>NC_137792.1:62063907-62663907 GCF_963383645.1 Muscardinus avellanarius | reverse complement strand
TTAAGGGCCAGTTGTGTCTCTTTGTCTAGTTTGTTAGAGTGTTGTTCTTTGTGTTTCTTGTCAGGATGCGTGTACCAGCTGGATTGTAAATAGTTCCTTTTTAAGAAAAGGGTGATTAATAGTTTGTTAGATATTTGTTGTAGCTTAAATTTAGTAAAATAGATTATAGTTTATTTTAGGGAATCAGCCGAGCCTGGGTGGGGTTGAGCAACGACATCGGTTAAAATTAAATAACAGTCCGCCAGGGCAGTGCTAATAAGGGGTGGTTGCCCAGCACTCCGGACTAGCCTACCTCTGCTAGAGAGGACACGTTTTTACCTGAGACCCCGTGGGAGGCAAACGGCATAACGGCTAACAACCTGATGAAGTCCCCTCCTAAATCAGCACACATCTGACCCAAAACACTAGAAACTCCACCCCGGACTCCAGTTAAGGTATACGGACTTCTTGTCAGCTGCTTGGGTGGTTTTCCGTCCACCTGTGACCCTTAAGGATCGGGGGAAGTGGCCGGCAAGAAAAGGAGAACCTCGCTACCAGCTGCTCGGGTGGCCCTCCTACCACCTGTAACCCGTAAGGATTTGGGGAGCTTCCAACGATAAGGAGCCTGGGTGGGGGCTTGTACCACCCCCCTTTGTTCCAGGCCAACTGGAATCCACCACCATCTCCCTAGACTCATAACTCCCCTATCCAGCTCGGCTGAAAATAATAAAGGGTGTTAGTTACAAAGCTTTAGTTTTAAAAAGTTGGTGTGTGTGTGGATTGGTTTGGTTTGTTTTCTCTTTTTTGTGTTTAATTTTGGCAATGGGGCAAGGAACCCTGGCTGTCCTTGGGGGAAAGTGAATATGATGTTCTGTGTTCTGTTTGTTTGAGGTGGCATGTTTTTTTGGTATGGTAAAAGTTTTATGATACTGTTTTGTCTTCTATGGTGCTTTTAATGTTTTGCTTAAAGTGATAGTGTTGGAGTAGTTACCCCATGATAATAGAATGTGATGTCTGTTATTAGTTGTATGGTGGTTGTGATATGCTGTTGAAGAAAAAAAATGAGGTGTGGGTCGGAGAAAGCTTCTGGCCACTGTTCTGCATCAGATTGCATAGAAAAATATTTTTTAGTACTGTGCATTTATTTTGTGTGTTTAATTTGCCTTTTACTCAGACCTTGGACAGTGAGCTGGAGGGAGGCTGAGCAAACTGCCCTGGGGGTGACCGCTGGAAGATTTCTTCCAGCCCCAGAGAGAAGTTGTCAGCATCCCACTCCTCACTCGTCCAATGAGAAGGGGGAGGAAACTACATCTAGCAGGCCTGTGCCGTAAAATTAGGTAATTAAGTTGTCTTGTCTCTCTTATCAGGCTGAAGCTTTTTGAAAAGGGATCCCCCTCTTCCCCCAAGAGAAAAATGTTTAAAATCACAGTGGCTAAACAGCACAGATTTAAACCTGATATAAAATCTAAGACCAAATATTAAGGATCCTAGTCATATGTAAATATAAAAAGGACCAGTCTGTGAGAATATAAAATAAATGAAAATAGAAAATATGTGCTATTGGAATTGCAATTCCCTTGTTTTTATTATATTTTATATTAAAATACTGGTACCAGTAATAGGAATATTTAAATGTCTTATTGTGAGTGGCTTATTATTGTTTTTTTAAATATATTTAGCTAAAATAGTTTTTTAAGATATAAAAAAGCTTTAAAATTATATAAGTTGTTTATTTTGTCTCTTAGGTTATTTGCTTGCATGATTTTTTATATATATAAGGTTTATAAACTCAATTTACTAAAACATGAGATGGGACTTTTGTAACAATGTAGGTTTCTATTCTTAGTCCCCCTTCCCATCCTGTTTGGCAAATAGTTTTTCTTTTCTCAATTATTATGGCAAATCATTTTTGCTTCTTGTTTTAGATTAATTATAAAAATGTTGTATTTGGTTAACAAAATCAGTAAGGTTTAAAATAGCTTATCTTTAGCTGTTCTTAAACTTCAGAGACCATCCAAATTTTTTAATAATTGCAGAGTTAGCATAATTTCCTAAAGACTTGATCCTGGCCGCTGAACATTCCCGGAGCAGCTTCAGCATCCTGGGATCCTCAGGGTCTTAGTGCCACCAGATTAGCCTCCAATTAGTTCTGCCCAATACAAAGGAGCCGAGGGCCAGGAAGATTCTTGACCATTACACTTAGTACGTGCACTGCCTGGAGACAAGGAGGCACCACCTGGCTAAGGAATAAGTATGTCAGAACAAAAGACAGATATAATAAATGTGTAGGTATAAAGTTTTGATGGTTATAAAAAAAGGCTTGTGAGAATAAAAAAAGCATTTTGTATGAAGTAAGTTTTATCCTAAGATTGTTCCAAATGGAAAAGAAAGAACCAGGATAAAAAAAAAAAAAAACCAAAAAGGTTAAAAGCAAATTGCAGGATGTTTATCGTGTGTTTATTTGCATACGTGATGAAAATAAATTATTAAAAAAGGAGTAGGTTTCTAATAAGCTTATCACTTGTGTATTCCCAAAGAGGACATTGGGGAGAGATAATTCTTTAAAACTGGCTTCAAGGTTATTTATCAGAGAGCAATTATGGAAATCAATTCGCTTTTCTTTCCTTGTCATGTTGCTTTGTGGACCTGTCTGCTAACTATTTTGTGAGTGTTATCTCCTGCATCAGATGGTGTTACAGACAGAACCTGACAGACATCTATCAAAGCCCTTTGGACTGCCATAGAGTCATATTCACCCATCTGACTCCCTCACCACCCACCTGCATGCCTGTACCCTAAAGCCGGGCCCCCAATTTCGTCCCTGTTCAGCTCGAAGCAGTTTATGACTGAGTCTGCGTCCTTATTCCTTTGTTAAGGGGTACAGGTATGTGGTAAAAATAAGAAAAAATTAATAAAAATTGGGCTCATGATTGTTAGCAACAATTATAAAAATCAAAATGTATTTTCTGTGTTTACCTTTGTCCTGACAGGTGTCAGGAAGTTACTCAACAGAGAGAAAAATGTACCAGTATTGGAAAGAGGCATCAAAATGTATTAATGTGGCAGTATTGAAAGTGTAGTCAGAGCCTAGGTGCTGTTGGTACCAATACAAATAATACAGGGTACATACCCACTTTGGAATTTGGAGCATGTACTGTCCACATGCGTCCTTAAAGAGTTTTTGGGCCATTTTTTTATCTGCTAAAAATTGTTTATGAAAATTTCAAGATACAGAGATATATAGTTCTACAAGGTATAAAGGCTTTGGACTAAAATTCCTTTGTATAATTGGTAATTAATATTGGATTAATACAGCTTGCTTTTTATAACAATTTATATGATAATTTTTCTAAGTACAGGTGTTTGTGTTTTAACACTTGGTGTTAACTAAACTAAGAGTCAGCTTTAACTGACCAAGGTCAACGTTTATAACTCTAGCCTGATGGCTCAGAGACAAAGAAAAAGATTTTATTGTCTGGCCTACATATGAAGGCTTATTCTTGCTACTGGCTCAATCCCCAGCAGCTTTTTGTTCTTAAAGAAAAACTTTGTTAAATGTTTACTAAATGAGTAAATCAAACAATAATAAGAAGGTACCTTGGTTCATATGGCTTAAATTGTTAAAGTTTTAAGGTTATTACTGAAAGATTAACATACTTTATTTTCTTCAGGCTGAAACAACTACCATCATATTGTCTTCCTGGTAATAGATATTTAAATCATATTTGTATGTAAACTAACCAATAAGATTTTTGTCTTTTGATTCAGAGATTTAGCCTTAAGACCTGGGTTAAAAATGTGTTTATCCTGATTAAGTAAGTGTTTTATTATTGATAGTAACATATTTATTTTAATTGTTAATGTTGTCATTTAAAAGATAGAGCTATCTAATTTTTATCAATACTGTTAGCTCACATAGACTTATAGTTTCCAGTGTTTTCCAATATAAAATTAGGTCAATTGACTACTAGAGTGAGGCCAGTGTAAATTTAAAATTTGGCTATTATGTTTGATCTAATAAAAATGAGATGCATATCCTACTGTGTCTCTGGGGTGAAGGCTCCCATTAATCAACTTTTAAGTTTGACCTTTGGAGTGTCTCAACAACAGAGATAGGATAAACAAAGTTAAGCATCAGAATGGACAGATGCAGACACAGAGACAAGCCCATTTAACAGCCCTGCATTGGGTAATAAGTCTTTGCCCCCTAAGAGATACCAAAGGCTTCTTATACAGAGAGGGAAGGAGCTAAAGGCCTTATACCTGCCAGCATGGCAAAGGTGCCTGGATGTCGTGTTGAAGACTGGCCAAAGAGTCTGTCGGCACCTGGGGGAAAAAGCATGTTGTCCTCACTTCTGAAGGGAAGTTAGGTTGGCTGTGCTCTCAAAGGCTGAAAACTAAGGATGCCCAAGGCTTGGCAAGGCCCCTCTGATCAGCCCTCTGACCAGCTGGAGGAAGTCTGGGTAGCTCTTGAGGTAACAGGCAAAATATTGAATTTCTTTAGATACCGTGCTTAGTCCTCTGCTCACTCTGTCTCTCCTAGAGTTTTATTCAGTAGAGACTTATTTTGTATCTGAGGTTGACAACACTCCAAGGCCAAAGAAATTTATGATATCTTAAGCTTATAAGATAATTTAGCCTAGATTTATATGCTAGCTGGTCTGATCCTGCTGATTTGCCTCTAACCCTAATATGAAGTAAGTAACCAAAAAGAATAGCCTCATGAGTAAAAAAAACTCAGTGATCAGGTTATATTATTCAAGGTTGTTCAAAACATTGCTATTCTAGCCAGTTCTGATTAAAGTGTAAACATCTAGAAAACTAACTCTTTGGGGTACAGGCTACTGTAAAACGTAGATTGGTTATGTTACAGCATATTGTTTGAACCCTTAAGATACAGAGTCTGACTAAGAAATGCCAGCCTTGTGCCTAGGTCCTTACAGGTTCTCCAAATGGTCAGAGAGCAAACCCACTACCTGGTGTGAAGCAGATCAACCCAACACCCCAGTTGCACAGCCAGGTGACCTGGTCTGAGTAGCGCCCTGGCTGCAGTGAAGGTAAAAGAAAAATGCCACTGAATTCACTGCTCTCGAGTCAAGCAATAACTGAAGCAGATAACGAGGACATTTGAACCATAGACAGAACTGTTGATGGGATTGGACTTTGAAAGCACTTTTCCCACGTGCAAGAAGCACAGACCAATGGAGTGGAACTTAGACGACATCTTACCAACTCATTGAAGCTGCACCTCATTAGGAAGTCCTGTGATGGCAATAATGACCGCTTATCCACACCTTCTCCTACTAGGAAAAATGCTGTTTTTATGCTAACCATTCTGGGGTAGTTCAGAAATCTATGGCAAGATTTAGAAAGCAGCTAGAAAATAGATGGCGGGAACGAAACCTACAAGAAGGATGGTTTAAAGGGTGGTTCAATAAGGTCTCCTTGGATGATTACATTAGTATCTGCTCTTAATTGCCTTTGTTAAGGAATGAATTAATGCCATTCAGATTTTAATGTTATACCAACAGTACCAAAAAGTTAAGCCTGAAGACCTTAAATATATACAATCAGAAACTTAGTTCTATGATTAGAACTATTTCCTAAAAGGAGTGGGGAATGAAAGGCTCCATTTAGAAGAAAAATCATAAGACCCTAGCAGCCAGCTAATAGTCAAAACAGCCAGCTAATAGTTAAAAAGACAAGTATATTTTACTGAAGCTTGCAGCTTAAGAAGAATAGGCTTAAGAATGAGAAATATGCAATAAGCCCACCCTGTTCCAGGAACGTACCTAGCATCTTATCTATAATGACCGGGTCAGCGCGCCCTGTGCCGGGAACCTGCTGACTACACCTAGTATCTTATCTAACACTTGACTACAGAATGCACTTTTTCAAATGATTCTGTAATATTTTGAAAACACATGTAACTCGGCCAACCCCCCCCCCCTTAACTGGTGGTCTTTTCCCTATAAATACCCTCAATTTCAGTCGCTCGGGGCCAAACTCCTATACGAGTCGGCCCCAGTGCACTGGCTCCTTAATAAATCTTTACCTTTTGCTTTTGCATCAAGGAAAATAAAGTCTCTCATGGTACTTGATGTCACTTATCCCGAGTTTGATTGAGGGTCTTCCCTCGGCGGGGGTCTTTCATGACATGACTGTAGAAGTAGAAATCCTCGGGGAGGAGGGCATTTTGCTTAGATTAGCGAATCAGGAAATTGCTTGTCTTAGACTCTTAGGGCTGCTAAAATAAATTACCTTAGACTAGATAATTTACAAATACATAAATAACAGTTCCTGAATTTGAGACATTTAAGATCAACATGCTAGTAACTTTGGGCCATTTTTATGTGCACACCTGTATACATGAATACATGTGAGTGTACATATTTCTCATATTTTCATATTTTCATTGAGTGCACGAAAGTATGATTCCCATTTCTCAGACTCATTTTCCTAAGAATGGGATTTTAAATGGTAGACACTTTCAACATCATACTTACACTCCATTCAATATAAAATTAAAATCCAGAGTTATAGAAAGGATGAAATCTATATTCCTTTCAATTTCTCATGTAACTCATTGAAGATGACATTTCAAATAATTCTTAAAACAGAAATGACCTAGCAGTTTAAAACCTATCACCACACCTTAAGCAGTTTAGAAGTCATTATTTTGGATAAATTCATTTGGAGTTAAAAAAAAAGTTATATGAATATTTTTCAAGAAAACCTATCTGATAGAAAACTAAAGTCAATAAGTCAGAACACACTCCATAAATGGTTGAATGAGTGAGAAATACAGAAACTGAAGGCAAGAAGGCAGAATAAGTGAACTTGGGGATGTGGCACATTTAAGAACCAGATAAATTTTGAATAATATTTGTATTCTATTACTTCAATTTCTTATATAATATTCACTCTTCCCCATCTCAGGACCATCTTGTCATCTGGTTGGATTCTACTTTTCATTTTTATGCTAGCTTAAATACTTCTTACTTAAAATAAATCTTTCCTGATTCTGAATTCTAAGCTAGCCAATATTCCCTATATACTTTATTTCCCCTAAGTATTATCAAAATTTAACTTATACTTATTAATATTGTTAATTTATTTTCTTTCACTGATTGTAAGGTTGTGTAGTGTAGAAGTAATGAGTGTCTGGTTTAGTGTTTTATATTTAACACCTAGCACTGTGCTTTGGAAATAGTAAGCACTTGACAAATATTTGAAGAAAATTAGTAGATATATTGATATATAAATGGAACTGATAATTTTTATGAACAAGTAAGAAGGTGGTTTGGGGGCAAATTTCCTGGATTGGGATGCTATGGACTGCAAAGCTCTTTTTTATCCATTCTACCTAGTAAATTCTGCTATACTTAACAAAACATAAATGGGTATTCAGAGTTTATCCTTGGCATGTTGAAAATGTTTGAACACTTCTTCAATAAGACCCTCAAGGCACAAGAAATTAAAATGAGAATTATTAAAATAAAGTTAAGTTTCCACTGACTTGTACATTTCAAAAAGATGAATTTCAGTGTATGTGAAGCATATTTTATCATATTTTCAGTCCTCAAATGAGACTGACCATTTTGAGTATCTGCCTACTTTTTTTTTTTTTTTTGTACTGGGGATTCAACCCAGAGAAATTCTACCTTCAAGCTACACCTCCAACCCTATTTTTTATTCTTTATTTTGAAACAAGGTCTTAGTAAGTTGTGGAGGGCCTCACTATGTAACTGAGGCTGGCCACAAACCTGTGATCCTCTTGTCTCAGCCTCCCAGGTACTGGGATTAAAAGTGTGCAGTCATGCTGAACTACCACTCATTTTAATACGGTGAAAGAGGTGGAACTTTATGGAGTACTAGAGTCACCTTGAAGAAAGTTATAGGTTTTTATCATTTACATTACAAAGAAATATGAAATCAAGTTTGCAAAAGAACTGGGGAATTTGCTTTTATATCACACAGCTTAGACTTTCCAAAGTTTCTGCAGGTGTATGATATTTATCAGTACCTCAGTGCATCATTGTGTAAGCTTTCATAATATCAAATACACATTAAGCAAAGGAATTTACAAAGCATTCAAGATTCAGTTTATTACCAGCCGTTACTCCACCCTTACTTATCCACAAGGAGCCAATTGCACAAGCAGGAAATAATTGACAGAACAAAATTTAGGCTTTTAATTCTTACAATGTTGCTCTAAATAAGATTTGCTCCTATGAAATTTACTTGTATGTAATCTGATTTTCATACCATCACTCAGCCTTCTGTTGAAATGTTTCTCAGATGAAAGCCTTTCCAAATAGGGAAACTCAGACATAAGCCTGGCATGCTGATCAAAAGGTATTATTTTATTGTAGACAACCACTCTACACACAAATATCTTAGTATCAAGCCAGTAGCCTCAAAACCAAATATCAGGGCTGGGTAGGAATATAATGATAACAATAGAACAATTATAAGGAATGTTCTAGCTGTGCTTTGGAAATCAAACAACACTTTGACATCAAGTAAGAATTGAACTTCAAGTTAACAGAAGAAAAATTAACTCAGCTGTGAGCCTCTAGAAGCTCAAAATTGGCCTAATTTACTCTATGTATTAATTTCTAACACTGGTTACTATACTGTGTAATTGCTATTCTGCGCCCCTTTTTACTCTTGAAATGTTCTTGTTTATATGAGAATTTTAATGGTCAACTTAGATAAGAACCATATCTCACATATGACAATGAATAAGTGAAAGCTATTGTTATTATTTCAAGTGGAGTCTTTTTCTTTTCAGTTAAGCAGCTTTAAACTCATACCATTGTTGAGTCCACTCCCCGACCTGGAATGCCCCAGAGGTCCAGGCCTTAGGGCCCTGACCCCGGAAGGTTGAGCAGGCGGGCCTTAGGTGACCCCCTCCTCCATGCGGAAGGCCCCAGAGGTCCAGGCCGCATGGCCCCAACCCTGAAAGGGTGGGCGGGTGCAGGCAAGGCACCCTTAGGTGACACCCCCCCACATGGAAGGCCCCTGAGGTCCTGGCCACAGGGCCCCGACCCTGGGAGGGTGGGCGGGCATGGGTGGGGCTACCTTAGGCAATACCGCCCCACACAGAAGGCCCGGAAGGCCACATGGCCCTGGACTTCAACCCTGGGAGGGTGGGCAGGCACAGGCGGGGCACCCTTAGGCGACCCTCCCTCCACCTGGAAGGTCCCGGAGGTGGCCCCGAGACTCCGGGCAGCTGGGCAGGCATGGGCGGGGCACCCTTAGGCGAACCCCCACTCAGAATGCCCAGGAGTTCCAGGGCCCTGATCGTGGGTGGGTGCGGGTGGGGCACCCTTAAGAGACCCCCTCCCACCCATAAAGAGTGCCTGATCCCACATCCTCCCCAAACCACACATACTCTCTTCTCTTATTAACCAATAAGGCCAGGATCAGAGCCTGCTGTGAGGCAAGGCCGGTGCTGGGGCCTCTGAGGCCGGGATCGGACTCTGCCGAGGGGTAAGGCCAGTGCCGGGGCCAGTGAGGCTGGGATCAGAAACTGCTGTGAGGCAAGGACGGAGCTGGGACTTGCGAGAGCAGGATAGGTGCCTGCTATGGTATGGGGTTAGGCCAGGCCAGGGTCAGCGAGGCCAGGATCGGAGCCTGTCATGAGGCTAGGCTGCTGCTGGGGCCTCTGAGGCCGGGAGAGGAGCCAGCCAAAGGGTTAGTTTGGTGCGGGGGCCAGCGAGGTCGGGATCAGAGTCTCCGGGTGGCCAGGCCTCTACTGGGGCCATCAAGAGTGGGATCAGAACTTGCAATGTGGCATGCACAGAGAAATAGCATGGAAATAAAATACAGATGCTTTCCCTACTTAGCAAGAACTAGGAGGAAATGGGTAATAGGAGGAGGTAGAGTAGTAGAAAGGGCCCTATTGAGAAGCAATTAAGGTGACCAATCAGAGGGGAGGAGATGGGGGAGGATGGAATCTCTTTAACTCATGATGTGTGTAAACAATTATATCAAAGATAATCACCAATTAAGCATGGGATCAATTGGGGGAAGGGAATGGGATGGGGATTGGATGAGGGCTTATTGGATCATATGTGCTTGTATATCCTCTCAGGTCCTGTATTCCAAAGTGATGCATGATTTAAAAAAAAGTCAGAAAAAAGAGGTATCCAATATAAATAAATAAATACTCATAACATTTTAAATAAAATTAATATTCATGTCATCACCAGTGTTTAGATATATCATTTGATTGTTTTATTTATTTATTTATTTATTTATTTATTTTTATTTTTGTGGGTCTGGGGTTGGAACCCAGAGGCATTTGACCTCCGAGCTACACTCCCCGCCCAATTTTTTATTATTTTTGAAACAGGGTCTCACAGACTTGCAAAGTGCCTCACTAAGTAGTTGAGGCTGTCTGTGAATGGCGATCCTCTGGTCTCAGACTCCCAAATGCTGGGATTACAAGCGTGCGCCACCACGCCTGGCCATTTGATTGTTTTAGTCCATGTAAATATTCAAGAAGACAACACAGTATTGATTAAAAATAAAACAGGGTTATAGCATAACTTACTCAAGCTTCTGTGCTGTATTAAACTATTTCCTCTTTTCCTGAAGACAAATGATTTGTAATTTATTTCCTTCCTTCATGGCATATGGTAATCTTAATTTATGATGCCACATTAGTATATTCTTGGGGTTTATCACACTCATTTATAATTTTTTTCAAAAAATAAAACACATGGAGTTCATTATCCCAGTTTTGTTCTTATAGCCTTTAAAAGATCATAAGTGATAAAAATAATAAAAATATTGATTTCCTTTAGTGGTAGGTAGCTCTAGAAGCAACTCTGTAAAATGTATATAAAAATATGTCAAACCAATTTGTACAACAAATGCAGTCAATATTTATTATTAATAATTGCAATCCACAGAGTGGGAATAGGGCCTTCCTCTCTCTGGCCCTATCCTACACTTCACCTTCTCCCACATCTCCATGTAGTTTCAACCATGCTATAGAGAAATAGCCTGTGCTTCTTTATATTACTCTATGAAATCTGTATGTTCCTTCTCCTAGAAGTTCAGTACCTCCTACTTCTCTCTGGAAGAACAAGCTCAAATATAACTTTCTTTGCAAAATGTTTCCACGATTCTTACACCCTTCCTATCTTGCTGCCCTTTGATTTCTGAATTATGATATTCAAGTAAAGAAGGCATTTAAGAGTACTTTTTTATTACATTATCTGGCAGTTGAAGATTTTAAAGTTACCCTTACTTTCCCGGTGCCAAATGAATATTAGACATATCGTTTGCTCATAAACAGGAGTCACAATTCTGTTATTATTTCAATTATTTTTTCCATATATTTAGGGCAGGAAACGTTCCAGAAAAGAAGTTTCATATATTTTGTTAAATAAAAAATAACATATATGAATCATGGCAACAACTGTCTTTATTTTCTATGGGTAATTCCTTATATGGCATTTTTTTTATAATACTCAATTTTATGACTCTGAAAGCAATACACACATACACATACACATATATACATAAACAATGTAAGAAATACAGAAAAATACCATATCATAGTACCTCACAGAAATATAAATACTTCACATTTGAATATCATCACTTCCTTAATTTTATCAATTTTAGTTGAATTTTATAAATTTATCTTGCTTTTCTCAGAGATAACTTTGGGTTTTATTCATTGTATTGTTTGTTTCTCTATTCTGTTAAAAAAACTCTGCTCTTGTTCTATTCTGTAAGATATAATTTATTTAGGCATTTCTTTGTAATGTACATATTTATACCTATAAATTTTACTGTGAGCATCATTTTAACTGCATCTAATAAATTGTTTATTGTTTATGCTCATTTCAGACTATTATTTTGTACTTGATATTCTTTGATTATTGGTCATTTAGTAATATAGTATTTAATTTATACATAAAATAATAAACTATTTGTTTTTCTTACTAATTTCTAATTTTATTTCTTCATTGTTCAGGGAAGATACTATATATGATTTAAAATCTTTTAAGATTGTCTTATGACTTTACATATGTTATATTCTAGAGAATATTTTCTTTGTGCTTTAGAAGAATGTTTAGTTTGGTTTTTGTGCTGTACTATTGTGTAGATGTGCATTTGAGCAATTGGTTGTACCATTATTTGAGTTTTCTCTTTCTTTCATGATCTACTGCTTAGTTCTTTTAAACATTATTGAGAGTGGGAAATTTAAATCTTCAGTGATAATTGATTCTATATAGTGCTTCTCTCAATTCTATTAATTTTCTTTAATTTGGCTATGTATATGTTTATAATTTTATATAGTAATTAATTTTCTATTACAAATGTCCTACTTTTCCTTTATACCTTTAAAAATATGGCACATTGTTGTCATACATTTTAGTAGAGTACAAGATGATATAGTCATACATGAACACATCCCCTAATTAGTCCTTATGCAATTCCAACCCCACTTCCTTCTCCCTCCCTCATTCTCATGTTTGGCCTAGTGATTATCTTTGATATTTTTGTTAATGTACATCATGTACATTAAGGAATTTTCCTCTTTCCCTCTCCCATCCCCCTCAGTGAAGTCACCTTATTTGCTCATTTATGGTTTCTCCTTCTTTGTCTAGAGTTCCTACTATGACCCATTTTTTCCTAGCTTTTACATATTAGAGAGCATCTGATATCTTATTTTTGTATCTGACTAATCTCACTTAGCATAATAGTCTCCAGTTCCATCCATTTCCCTATAAATGACATAATTTTGTTTTTATTTATGGCTGAGTAAAATTGCATTCTGTACATATCCCAGGGTTTTGTATTCCATTCATCTGTTGATGGACATCTTGGCTGGTTCAATAGTTTGGCAATGGTGAATTGTGCAGCTATAAGCATAGATATGTATATGGTAGTTTAGTAGTTTGATATCCATTCTTTGGAGTAGATACCCAGAAGTGGTATTGTTGGATCACATAGTAAGTTTGTTCCCATTCTTCTGAGGACTCTCCATACTGTTTTCAAAGTAGTTTCACTATTTTGCAATGCCAACAACAATGAATCAGAGTTGCTACTTCTTCACATTCTTGCTAGCATTTGCTGTTGTGTTTTGAATGATTGCCATTCTAGTTGAAATTAGGTGAAATCTCTGGGTAGTTTTGATTGCTAATGATGTTGATCGCTAATGATGTTGAACATTTTTCATGACAAAGGGGCTAAAATCATACACTTGAAAAATTATAGCCTGTTCAACAAATGGTGTTGGTGACAAATCCTGAATTGTTAACTTAGGCAGAACAGAATCCTTCTTTCTGTCTCTAAGCTATCAGCCAAGAGCTGCAGCCAGAATTGACCTTGGTAAGCTAAGAATTGGTTGTTAGCCCAACTGAATACTGACTGTTAAAACCCAAAAATCTGCGCTTAAAAAGTTTAACCTGATGTGGTCAGTATGAACCAATCCCCTTGTGCCAGACCAACCTTGCTCAGATGTAGCTAGTTCCCCCACCTCAACCCTAACCAACATAAAAGCTTCATCTGTACTGCTGAAGGAACTCTCAGTATGGATCCACTGCATTGGTAAAATCTGCATCTGGAGCTTAAGCCCAAATAAAGGCTCTTTTCTTTTGCATATGGTGTCAGTCTTTTGGTGGTCTTTGGGGACTCCTCAAACTGGGCATAACATTTGGCAAAACTGGTTAACCATATGCAGAAAAATGAAAATAAATCTCACTTTCTCATCCTGCACAAAAGTCAGTTCGAGATGGATTAGTGACTTGAAAATTAGACCAGAGACCTCGAGGATCCTTGAAAAGGACATAGGTCCAATGCTGCAACACACAGACACTTGTTAAATCATTCTCAACAAGACCCCAAATGCACAAGAAACCAAAAGGTGGATCAATATGTGGGATTGAATTAAACTGAAGAGCTTATGTACAGCAAAGGAAACTATTAATAACCTCAAATGAGAGCCAACAGAATGGGATATTTTTGCCACCTACTCCTTTGATAGATGACTAATATCAAGACTATACAAAGAAATCAAGACACTTATGAAGAAAACAACCCAATCAAAAATGGCAAGTGAACTAAATAGACACTTCATGAAAGAAGAAATTCAGCCGGGCATGGTGGCACATGCTTGTAATCTCTACGCTTGAAAGGCTGAGACAGGAAAATCTCACAGGTTCAAAACCAGCCTCAGCTACTTAGTGAGGCTCTCAGCAACTTAGTGAGACCCTGTTTAAAAATAAAATATAAAATAGGTCTGGGAGTATAGCCCAGAGGTAGAAAGCCCCTGTGTTCCACCCACAGTACCACCAAAAAAAATTCAAATGTCCAATAAATCCATAAAAATATTTATATTTAAGCTAGGTGTAGTGGTGCATACTTATAATCCAAGTACTTGGGAGATTATGAGAGGAAAATCTATGGGTCAAGGACAGCCTTAGAAACCTAGTTAGGCTCTCCACAACTTAGTGAGACCCTGTTTCAAAATTATATAAAAAATAAATAGGGCTGGAGGTGTATTTTAGAGACAGAATTTTTCTGGGTTTAATCCCCATTAGCAAAAATATTTGTATTTAAAATTAAATTTTTCCTATGTAGAGTCTATAGTTGCAGTTAGTATTTATTCATTTTATATTATTTGAATAATTTTAATTTTATTGGCCTATGCATATTTCACTTTTTATTGGCATCATTTTATTACTATCTCTTATGTTGCTTTATGGTTTTCATATCTACCTGTTTTAGTCTCTTACTTCTCTTTTTTATTCTTTTGCATTATATAAACCTTTTCTAGTGTAACATTTTAATTTACTTAATGATATCTTCTTATTGTATTTTTGGGCTGTTTTTCTTAGCAGTTTCTCTGTGGATTATCAATCATATCAGAATATACTTAAGAGGTATAGTAATAGAATTTGACTGTGGCATAGAAAAGTTATCTATATAGCTTTCATTGAACAGTTATTATCTCTTACCTTCTTCATCCACTTTGTACTAATACATATACATATTAATACATATGTATTATATATAATACATATATATATATATATATATATATGTATTAATATATGTGTGATAAAAATTCAACAATGCATTTTAATTATGCTATTTTATTTTTGCCATAAAAGAGATGAGAAAATCATTGTTATATTAGCCTTCTTTTTACCTCTGCTTCTTTCCATTTGAATCATAGATTTCTCATTTGAAATATATGGATTTCAGTTACCATTATTCATCCTTTTTTTCCTAATGCATATTTATTTACACACACTGTTTTCATGCTATTATTACACTGTATATGTTGTAGATGTGTTAATACCTTTAAGTTTTATTGAATTGCCTTAGAAATTACTTAAGATAGGAAATATGAAATTATACTGCCTTTTTAATCACTTACATAATTACTTTTAGTATTTTTTTTATTTTTGTATGTGAATTTAAATTGTCATTTGAGTTTAAATCCTTTATTTCATTTTACCCAGAACTTCTAGTTTGGGGGTTTTTATAAAGAATAATTAGAACACTCATGGTTAACATAGGAACACCTTTATTTTACTTTAATTTGTGAAAAGAAGTTTTTTTATATAAGATTCTTGATTGTTTCTGTCTTTCTTTCAACACTTTGCCTAGATTATTTATATCAGTACCTTCTGTTTTGCATTACTTGTTATGCAAGTCAGGTATGTTTCTTACTAGAGTCTGATTGTACCTGATGAGCCCACTTTTGCCTTCCAAAATTTTCTCTTTGTCTTTGGATTAATGGCATGCCTTGATGTAGATCTCTCCTTTTATCCTATTTTTGGGTATGTTGAGCATTTTACCTTGGTATTTTTATTCTGTTTTATTTTTATTCATTTTGTTGTTATCTTCTTCTTTTGCTACTCAGTTACATGTATATACGTGTGTTTAATAATGCCCTATATTTCTCTGATATGTTTATTTTTATTCGTTTTTCTTTCTGTTCTACAGAATGAATAATCTCTTGCTAATTTTGAGGTCACTGATGGTTTATTATATAAGCTCTTGTAGTAAGTTTTTAATTTAGCTATATTTTGAACTTTTGTTAGTATTATGTTTAAAGAGATGTTGTCATATTTTGAAGGTATATAGGAATTTAAAAAATTATTTTACTTACCATTTTGTGCAATACATAAATAAAACGTTTTCCTCCAGTCTAATTGAAACTTCATACTGTACAATTATCATCTTCCCTTTGGCCACCCTTTTCCCTTTTCTAGCCTCTGGTAACTACCACTCTACCTTTTTCTTCTGAGTTTGACTTTAATAGATTCCATGCATAAGTGAGATTATGTTATATTTATCATTCTGTCCTGTCTTTATAACTTAGCTGTATGTCCTACTGATTCATCCATATTGTCATTTTCTTTTTTTGTGTGATATGTGATATTAATATAAGGTTCTCTGTCATACTAAGTAACAATTAGCTACATCTCCAGTCCGGTTATTTGCATTAAGTGAATTTTCTATATTTAACCTGTGATAACTTCCATGCTTTCTGTGATCATTAAAGTTTCCTTTGTTTAGTTTGATTTCTTATGGAGAGCCCCTGCTTTTACATGGTTTAATGATTTGAAAACTATTTCTGAGAGTTTTTGATCAAATAGCTTGAGTCAGCAAATATTCCATCTTTATCAATTTGTTTGAGTGTACTTGAAGATGCATTTTAATATTCAAGAAGTTTTCTTCAGCATTTTTTGGCCATTGTTTTCATCTGGGTCCTTCTAGTTTACAATATATGTTTGTATATTTGCCAAGTCAGTTGTAATATGCAGAGACCTTGTGTCCTTTCAAGTCTCCTTTTTGTGTTTTCCATTCTTTCTTGGGTTTCTTTTGTGTATTTCTGTGTGTGGGAGGGGTACTAGGGGTGGAACCCAGGGGCTTTCTACTTCTGAGCTACATTCCCAGAACTATTTTATATTTTATTTAAAAACAGTATCTCACTAAGTTGCTGAGAGCCTACCTAAGTAGCTGAGGCTGGCTTTGAATCTGTGTCATCCTCCTGTCTCAGCCTCCCAAGAGCTGGGATTACAATCATGTGCCACCATGCCCGGCTTTCTTTTGTGCATTTATATGAATTGGCCAAGTTTACGTGAAGTACTTATAAAGCCTCTGTATGGTTTATTCATTTCCTCAATCCCACTGTTAAATTTTGGTCTGGCCTTCCAATTTGTTGTCCAGCCCAACTTGGACCAAAATCTCTAGCAAAGTTAGCAAAGTTGAATACTTTTTCTGTTTGATACTGGGCTGTGTTTTCACCCTATGCTGCAAATCAGGTCATCCTCTATTAACAATAAAACTACTTTTTGTCACAGCCAATCTTATCCTGGTATCAATACTGTTCTGACTAATCTCATAAGGGATGGAGAAATCCTATCACCAGAACACCATAGATTCTTACATTTTAATATTATTTTTAGCATTTTTTGTGAATAAAGCCTTTTCATTCTGCCTTAAGTCGATTTCCATTTGTTCAATTTTAAATTTTATTGAGGAATTTAATTTTTTTAAAACTTAATCACTCCTACTCACCCATAAGTAGTACTTCACTATGACTTTTTCAATTTCTTACAAAATTGAGGTCATATTCTCAAAATGATTTCATAACCAGATAGATTCCATCAAAGTTGTGGGATTTCTTCACATTATTATAAATGTACTGAAATATGCTTTTAAATAAGTTTTATTTATTTAAGCATGTACAATTGTCAATTTAGGTTGAATTTTTTTCCTGTATGATCCTTCATGAATATTTTGAATGTGAATCTCTCTTTCCTAAAGCAATTTCTCTAACTAGAATTATTGAGTAGAAAATAAAATTTTCATAATGTTAGAGATACATATTTCAAAGTCTTTCAAAAAAGACCATAAGAATTTTCTCCTCCAACACTGTAGGAGAGTGTTTGCTAAATTATATCATTATTCATGTTGAAAAGTAGAATGAAAATATATATTATCTGATAACTAGATATTTTTAAAAGGTCTAGTATACTTTGAGTTGTTTTCCTAAATTTTTATTGATCTCAATTATTTTATTCTTTATTTAGTATTAACAAATATTTTCTATTTTCTGACTATTAATTACCTTTACTTGCAGCTATATAGCATATTATATTATGTTATTACATACAATATCATCCACTTTTATCTTTCTAATAGAGGCAATTTTAGAACTAGCTTTCTCATTATCACTTTTCCATGACTGTAAATTGATTCATGAATCCCTAAAGTTTACACTTTAATTAGGTCACACTAATATTTTGACCTTTTTTTTTTTTGGTGGTACTGGGGTTCCTGGAAGCCCTTCTACCTCCGGGCTACACTCCAAGACCCATTTTTACATTTTTATTTGGAAACAGGGTTTCCTAAACCAGCGCATGTGGCTGGCTTTGAACTTTTGCAATCCTCCTGTCTCTGCCTCTCAAGCGCGGGTATTACAAGCGTGCGCTACCACGCCTGGCAATATTTTGACTTTTAAGGAGTACAAACTAAAAGTTCTTTAGCAAATTAGTCATCTAATTTTTACAACATTTAGGAAGAAAAAAAGTATCTTAATTTGGATTTAAATTAAATTAGTGATGTGTACATGTTTGTACACACAAGTTTTTTACCCCAATATGATGTTTGAATATAATGCACCAATAAAAAATTTAAAAGGAAAAATATTTTGCTCTTATTATAATTTATGAACCAAAACCAAAACATATTTGACTTTCTCCACTCTAGACATACAATGTGGGAACCTGATTATTATATTTTGTGGTATTTGAAACTTTTTTCTAAAGGCTTTTTTCTATAGGGGCTTGTCCTTGTTCACTCTTAGCTGTGATGGATTGAATTAGAAATCACAATAATTAAGGACTATACTACAGCACCTTGTATAAATGTGTAAAACTGTTCATATCATTGAATCAGAAGTGTCTAGTTATGTTTATTAATCATTTTAAAGAAAGTTGTCCATTCAGAATTAACTTTTATGTGATATTTCTACTTCTTGTGTTCTAGTATAGTTCTTTCATTTACAATAAACAAATTGATTGCTTAAATGTTTAAATTATATGATTTTTCTTTTAAAATTATTTAAGATGCTATAATTTAATATCTACCTATCTCTCTCATTCGATTACATAGACATACTTCCAATAGCTTTGCCACACTTTCTATTTTTAAATTTTTTATGGGGTACGCTTGAATCATACATCTTAATGGAGTACAAGATGGTAGAGTCATACATGCACACATCACTCATTTATTCCTTTTCCATCTCCCACCCCATTCAGTTCCCTCTCCCTCTTTCTCATGTTAAGTTTAGTGATTTTCCAGAGCCAGCTGGCAAAAGTATTCATGTAATCTCTTTATAAAGGCAGAAGTAAAGTCAGCAGCTCACCAGTACATTGGCAGCAAATGTAGGAGTAGGGCTTGGTACTTAAGTACAGAAAATAACAGCAAGAATAAATTCTGTGGATTTTATAAGCATCAACTTAGTCTTAGCAAAGAATCACATGCTGTAAATCTATACAGAATTGAAACAAAGAAATGGGCATGGACATTGTACAATGTTAATATATTAGCAAAAATGGAAGATGGCTTTAAACTATATAGATATGTAATATACATCCATGTATGTGCATATAAAAAGGATGTAAGAATAGTAGTGATATTAAATAATACCTTTTATGTACCAAGCACTGTTCTTGGTAAATGATGGATATGTTTGCATGATTTTTTTTTTTTGTGGTTCTAGGGGTAGAACACAGGGGTTTTTCTACCTCTGGGATATACACCCAGACCTATTTTATACTTTATTTGGAAACAGGGTCTCACTAACTTGCTGAGAGCCTTACTAATTAGGCTTGGAACCAGTGAAATCTTCCTGTGTCAGGCTCCCAAGCTATGATTTTATTGGTGTATTGTAATTATACATCATGGTGAAATTCAAAGTGATTTAAGTTTTTCAGCAAACCTGAAGGTTTAGGTTCAATTTTTCTATTTTATATGAAAATAATTTAAAAATGAGATAAATAAAGAATCTTGTCTAAAATATTTTTAATCACACATTTTGAGGCATTATTCAAAATCCGCTATCTCTAACTCCAGTTTATTATTTTTGTTATGTTATGCTTTTTAGTAGTCCAAAGACAAAAAGAGGCAATAAAAAACAGACTTATAGTCAAGATAACTATGTGAACATGTGTACTTGTTATTTTGCCTTTCACAGTTCTGATGCAGTGATTAAAGAAGTAGAAAAATATGAGAAACTTGGTGTGGTGGTGCATGCCTGTAATCCCAGTATCTGAGAGGCTGAGACAGGAGGATAGTAGAATAAAGAACATCCCCAGCAAGTAGTGAAGCTCTCATAAACCTAGTGAAACCTTGTCTCTCTCTCTCTCTCTCTCTCTCTCTCTATATATATATATATATATATATATATATATATATATATATATTCACTAATACACGCATAGGAAGGAGGGATGGGGAGGAAATGGGGTGGGAATTGGGTAAGGGCCAAATGGGTGATGAGTGCATTTATGTCTACACATGTCTTTTATCCCATTAAGATGTATGACTACAATGCTCCCATAAAAGTAAAAAATAAAAATAAAAATGTTCACAAAAATAATTTAGAAGGCTTGGGGGTATAGCTCAGAGGTTGAATGTCCCTGGGTTCAATCCTCAGTTAAACACACACACACACACACACACACACACACACACACACACGCCACAAAAAAATCATGATAAAATATATTTAGTTATGAACTAAAAACTACTTGTATGGTCATGGTTCTACTTAATATTGAGACTTAAACTTTTTTCAACTTGGATAAATCTCAAAAGAAATAATAATTAACATCAGGAAAACATTAAATATTCAGTATTTCAGCTAAGACTGCTTTAGTTCAAATTCTATTTCCTTTAATTACAGTTATATAGCTTTTATTAAGTTAATTTACTTGTACTTGCCATTTTTCCACCTATGTAACTAGAAGTTGATATAACAATTACATGAATTACTATTCATAAAGATCATAGAATTGTACTATAATAAATATATATATATATACATACATATTGTAATATCTTATATGTAATATATATAACCATATATAACTATAACATATAATGTATTGGCCAATATATCTGTATATATATATATATATATATATATATATATATATATATATATATATGCTAAATGAAAATAATTAAAAATATTTTATGATTGGAATTCAGGCAATAAATAAAATTATCTCTAACATTTAATTACTGCTCTTTTTAATTCCCATATAAATGACTGTGGAAAGCCGTATAGTTGCCTTCAAATATATCTAGGTATTTATTCTTGAAACATGTGAATGCTACTTTATATTGTTAAAAGAGCACTAAATATTTAATGAAGTAAAATATTTTGCAATGGGGGGATTAACTATTGAATACATATTAGGCTAAACGTAAACAATGTACTTAGAATAAGGAGTCAGAGTTTTGAAGACAGAAGAGAAGGAATTCCATGTGAAGACATAAAGAGAGGGAATTCAATATAATAAGGAGAGATGAGCCAAGAGATCAGGGCTACAAAATCTGGAAAAGAAACATTAGATTCTCCCACTGACATTTCAGTGTGAGTAAAACCTAGATAACACAGTCATTTTAATCTAGTGAAACCCATTTTGGACTTCTAGACCCCATTATTGTGAAAGAGTTTATTCATCTTGTATTCTTTCATTTATTTGTATTTTTATAGTAACCATATAAAACATAAACAATGACTAAAAGCACAGATTAATAGAAAAAATCTGAAGTAGTACTAAAGAATAGAGAAGGGTAATTACCAACTCCACTTATCATAGTACAAATTTGATGTATTAAAAGGAAGGCATTGGGCAGACATTTTAGCTTCTCATAATAAAAGAACAGCAGTCTATAATAAAATTGACACCACTCATATCTCAGTATCAAATTATAATATGAGACACTCATATCACTTCACCGGTACTTACCTGCAACAATAAGGACAATTCTACACGATATGGTTCTAGTAGTGGCATGTGGTACTTCCAGGAATCATTCCTTGCAAAAATGTATATGCTAAACATCAGTTTCTGTGAGAGTAAGCATCAATGCTGAGTTGAGAACTGAAGATTGCTTGCTGATATGATCTCCTCAGCAGGAAGAGGTTCTTTAATATATATCATAGTCCCTATTGGGCATATTCTTGTTTATAACTCTGTCTACTTTTTTTTTTAACCAATGAACTAGGTTTCTGAAACTGAAGAAATTTCTAATAAACATAATTTTCAAAATTTCCTTTTTCTATCTTAAGAACTTGGCAGAGACTGTTTTCTAAGAGATTCATCTCAAATAAACTCTATTGATAACAAAGGAATATGTGGAATGCCTAGACAATTATCTGTAAGCATACAGAATTTGAAGATCAAAGACCTAGATACTCAAATGGTCCCTTTGAAAAAACAGAATAACAACCTTTTTCTGACAGATAATTACCGTAGTAATGAAACAAAATCACGAAAATATTAGATATATGAAGCTCTACAAAGCCGCTATCATAAGACAATAATCAATGAATATAAACTTTGAAGGAAGTGAAAAAATTGTCAAATGATAAAATAATTTTATGGATGCATAGAAGTCATAGCTAAAGTCTTTACATTAAAAGCCTAGTAGCAGTAGCTGTGAGTCAAAGTGTTTTTATTTTCCTCCTGTATCTCAATAAAATTTGATTTTTTCATAATATTATTGAGTAAACATGCAAGCATTATTTTTAAGCAATGCAAAGATGTGCAGAAATTTTGTCAGTTCCATTTTATTTTTACCTTGGATCAGGTGTTTCTACTATATTCTAAGTGTATGTCTTTTTTTTTTTTTTTGCAGTACTGGCAATCAAACCAGCAAGAACTTTATTACTGAAGTACACCCCCAGCGCACTTGTGTATGATTGACACTCTCAATGAAAAATGACATTGGATTGCTAGCTCCTGACATACACTAATCCAGTTAAAAAGTAATAGTGAAATGTCAATTTTACACAAAAAGCAATTTATTGAGAAAACTGTTTGACAAATATGAGAGGTGTTTCCAGTTACCATGAAGCTGATAATAATCCATTGAGAAAAATACTTTGAATTAATTTCCTATTCTACACTTTGGTTCATGAAATACAACCACATTTAAAAATGGCAAAAATAGATTTTTGTCTTCTTCCACTACATGGTGATCACTAATAAAGTGTTGTGTTCTGAGGTGGGTTTGGTGATGTATGCCTAATCACAATACTTGTGAGGCTGAAACAGTAGGGTAACAGATTCACAGGTGCCTCAGTAGCTTAACTTAATGATACTCTGTTTCATAATTTTAAAAATAAAATAAAATAAGACTGGAGGTATTGACCAGAGATAGAATGCCTATGGATTCAACTTTCAGTACCAAAAATAATCTATAAACATTTTCAGAGTGAAAGCAAAGAAGAGTCACAGACTCCCTCCCAAACAATACAACTATATATTTTTTTTTAAATTACACATATATCATTTAAAATATCTGGAAATTTTTCCAAGAACATAAAAAAGAGAAGAAATGTTTATTTGAGGAAATACACTCAATCTTAATAAAAATCACTGAGACACTGTGGCATTTGAGACATAATTACATCCCCAACTGTTGGGAATCCAGCCCAACAGTGGCGGGGCTTGGAGAGATGATGAGTACCACGGCAAGATAATTTGGGACTAAATACTGACTTAGGACCGCATCTTAAGCAGCGAGCAGCAGCCACCAGAATTCTGTGTGCCCACCAGCAACCGGATCACAACTGCATAGAGGCTCCCACGGATTCCTGCACCAAGTCAGGTACCTGAGTGCACCCTGGTAAGTTGGGGTCCTAGCGTGTGCGCAGCCTCAACCCCCCAGCACGGGCTCATGCCTCATATCCGAGCACTCTTCTCCCGCAACTTGCCTGTGCCACGGTCCCCTGCTGGTAGTCAGTACCTGTACACTGCCACCCCTAAATTGGAGTCTGATTGTGTGTCTAGCCCCTGCCACCTTGCCAGAGCCTGCCTTCCAGGCTGCGAAAGCCCTGGGTGACCCGGAAATCTCCTTGGGGCACCCCCAGCTTCTACGTCCCGCGGGAGGCAGAGACCATTGCTGGACAACGTGCACTGGACCCTTGAGCACCTACCCTGCACCCCTGGCCCACCGCTGGGTGTTCCCACCCTCCTGATAGCCAGAGACTTAGTGCTAAGCGAGAACACAGCTCAATACACCTTGGAAGAGCATACCAGCAGCAATAGACAGCTGCATCCACTCTCACTTGGGTCCAGTACACATTGGATACACATTGGATAGTTTGCCTTATTTTTTTTTATTTCACATAGCTGCTAGTTCCTTTTATTTTATTCTTGTTCTTTTTCCTCTTTCTTCCTCTTCCCTTCCTTTTTTTTCACTCTCCTCCTTTGATTGGTTTTCCTTCATTTTTCTTGGATTACATAATTGTCTTGGTATCTTGTGTGGATTATTATTTTTTTTTATGTCTGTCTGCTCTTTCCTTCATCCCAATTTACAAACCTACCCACACTAACCTACATATTTTTCTCCCCCAAAACTTTTCCCCATAATATACCTCCTGGTTTAATACTCAAGGTATCTCTTATATCCATAATTACTCTACCAACGACAAGAGTCCTAGTAGTTAACTCTCTCTCATTCCTAGAAAGTTATTACCTTATCATACTTAAAGTCTTTCTCAACCTAACATATCCTCTACTTAATCCGACTCCTTTACCAATCACCCCAGCTCCTTACACATCACCCACCCTCAACACTGGAAAGGCTCTGCTGACTAACCAATACCCCCAAACTCCTAATATTAAGATTTGACTAAGCAGAGTACTCATGAACGATGGGTAGAAATCAGAAAAACAGGACAGAGAACGCTATAAATATGAGAACCAGGAATTATGAAGAGACAGCAGAAATCACAAATACTGACCTACTAGAAATGCAAGAAGGGGAGCTCAGAATCTTGATGTTCAATATGATGAAATGATTTAAAACAAGTATAGAGGAGGTTAAAGGTGAATTAGAAACACTAAAAAAGAATCAGAAAGCGGTCTGGAATGAAATGAAAGAGGCAATAAGTGAAATGAAGACAGCAATAGAAAGAAATTCTGGAAGAATAGATGAAATGGAAAACAGAATATCAATATTAGAAGACAGTACATCCCAAACCAAAAACACAGTCAGTGATATACAGAAATCTTTACAGCAACAAAACCTAAACATCCAGCAATTATGGGATAATATGCAGCGCCCTAATTTACAGATAATAGGCATCGAGGAAGGGATTGAGGTACAGACCAAGGGCATCTGTAATATCTTCAAAGAAATAATCTCAGAGAATTTTCCAAATATGGAAAGAGACTTGAATCTTCAAATCCAAGAGGCATACAGAACTCCACTGAGACAGGACCAAAGAAAAACCACTCCACGCCACATAATAACCAAATTGACCAGCATAGAGTCCAAGGAAGGAATCTTAAAAGCAGTGAGAACAAAAGGACGGGTGACATATAGAGGCAAAACAATAAGAATCACCCCAGACTATACAACCCAGGTCATGAATGCTAGGAGAGACTGGTACGACGTGATTCAGACCCTGGAAGAAAATAACTTCCAGCCAAGGCTCATCTATCCAGCAAAACTACTATTCAAGATCAATGGGGAAGTCAAAGTCTTTCAGGATAAACAGAATCTCAAAAAATTCATGAATTCAAAGCCAACACTAGAGAAAATTCTTAAAGAAATAAACCATAAGGAAGAAAAAAGAAGCAGACTTCAGAATCAGAGAAGAGAGGAAGTTAGTAAGTGGGCCATTTAAGTAAAGAAGAAAGATCACACCACCCAAGAGTAGACAGAACACAAAATGGCAGAAAACAAAAATCATATTTCAATAATATCTCTTAATGTCAAAGGACTTAACTCACCAATCAAAAGACATAGACTGGCAATGTGGATTAGGAAACATAATCCATATATACGCTGTCTGCAAAAAAGTCACCTCACAGCCAAAGACATTCACAGGCTGAAGGTGAAAGGATGGAAAAAGATATACTATGCCACCAGTGACCAAAAAAGAGCAGGGGTAGCAACCCTGATATCCAACAAAACGGACTTTAAACTAAAACACATCAAAAGAGACAAATCAGGGCACTTCCTTTTATTAAAAGGAACAATACATCAAGAAGATATAATGATAGTAAATATTTATGCCCCAAATGTGGGTGCAACAACATTTGTAAAACAAACCCTTCTGGACATAAGATCCCAAGTAGACCCAAATACAATAATTCTGGGAGACTTTAATATGCCTCTCACACCACTGGATTGATCTTCAAGGCAAAAGATGAGTAAAGACGCTATAGAACTAAAGGAAACCATAAACCAAATGGACCTAATAGACATTTTTCAGATTATTTCAACCAGGAACTACAGAATACACTTTCTTCTCAGCAGCCCATGGAACCTTCTCCAAAATAGATCACATCCTGGGACACAAAGAAAATACCAGCAAATTCAAAAAATTTAATATAATCCCATGCATCTTTTCAGACCACAATGGAATAAAAGTAGAAATCAACAACAGGAAACTCAAAAGAAAGTACTCAAAACATGGAGAATGAATGATACACTATTGAATGATGAATGGGTAAGAGCAGAAATTAGAGAGGAAATAAAGAAATTTATGGAAACAAACGAAAACAGAGATACAACTTACCAAAACCTATGGGACACCATGAAGGCAGTACTAAGAAGAAAGTTTATTGCATTGAGTGCCCACATAAAAAGGACAGAGAATCACCAAGTAAAGAACCTAATGACACAACTAAAGGACCTAGAAAGACTGCAACAGTCTATTCCCAAAGCCAGCAGAAGGCAAGAAATCATCAAAATTAGGGCAGAAATAAATGAAATAGAGAACAAAAAAAACAATTCAAAGAATCAATAAAACAAAAAGTTGGTTCTTTGAAAAGATTAATTGAATTGATAACCCCCTGGCCAAACTAACCAAAAGAAAAAGAGAATCAACTCAAATTATCAAAATTAGAAATGAAAAAGGAGATATCACCACTGATAGTGAAGAAATTCAAAATATTATCAGAAACTACTTTAAAAATTTATACTCCAATAGATTTGAAAACCTGGATGAAATTGACAGATTTCTAAGCACAGTTAACCTTCCTACACTCAACCAAGAGGACATAGCAAGCCTAAACCAACCAATAACAACCAAAGAAATAGAAATGGCAATAAAAATTCTTCCACCAAAGAAAAGCCCAGGCCCAGATGCATTCCCAGCTGAATTCAACAAATCCTTCAGTGAACAACTAATACCAATACTTGATAACATGTTCTGGGAAATTGAAAGAGATGGAACTCTTCCAAATTCCTTCTATGAGGCCAGTATCACATTAACCCCAAAACCAAATAAAGATACCTCAAGAAAGGAAAACTACAGACCAATATCCTTAATGAACATAGATGCAAAAATTCTAAACAAAATACTAGCTATACGCATTCAAAACTATATCAAGAGAATAAAACACCATGACCAAGTCGGTTTCATCCCAGAAAAACAAGGCTGGTTCAACATATGCAAATCAATACATGTTATTCATCACATAAATAGAACCAAGAAAAAAAAACACATCATCAAAGCAATAGATGCTGAAAAAGCATTCGAAAAAATCCAACAGCCATTTATGTTAAAAACTTTGCAAAAAATTGGGATAGAAGGAAAGTACTTCAACATCATCAAGGCAATATACTGCAAACCCAAAGCCAACATTATAGTGAATGGGGAAAAACTGCAAGAATTTCCGCTACAGTCAAGAACAAGACAAGGATGCCCACTATCACCACTCCTTTTCAATATAGTCCTTGAGACTCTTGCTGCAGCAATCAGACAAGAGAAGGAAATCAAAGGAATCCACATAGGAAGAGAGGAAGTAAAACTATCATTATTCACAGATGACATGATTCTTTATCTGGAAGACCCAAAGAACTCAACCAAAAGACTTCTGGAGCTGATTGACAAATTCAGCAATGTTGCAGGTTACAAAATCAACCTAAAGAAATCAGTGGCCTTTCTTTATGCCAACAACGAACCCACAATGAAGGAAACAAAAACAACAATTCCATTCACTATAACCTCAAAACCAATAAAATACCTAGGAATAAACCTAACCCAAGATGTAAAAGACCTCTACAACAAAAACTATAAAACATTAAAGAAAGAAATAGAAGAAGACCTTGGAAGATGGAAAGATCTCCCGTGCTCATGGATAGGCAGAATAAATATCATCAAAATGGCCATTCTGCCAAAATTGATCTATAGGTTCAATGCAATTCCCATTAAAATACCAGTGACATTCTTCAGAGACCTAGAAAAATCAATCATGAACTTCATATGGAGAAGGAAAAGACCTAGAATAGCCAAAGCAATTCTCAATAACAAGAAACATGCAGGAGGCATTACAATCCCAGACTTCAAACTATACTATAGAGCAATAGTAGTAAAAACAGCATGGTACTGGCACAAAAACAGATATACTGACGAGTGGATTTGAATAGAAGATACAGAAACAAACCTACACATCTTTAGTCAATTAATCTTTGACAAAGGGGCCAAACACATACGCTGGAGAAAAGACAGCCTTTTCAACAAGTGGTGCTGGGAGAACTGGCTAACCATTTGTAAAAAGATGAATCTAAACCCCTATATCTCACCTAACACAGGAATCAACTCAAGATGGATAAAAGACTTAGAAATTAGACCTGAGACGATGAAGTTAGTAGAGGAGAACATAGGTTCAACACTACAACATATTGGCACAGGCAGTAACTTTCTCAACAAAACCCCCAAAGCTCAGGAAATTAAAGCAAGAATAAACAAGTGGGATAACATCAAACTAAAAAGTTTCTTCTCATCAAAGGAAACTATCAGTAACCTAAAGAGGAAGCCTACAGAATGGGAAAGGATCTTTTCCAGCCACCATTCTGATAGGGGGCTAATATCCAGAATATACAAAGAGCTCAAAAGGCTCTACACTAGCAAAATAAACAACCCAATCAAGAAATGGGTAAATGAACTAAATAGACACTGCAAAAAAGAAGAGATGCAAAGGGCCAATAGATACAAGAAAAGATGTTCTTCATCACTGGGCATCAGGGAGATGCAAATCAAAACTACACTGAGATTCCATCTAACCCCAGTCAGAGTAGCAAGCATAAAGAAATCAAACAACAACAAATGCTGTCGAGGATGTGGGGAAAGAGGAACTCTTTTACACTGTTGGTGGGAGTGCAAACTAGTTCAGCCACTATGGAGATCTGTGTGGAGGTTCCTGAGAAAGTTGGGAATAGATCCACCATATGATCCAGCTATACCACTCCTCGGTATCTTTCCAAAGGGGTTGAATTCAGAGAAATATAGCAACATATGCATACCTATGTTCATAGCAGCACAATTTGTAATAGCCAAACTATGGAACCAACCCAGATCACCATCAACAGATGAATGGATAGCAAAATTGTGGGAAATACACACAATGGAATTCTATTCAGCCATAAAGAAGAACAAAATTATATCATTTGCAAGAAGATGGAAAGCCCTGGAGAGCATCATGTTAAGTGAGATCAGCCAAGCACAGAAGTAGAAGATACACATGTTTCCTCTAATATGCCCAAACTAGAAAACACAAAGGATACCAGTAGGACCCCAGATATTAGAGGGGAAATACTAGCTAAGTTTTAATGGAAAGATAGGAGAGGAGAAAGGCCGATCTTGATTAATCAGGGTCTACACCTGAACATGTGTAAAATTATGAATAAGACATGGTTAACCTGTACAACCATTGGTGGGGGGGAGACAAAACGGGGGCGGGGGGGGAGAGGGAACCAAATATAGTGTAAATATATACTACTTATGTTCAATAAAAAATTGTTAAAAAATAAAAATAAAAAAATAAAATTACACATATATCATTTAAAATATCTGGAAATTTTTCCAAGAACATAAAAAAGAGAAGAAATGTTTATTTGAGGAAATACACTCAATCTTAATAAAAATCACTGAGACACTGTGGCATTTGAGACATAATTACATCCCCAACTGTTGGGAATCCAGCCCAACAGCGGTGGGGCTTGGCGAGATGATGAGTACCAATGGCCTGATCACCACAAGGAGCTGGGAGATATATCAAGCAAGATCTCATTCATTTCTCTCCAAGCAATCATATATAGCCTATCCAGGATAAAGATCACTAGCATGTAGCTCACGGCCAATCCCAGGTCAGTACATGAGCCATTCATGTATGTAGAACCTCCTTTAAAAGGAAAAACTGCTCAGTCTCCCCACCAATAATGAATGGGGAAACCATGCCTCCATAGCTTCCTCCAGGCGCCATCTTAGTCCCTTTTCTGCTGAATCACTTTACTTAAAGTTTTGCCTTAGGCTGCAAGCCGCTCAGGCCAAGGGAGGCTGCATCTCCTTAGGCGCTCTATGGACACATCCCATCACCCAACTTAGTTCAATTGAAGTTTAAATGCTGACTGGTACTAGTAAGAATAAAGGGCTGCATTGCACCCAACCTTTCTAGGGCTAAGATAATTCCCTGGAAAAAGATAATGCCAGAATTTCTCATTCCCTCAAGATTTGTGTTATAGAAGTTCTATTTCAGAAAAGATTGCCTATAAATGACTATATGACAAATAATAATTTCTCCAAAATGTTAATCTTATCTTCCAGACTAATATTCATAGTCTCATACCCATCTGGGTCTGAGCTTATCTTTGATAGCAGAATTTTTATTGCTGTTTCTATTTCTTTGCTTTCTATTCATTGTTTTAGGCTTGTTATATTCTCTTAGTTCAATTTAGATAGATTAGGAAAGTATAGTACATCTTTTGAATTTTCTGGTGATTGGTTTTTGGCCCAGAATATGATCTATTTTGCAAAAGGTTCAATTCTCAGCAATAAGAACCATGTAGGAGGTATCACAATTCCTGATTTCAAATTATACTACAGACCTATAGTAATTAAAACAGATTGATATTGTCACATAAGCAGGCACACAGACCAATGAAACAGAATAGAAGATACAAAACCCCAAACCTTTATAGTCAATTGATCTTTGACAAAGGCACGAAATTCATATGCTGATGAAAAGACAGGCTTTTTAACAAATGGCGCTGAGAGAACTGGTTATCCATTTGAAGAAAAATGAAATTAAATCCTTACCTTTTACCCTGCAGTGGAGTCAACTTAAGGATCAAAGAAAATCATCAGGAATCTAAAGTGTAAACCTACAGGATGTGAGAAGATCTTTACAAGCTATCCCTCTGATAGAGGGCTAATATCCAGAATATACAAAACATTTAAAAGACTTTACACTAGCAAAACAGTAACCCAATCTAAAAATGGGCAATTTAATTGAATAGACATTTTACAAAAGAAGACATACAAATGACTAGTAGATACATGAAAAATATTAATTATAATAAGCAATCAGAGAGATGCAAATCAAAACTACACTGAGATTCTATATATACCCAAACAGAATAGCAAGCATACAGAAGTCACATAACAACAAATGTTGGCAAGAATGTGGGGAAATTGGAACTCTTCTACTCTATTGGTGGGAGTGAAAACTAGTTCAGCCACTATGAATATCAGTCTGGAGATTCTTTAGAAAACTGAGAATGTATCCTCCATATGATCTGGCTATATCACTACTGAGTATCTTTCCAAGGGGGTTGAAACAAGAAAATATAGTAACATATGCATACCCATTTTCATAGCAGCACGATTTGTAATAACCAAAATACGGAACCAACCTAGGTCTCTATCAACAGATGAATGGATTGCAGGCCAGAACATGCCAGAATATCTTCATAGCTACACAATTCATGGTAGCCAAACTATGGAACCAAACTAGGTGTACATCAACAAATAAATGGATTACAAACTATGGAAAATACACACAATGGGCATCCACTCAGTAATAAAAAAATAAAATTAGCCAGGCATGTTGGTGCATGCTTGTAATCCCAGTATTTTTTAGGCTGATAGAGGAGAATAATCCTTTGTGGACAGCTATTAGTGAGGCCATTTGCAACCCAGTGATAACTTGTTTCAAAAATAAACAATAAAAATAGGGACAGTGTATAATTTCAAGGTGGAATGTCCTTGAGTTCTGCCCCAGGTCCCACACAAAAACAAACAAAATTATGTAATTTTTAAGAGGATGGAGAAACCTGGAGAAAATTATGTCAAATGAAATTAGCTAAACACAGAAAATTAAGGGACATATGTTTTCTCTAATATGCTTCAACTAGGGAGTATTTGGGATACCAGAGGAACTCCAGATAATGGAGGAGATCCTCAGTGGAGTCAGTGAGGAAGGATAGAGGAGGAAGAAGGCTGAGGTTCATTAATGTAAATGCTACCTGTGACTATGTATATACACATGAATATATTATTGTTAACCTGGATGCTTGTTATTGGGAGGAAGAAAAATAGGATGCAAGAGGGGGAGGGCACCAAATACTGTTTGAATATATGTCATTATCAACATGATCTACATTATGATGTGAGACTATAATACACCAATAAAAATGTACAATAAATAATTTAAAAAGCCTGGCGTGGTGGTGTACGCTTGTAATCCTAGCATTAGGGAGGGTGAGACCAGAGGATTGCAGTTCACGGACAGCCTCAGCTACTTATTGAGGCCGTCTGCAACTTAGTGAGGCCCTGTTTCAAAATAAAGAATAAAAAATAAGGCAGGGGGTGTAACTCGAAATTTGAATGCCCCTGGGTTCCATCCCCAGACCCATAAAAAAAGAAAGTAAAAAAAAAGAATAAATAAACAGAGTCTCACTAATTTGCTGAGGGCTTTTCCAAGTTCTTGAGGCTGGCCTCTTACCTGTGTTCCTCTTGTCTCAGCCTCCCAATTATTGAGATTACAATTAACACTTAAAAATACTTAAAGGAATCCACCACCAAGCCTGGCTATATTTTTAACTTTACTGGAAGTTTTACTTCATCATATGGCTTCATGTATGCCATTTCTATGATATCAATGCTTTTCAAGAGTTTTAAAGTCACAATCTAATGCAAAGATATTAAGAAGGAAACAGAACAAATTAATAATAATTTAATTTAAATTATAAAACATACTATGTAAAGGGATGTAATGCTATGAATGTGTACAATACTATCAATTCCAATCTCAAATACATGTGTGGGGATGGTAAGAGAAGAGGTTGGGACCTGGTGAGGAGGGCAACAAGAGCTGTATGCATATATTTTTCTGATAATATGTACCCAGTATGATGTAAAAGTTAGACTTTATCAAATAAAAATAAATAAGAAACAAAATAAAAATATAAATAAAATATAAAATATTAGAAAGTACATTCATGATTTTACATTAATAAAGAAACTGTGCAAGTTTAATGAATTTGGGATATCTACAACATAGTGCCTTTAATTAACAGTAGCACATTTTGCTCTTAAATATTTTTAAGAGAATAGATTTATGTTAATTATTCTTAACACAAAAAAGAATAAAAATTGCCCAAATGATACTAGAGAGACTTCAAAAAATGGAGAAGAAATCCTCAGTAGAACCAGAGAGGTGATCTAAGGGAAAGAAAAAGGGAAGACAGGTTCATTAAGGGAAATACTGACATCAACTATGTGTACATAAGTGAATATACCAATGTCAGTCTCAGTACTCAGTAGGATAGGAAAGGAGAAAGCAGGGAGCCCAAGGGTGGGCACTAAGTACTGTGTGCATGTATGTCAATGTCATCATGATTTATATTATAAGAGTATAATGCACCCAAAAATGCACATTATAAAAAAATCCCCCAAATAAAAGAGTCAAGAAGAAACATTTGAAAGTGATAATTATGTTAATTGTATTGATTCTTGTGGTTCACTAATACTTATTTGCTTATGTCCAAATGCATAAGTTATACAAAATAAATATGTGAAATTTTGTTTATTGATCAAACCCTAATAAGGCTGTAAAAGTAAAAAACTCTCAAAGGAATGGGAACCTTTTTATTTTCAACAAAATTCTGCTTTTCCACTTGAAAAGTAGAAAGTCCCAAAGCAGGATATTTTTCTACTTAGTGTCATTAAATCATTAAATAAAATTCAAATTGAGCAAAGTCAACACAAGTTTATTACATGGCCAGATTGCAGAAGTGGTAGCTTAACTTTCAAATCACCTTCTCAACTCCAGAGGAGTGAGGACTTATAAAATGAGCATAAAGATGAGAGATAGGCTTATAAAGGGAGAAATGTTCATGTTTTTTCCTCATTCTTGTTTGTTGTTGTTGATGTTTACAGTGGGGAATAAGTGAAGATTTCTCAGAACTTTGGTGCCAATTTTTTTGTTGTTTATTTAATGATCTGGTGTGCCCTGTCACAATGTTATGATAAGAAAAAATATCCCTTGAAGAGCTTATGTATTAATCATCAGACTTTATGCAATCAAGTCATAATGGTTGTAATCTCATCATTGATAGATTTACTGGATGTTACCCTAGGCAAGTGGGGTTTTCCTTAAGAAGGTGGGTATCTGGGGCTATAGCCTTAGGGACATTGTTTTTGTCTTTGAAACACCTTCTTAGTTGGGTCTCTTGCTTCTGGCCTTCTTTATGTGTTAGCAGAGCCCATGCACTCTCCTTCTTTTTGCATCCTGCCACCCCACCATGAGATCCACAAATCTGGGTCTCATATGAATTAAAACTATATCTTCAAAAGACTGTTAGAAAATAAATCTTTCATCCTCTAATTATATGGTTGTTATTTTGGATTACTGCACTGATAATGGGGATCAAGACATGTTGACTAATAGGTTTGCCATTTAAGATTGAAATTAGATTTTAATTAAATTTTAGGTTTCTTAGAACTAGTTTGGGCATCTTTATTGGTATCTTCAGTCTTGAAATGGAGGAGAGATACTTGGCAAGTCCAGATCAAATCATCCATGAATTATAGTTCCAGACAAAACATTTCTCAAGTGATCAATATGTCTACATGCAGAGCTAAGCAAAACCAACCTACTATTAAGGCAGAAAAAGATACAGATACAATATGAAGGTAGAGATGCCAAGCCTTTATAACCTATCAAAAATTTGTAGGTTCAAGTGCAAAGTCAGTGTTTTCAGCAAAAGAGCTTTCACACTGCTAAAAAATGACTTAGGCATCCATTATTAAAATAACCCATATTTGAGAGGTTTTGTCAATAGTAACACTAGCAGGAAACCAATAATAAATTTTCCAGGTGTCTGAGTTCTGATATTAGTGATTTTAAAACAATTGTATTGGTGCATTATAATTATACATAATAGTGAGATTCAAAGTGATATATACATATATGCATACATCATTTTATATGTTCCCCCTTCATATCTCACACCTCTGTTCCACACTTTTTGACACCTGTACATGCTAGTATGATTGGCAGTGATAACTTCATATATGGATATAACATTATTTTGTCTCTTTCCTTCCTCAAGCCTCCTGGGTGAAGGAGATGAAGGGACAAGCAGGATTCAGGAAGGATTTTAGTTTATTTTCAAAATAAACTAAAAGCAAGATAAGCTAGGAGGCTTATTTAGATTATGCCTTGGCAAAATTTCTAAAAAAAAACTATGAATAATATAAATTGACTCAAAAAGTTAATTGCTAGCATGATGTGCAATCATAGTACTTGGGAGGCTATAATAGGAGGATTGTAGATTATATAACAATTTCAAGTAGTGAGACTCTTCTCAACCTAGGGAGTCCATGTTTTAAAGATAAATTTTAAAAAGGCTGGTAGTGTAGCTTGGAGTTAGAATGCCCCTGGATTAAATCCCCAGTATCATGTACAAACAAAATTGCAATTGCCATATATGTCAATGAAAATGAAAATCAATGAAAATATGTACTGTAAAATTTTTAACCTTCTTTAAAAAAATGCTATCAAATTGCATTGGTTTTTATTCTTAGTAATGCCAACTAATGGTAAGAATTTTGTGCTTTGAGAGCTTTTCATTGCTGGTGGGAGAACAAATCAATACAAACAACAGCAGCATAATTTAACAATAGACGTTAAATTCTAATGCTCGTTCTTTTTTTGTTTTGTTTTTAATTTTTTTATTGGTGTATTGTATTTTACATCATAATGAAGCAAAAAACTTTTGTGTAGACATAAATGCACACATCTCCTAGCAAGCCCCCACCCAGTCCCCATTCCAATCCCTCCCCATCTCTCCCTCTCATGCTTGGCTTAGTGGTTGACTATGGTATGAATAAATATATTGTGTGCTTTAAAGAGTTTCCTTTTTCCCGCTTCCATCCCCACAATTAGGTCGCCTTATTTGCTCCTCTATAGGATCTCCTTTGTCACCTGGATTCCCTCCTATGACCACTTTCACCCTAGCTTTCACATATTAGGGAAAGCATCTGATTCCTTATATTTTGCAGATGACTAATCTCGCTTAGCATATGTTCTCAAGTTCCATCCATTTCCCTGTAAATGCTGCAATTGTGTTTTTTTATGGCTGAGTAAAATTCCATTATGTACATATCCCACAGTTTTGTAATCCATTCATCTGTTGATGGACATCTTGGATGCTTTCATATTTTATTCTTTATTTTGGAACAGGGTCTCACTTAAGTTGCAGAGAGACTCACTAAGTAGCTGAGGTTGTCCCTGAACCATGATCTTCCTGTCTCAGACTCCCAAATGCTGGGATTACAAGTGTGCACCACCATGCTTGGCAACATTTTATTTTAACTAGTGTGATCCAACATTTTTTCTATGTTAAAAAATGTATTTTGTGAAGTATTCATTCATATCCTTTTTCCATCTTCCCTATTGATGTTTATTTTTCCTTACAGAATTTTAAGTGCTTATTATGTATTAAAGACATCACCATTATGAAAAAACTTAAGCTTTCTAAGCCTGAGATTTTTCTAAATTTTACATAACATTAAATTACCTATATTTTCAATTACCTGTATATATTCTAGAATGGTAATAGGTGTAAAATGAATCATAAAAGTCACATGATTAATTTCATAGATGTAGAAAGGAATTTGAAATAGGGTATGGTGGTGCACATTTGTAATCCCAGTACTTGGGAGGCTGAGATAGGAGTATCAGAGGTTCAAAGTAAGCCTCAACTACTTTTTGAGGCCCTTCACAACTTAGTGAGATCCTGTTTCATAGTAACAAATATAAAATAGGGCTGGAGATAGAATGCCCCTGAGTCCAATCCCCAGTACCACAAAACAAGGCATTTGACAGAATCCAATATATATTTATCAAAAAAAACTTTAAAAAGAAGTAGGTATAAAGAGAAAATACTTCAACAAAATAGGACAAACATAAAAACCTCATCACTAATTCCATAATCAGTGAGAAAAATGAAATACATTTCTTTTAAGATCTAACAAAAGGCAAAGATAACTACTCTTGCCACTTTTATTTTATACAGAGTGGAAAATTTTAGCCAGATAAGTTAGACAAGAAAAATAAATAAATGGCATTCAGTCCAGGAAGATGAGAGAAATATCTGCAGATGACATAATCACATATGTAGTAACACTCATGATTCAGTGGCAAAAATTTAACAACAGTAGCAAAAATTCTTAGAATTAATAAATTAAATGGTTGCAAAATAAAAAAAACACAAAAGTTGGTGACATTACTATGCATTTACAACAAAACATCTTAGAATAAATTAAGATTTAATTTAATTTATTAAATTAATAAACTAATAAAATAACAATTCTAATTAGAAATAAAATAACAATTCCAATAAGAAATAAAGCAATAAGGACAGTGGGTGTTCACACTTGTAAGCTTGTAATCCCTGTACTTTGGAGGCTGAGAAAGGAGAATCGCAGTTCTCATAACGCGTAAGCAAGTCAGTGAGGCTGTCCACAAATTAGGGAAACCTTGCTTCAAAATAAAGAAAAAAATGGTTTGGGTGTAGAATGCCCTTGGGGTTTATGCCCAGTACTGCAAAATTAATTAATTAATTAATTAATTAATTAGAGGAAAGAAAAGAAACAAACCAATAAGGCCAAGCACATGGTGGGATCCATTTGTATCCCACCATTTGGAAGGATCATGTCTTTGCTGCCAGTCTCAGCTACTTAGTGAAACTCTTAGTAACAAATTGGTGAGACCCTGTATCAAAATAAAGAATAAAAAATAGGTCTGGAAGTGTGGCTTCTAGGTAGATTACTCACTCCTGTGTTCCATCGCTAATAATGCAAAAATAAATAAAACAATAAGATACTTAAGAATAAATATATTTTAAGGAGGTGAAAGCCTTCTGTGAAAATAATCAAACATTGTTAAACATAAGAAGAAACAAAGGCAAAGCTTCTCAAGAATCAACTACATAGGCAGCTTAAATTGCAACAAACTTAAAAGCTTCTTCACAATAAGGACACATCAACAGAAAGAGTAGGCAACTCAGAAATTTGGAGAAAATATTCAGAAACCATATTTTTCATAAGACGTTAATATCTAATATATATCACTATATAAATAGGACAATACAGTTCAAGAGCAAAAAACAAATATCCTTATTTTAAAAATGGGTGCTATGGTTAAATGCATCACCCAAAAAATTCTGTATATGTCAATGATATTTCAAAGTGAGGCATTTGGGAAGTAACTAGGTTATAGGAGACCATGAGGGTGAGGAAACAATTATGAGATTAGTTACACTATAAAAAGAAGAAGAGAGACCTGAGTTTGTTTGCACATTCTCTAAATATCTTAGCATACCTTCTGCCATGATATGAGGCAGAAAGAAGGCCCTTACCAGATGAAACCCTCAATCTTAGGTTTTCCATGTCCAGAACTATAAGTAATAAATGTATTTTCTTTATGATTACTAGGTATTGGGATTCTGTTACAGCTACAAAGAAGAGAGTATAACAATGGACAAGAAGCCTGAAGAGGCATTTTTTTCTAAAGAGGTGATAAAATGAGCAACAAGTATATGAAAGGGTACTCAGAATCACCAGTCATTAGAGAAATGCAAATGAAAACCATAAGGGAATATCACTTTAAGGACACAAAAAATTCCATAAGGTTATAAACAAAATGAAATGGCTGTGCATTGTTGATGGGAAAATGAAGGAGCATAGTGTTTAATGACAACAGTATGGATATTGTTCAACAATTTAAAAATGGTTCTTTTTCTGGTTTTAGTGTTATGTTATAGTCTCACATCATAATGTAAATCATACTGACAATGATATACATGCACATGCACTTGGTGCCCCTTCTTCCTCCCCATTTTCCTCTCTCCCAATACAGGGTACCTAGATTGACATTTATATATTCATGTTAAAGAAAAGAAACCTTTTCAACAAATGGTGCTGGGAGTATTGATTTTCATTTGTAGAAAGATGGAACTAAATACTTACCTGACACCCTCAATAGAAGTAATTTTATGACCCATTATTCACACTTCTGTGTATACATTCTAATTAGATGTCATTATATCAAAGAGATATCTGCAATCCTATGTTCAATTGTTCAATGCAGCATTATTCACAATAACCAGTATATTGAAACAACCTTACTTTCTATTGATGAGTGAATGAATTTTAAATATGTGGTATATATACAGTTTAAAATATTATTAACTCATAGAAGAAGAAAATGTTCATTTATTCTACAACATGTATAAACTTGTTAAAGTATAATAAACCAGAAACAGAAAAACAAATATTGTGTGATCTCACTTATATGCAGAAACTAAAATAAACAGACTAAGAGAAGCAGAGAGTTCAATGGCAGTTTCTAATTTCCTAGGTGTAGAAAATGGCATAGAATCTGGCAAATGTGATCAATTTTCAGTTATAAAATATGATTTGTGAAGATCTTATGTACCCTATGATTACTATAGTGAAAATATGTATTGTATACCTCAAACTCCTATAAATGTTAAAATTTTCACCACATATAAGTATATAATTGATGTCTTAATTAGTTTGATTATAGTGATTATTTTACAATATGAATGTGTACCACAGTATTAAACTGAATAACTTACATGTATAAAATTTTTGTCAATTATATCTCAATAAAGCTGAAAAGAAGAATGGGTATTTTCTAATGCACTTGAGAAGTAGTTTAACTTTAAAATGATATAATAAATAAATCTGTAGAACAATATTACTCATATATTTATAGATGAAGCATTATTCTTAAATAAATAAGGAAGATAAATAAGAATATATAAGGGTAATTCATTATGTTCAAATGATTTATTTGAAAAACTATATTTTAACATGAGTCAATTTAATAATAAACAATAGTATCAGTGGATTAAAGTTTTAAATCATTATGAATAAATCACCAGATGGTGAAGAGACATTTAAGGTAATTCAAAACATTTTTTTCAAATTAAATTCTTTTTAAAAATAGAAGATGGTTTTTCTTAAACAGAATCAATAAAACTTGTTTTAGAACTATGATGAATACATCAATTATACTAAAAAATAGAGCTAGTAATGGTGGCACATGTAATTCTAGTATTTAAGAGACTGAGATAGGAGAGTTGCAGGTTCACTGTTAGTGTCCAGCACATGTTAACTTAGGGAAACCCTGTTTCAAATGTAAAAAAAAGAAGAATTGGGGATATAGCTCAAGGGTAGAATGTCCCTGAATTCAATTCCCTGTAACACCAAATACAAAGAAAATATAGAAAGTTTAGGCTGGAAAAAAAAGATATGTTAAAGTTTCTGATAATCGGGGAATTCCGGTAAGATGGCGACGGAGCAAAATGGGGCTTACGAGCCCCGCTTACAACCAATCTCTATTACCACAAAATCAGCGCCTTTCATAGCCAGAAAACACCATCAGCAGAGAAATAAAAAATATAATTACAAGGGACAGAGAAAAAGAGGGCTGGAAAAACGAGACACCAGAAACCAGACCGCAGTGCTGCAGCCGGAGCCGTGGGGTGAAGCGGCGGGCTCCATTTTCCCTTGAAGCACCAGGCTCCAGAGAGGAAGGGAACTCATAACGGAGCTCAGAAACCAGAGAGGAGATATGCCGGCCTCACGCCCGAGAACGCGGCAGCAGTGTCTTACTGCTGGCGGCAGCAGCGAATTCACCGGATAGCTACAGACCAACGCACTCAACAGCCCACCAAGCTCCAGAGAGGAGTGGCGGACAGCGAGCTGAGGTGAGCCGCTGCGGATCAGCAGGGAAGAATTCAGCAGATTTCTCTGCACAGGGAGTGTCTAAAGCTCCCAGAGGCTGGGCTCAGCACATCCTGCAGGGACTCAGAGTGGAGCTCAAAAACAGAAAAGAAATATGCCAGACTCACAGCTAAGGGCGCAGCAGCGGCACCATATTGCTACCGGTGGTGGCAGCAGCAGTGAATTCACTGAGGCCACGACAGCTCCATCTGCGCACTCAACAATGAGTCAAATTGGGTCCCTAAAGGAGAAATCCCAGTACTGTACTCCCAGGGAGTTGACCCAGTGGGGGAGTGGCGGTGGCAAAGATATTACACCATAGGAGAATGCCCAACCTGGCACCCCCCATGGTCTAAAGCAGCCTTGATTGACTCCCAAGGTCTGAGACTCTGCGATACAACCCAGTAAAGGAGTAGTGGTGACTGAGATACCATAGACTCGAGATCCACAGCACCTTAAGAGAAGTCATAGTGACTCAGGGAAGAACCCAGAGAAGGCACAAACTTCCGAAATCATGGGAAAGAGGAATAACAATGGAGCAATGAATGCCCACAACCCGACAACACCAGAACCTGATAAAAGAGAAATTCAGAAATTTCTAGAAGATCAAATCAGGAAAATAACTGTAGAAATAATAGAGGTTTTGAAAAGAATTCAGAGAGAGCCAAAGAGAGATATAGGATGCAATTAATGAAGTAAAGGCCTCAATTCAAAGTACAAACAACTGATTAGACCACATGGAGAATTGAATCTTGCTCCTAGAAGATGATCATTCAAAAAAAGAACGCATAGTTTCTAATTTAGAAAAAAAAATCTGACAGCAGGAATCTGACATTGAAGAAATATAGGCCCATTTTAAGAGTGCTAACCTAAGAATAATTGGAATTGAGGAGAGAAGAGAAGGTGAAACCAAATGGATCAACAATCTTTTCAAGGAAATAATAGAAGAAAATTTTCCAAACGTAGAGCAAGAGGTCGATACACAGGTCCAGGAAACTTATAGAACTCCTGTTAGAGAGGATCAGAGAAGAGGATCCCTGCACCACATTATTGTCAAAATGACCACTGTGGAAGCCAAGCAGAGAATCTTAAAGGCAACAAAAACAAAGAGCCAAGGTACATTCAGAGGCAAACAAATTAGAATCACTCCAGACTTCCCAAACCAAGTCATGAGAGTCAGAAAGGCTTGGAGTAACATATTCCAAACTCTGAAAGAAAACAACTTCCAGCCAAAAATTTCCTACCCAGCAAAACTTTCTATCAAATTAGATGGGGAAATAAGAAGCTTCCACAACAAACAGAAACTTAAGGAATTTATGTCTTCAAATCCAGCGCTAGAGAAAATACTCAAAGAGATTAACTACAAAGAAGAAATAGGTAACACACACCAGAACCAGAGAAACAAGATTTTCCATCCAACAAACAACTAAGATTGGTTATCTGTGGAGATTCATTATTTATGGTAGTCTTTCACCTATCTCTAAATTGTATTGTTTGCTTTTATTGTTGCTAATTTTTAGGATTTCTAGTTGGAATATTAATATACCTTCAGATATAGCATTGGGAAATATTTTATCCCATTCTATCAGTAACTTTTAACTCTGTTTACATTGTCTTTGGATATACACAATTTTTTTATTTTTTAGGGTGTTTATTTACCCTTTTGTTGCCTGTGCCATTGAAATCATATCCAAGAAATCACTGCCAATTTCAATGTTGTGAGGTTTTATGACCCAGATTTTCTTCTAAAAGTTTATAATATTAAGATTTATATTTAGGTCTTTTATCTATTTTGAGTTAATATTTGTATATGTGTTAGGTAAGGGTCTAATTTTATTCTTTTTCATGTAATTATTATTTTTCAACAATATTTAGTTAAAAGATTAGTATTTCCTCCACCAAATGTTCGTGGAAACCTTGTAAAAAATAACTTGACAATATATGGAAGAATTTAGCTCTAGGCTTTTATTTAACTCCAATGGTTTATATATCTGCCTTTATAACAGTACTACATTGTTTCAATTATTGTAGCTTTATATGGTTTGAAATCAGAAAATATACATCTTCTAGCTTTGTTCTTTGAGATTGTTTTGGATATCTAGAGTCCATATTCCATATCAGGATTGATTTTTTTCTGAAAAATAAATAAATAAATGTAGGATAGTTCCACCTAAAAAAAAAGAAAAGAAAAAATATTCTCTGGTAAGAAAGAAAGCAAAAAGAAATATTGAACTATTATCTGTAAGTCATCAAAAGCTTGGTATCAGACAAATGAAACTGTTTTGTGAGATTATCATTGTTAATATTGGATAAATTGCTATAAAACTAGATGTCAACCACTAAGCCAAGCATAGGAAGGAGGGATGGGGAGGGAACGGGGTGGGAATCGGGTAGGGGCTAACTGGGTGATGTGTGCATGTATGTCTACAAAAGTATTTTCTTTATACCATCATGATGTATGAATACATTTGAATACATTGCACCAATAAAAAATAAATTAAAAAAAAAGAAAAAAAGTTTCTGATAATCAATTCTAGTAAATTAAACTGTCTGGTGAATTCGGATCAATATCATAAAATATAAAGGAACTAAATAGAAGAGGGGAATATTTATATCTTTTTGCACAGATAGTTTTATCTTTTATCTCTACACAAATTCAAGAATGCACAACTATAAATTCTTGACTACAAAAGTTGTGCACTCTGTTTGCATACATAAAAATCACTTTAAAACTTAATAGAAGCTAGGCATAGTGGCACACTCTTGCCATCCCAGTACTCAGGAGGCTGAGACAGGAGTATCACAGGTTCATATTCAGCCTCAGAAACTTAGTTATATACTCTGCAACTTAGTAAGAGCCTATTTAAAAATAAAAAATAAAATAGCACTTATGGTGTATCTCAGAGGTAGAATGCCATGGGTAAAGTCTGATATAACAAAAATAAATACGTGAAAATAAAAGTATCACTTTGAATATCACTGCTATATATAATAAAAGTCTAAAAATTATGTACAAACTAAAAGACTATAAAATGTACTTTTATGTTGAAAAAGCAATAAAAATAATTTTAAAGACTATACTCAGTGAAGAATATGGGAAACAGTGTATTTATAAGCCATTGATGGAAGAAAAATTGGTGCTATATACCCAATCCTTTATGGATGACAAATCCTTTCATAGAACCACTCCTATTTGATTCTCTTCTCATATAATGAATAAATGGCTACATAAAGAAGCTGAGAGGTATCTAGTTCTTTGGAAAAGTCTACTTGGAGCCAGTTAGCTTGGGGCATCACTTTTCTTTTTGATGACAATCCAAGGAATATCAGTAAAAAACTAAATCCAGTAATATGATATTAACATAAACCCTGGCAAAAACTCCTTGAGATTTGCTGTCTTTGGTTTCATCTTATCACAAATACTTAGACTTGCAAATGTAGTAAAATTAAACCCTAAATTATGACAGTAATCAGCTTGTGTTCTACTTCTTTCAAATAATGCAATTAAGTAAACACTGAAAGAATTTAAGGGGCAAAATAATTAGCTTTTCTATATTAACAAGGTGATTTTACTTTTCATCAATTACAATGTGATAACTAAAAAGATAACTTTGTTTTTGACATTTAATAATTTGTTTACCACAAATAAACCAATCCTCTTCACTTAAAGGAGTGCATTATTCTAAACCTTTAAATTCCTGGAAGAAAGAAAACATTTATAAAAAAGTCTAAAATAATAAAGTAATTTAGCCATACTAAAATTAAGAAAAAGTATATTTGATAAATGATATTTACATATAGCCATACTAAAATTAAGAAAAAGTATATTTGATAAATGATATTTACATATAGCTATGTTGTAATTTCTTCCTTTATTATTACCTATTATTTTCTAATACTTATATAGAGAGCTAGAAACACATGTTTTGTTGGTGTCAAATAACTTGTTCTATTTTTCTTGAGTGCAAACCATCTAAATAAGAATAGATTAATTCAATAAACATCTAGATTAACAAATAACTAAAAAGTGTATCCAAAATTATAGTTAAGATGGGTATAGTGGTGAATGCCTGTAATCCTAGTACTTGAGATTTTGAGACAGAAGGATCACATGTTCAAGGACAGCTTCAGCAAGGAGTGAGAAGCTCATCCAGTAACTTAGAGGTACAAGGCCACTGGGTTCAATTTCCAGAACCAAAATACAAAATAAAATTAAATGAAATAAAATAAAATAAAGTATAGTAAAATAAATTATGGTTAGTTTACTATCAAATATGACTGACAGTAGTAAAAGAAGATTTGAATATTGGGGAATTTGTTTGGTTACTGAATAGATTTAATATGCATCTAATTGAAATTATCCACTTTTCTGCAGATAAGGTTTCCTAGCCAAATATCCATCTGACCTAAAGGGTCAAGTGCAGTTCCTTCTTATACCCGAGTAGAAGGCTTTCAATGTATTATTTGAAATAAAAATATTAAAATAAATAAGTTGTATTGGACTGCAGAAGTAAGTTTTAGCAAATTATTTTACCGCATGGTAATCATAGTTATGGATACTGATGTATTATATACTTCAAAGTTACTAAACTAATAGATTTTATTGTTTTTACAACAAAAATGATGGATATGTCACTGAGCTTGATTTAATTAATGTAATATGTATCTATATATATATATATATATATATATATATATAGAGAGAGAGAGAGAGAGATATCAAAACATCACATTATTCTATGCATAGATACAATTATTGTCAATTAAAAATAGTGTGTGCTTTTAAAATAATTAGCTTTCGCTCAAAATCTGCTTTCTCACTCTTGTTTCCTCAGAAATATCATAATCTTTATCTGGACATGGTGGCACATGCTTATAATCCCAAGGCTTGGGAGGCTGAGACAGGAGGATCAGGCATACTCCTTTGTTGCTAGCAGTAATACAAACTGGAATGAAATTTAGCAATATCTATCAAATTTCAAATATAAGTATCCTTTGAACCAATGATTCCACTCTGAGAACTGAACCCATGCACATTTCCACGTATATGCATTATAATAGATACATGATACCATTCATTGCAAACTCAATTTTAATTGGGACACAAGATAATAGAGGAGAAGCACCAATGGAGTGATGGAGAATGTGTAGTAGAGTGTAGTGGTGATAGGGAAGGAGAATTAATGAAAGAAACACTTCCACTGTAGTTACATACATACGTAAAATTATCAATGCCAATCTTAGTATCATGTATGTAGATGGAGAGGGAATGGGGGGACAGCAGGGGAGAAGCTCAACAAGTGTTTTGTGCATATATGTCTCTATCACTCTGAATTACATTATCATGTAAGACTACAATGCACCAATAAAAGCATATAAAATTAAAGATAATCTAAATTTTTAGATTCTAAATCTAAGTTTTTAGATTTAGAAATGGTAGAAAATAAATAAATTCTGCTAAATCCAAACAGTACTCTGTGAATTTAAATTGGCTATTGAAATAAACAAGGAGTATAATCTCACTTTTAAAAATGATAAGGAAAGCCGGGCATGGTGATGCATGTTTGTAAACCCCATGCTTGGGAGATGGAGACAGGAGGATCACACAGGTTCGAAGCCAGCCTCGCTGGCCTAAGAGAGCCTGTTTCCAAATAAAAATATATATATAAATAGGTCTGGGAGTGTAGCCTGAAGGTAGAAGGGTTGCCACAAACCCCAGTACAACAACAATAACAACAAAAATGATAAGGAAGCTCTTTGGAGGGAAAATTTAATGCAATGTGTTAGTCCATTGCCATTCTTGGGTTCCACTTATAGCTCTACCAATTAGTAAGTGTGTAATAATGGGTAAATCCACAGACTTAATAAGTCTCCGTTTCATCATATGTAATACTAGAGCTCACAAAACAAGGTTTTTATAAACTTTACATATATTAACTAATGTAATGTATAGAAAGTGCTACATAAGCATTAGATATTTCTGTTATTGATGATTTGGAAAGTCTCTAAAATTTCTATTAAGTGAAAGTATAGTTAAAAAACCAAGTTATAGTATGATGCCTACTGTTTAAAGAAGGAAAAAAATTAGGCTGTGTATTTGAATTTGTTGATTTATACATTGAGAAACTCAGATTTAGACAATTAAATCAAGAAATAAGAATATACAGTTTTTGTAGAAATAGTAACTGTATTCGAGACACAAGTGTGGAAATGTGATCTTCACTGGATAGCTTAGTTTTGAACCATAGAAATAAAACACTGTTATGAGTGTAACTATGTCCCTCCACAAATATGCTGAGATCCTATTTCCTAGTACCTCAGAATGTGAAATTTTTTTGGTATTTTTTTCTTTTAAAAAATTTTTATTGAACATAAATAGTATACATTTAAACTATATTTGGTGCCCTCCCCCCATCCCCATTTTCCCTTTCTCCCTCCCACCAATGGTTGTCCAGGTTAACCATGTCTTATTCATAATTTTACACATGTTCAGATGTAGACCCTCATTAATCAAGATCAGCCTTCCTCCTCTACTATCTTTCCATTCAAACTTTGCTGGTATTTCCCCTCCATTATCTGGAGTCCCACTGGTATCCTTTGTGTTTCCTAGTTTGGGCATATTAGAGGAAACATACGTACCTTCTCCTTCTGTGCTTGGATGATCTCACTTAACATAATGTTCTCCAGGGCTTTCCATCTTCTTGCAAATGATATAATTTTGTTCTTCTTTATGGCTGAATATAATTCCATTGTGTGTATTTCCCACAGTTTTGTTATCCATTCATCTGTTGATGGTGATCTGGGTTGGTTCCATATTTTGGCTATTACAAATTGTGCTGCTATGAACATAGGTATGCATATGTTGCTGTATTTCTCTGAATTCAACCCCTTTGGGAAGATATCCAGGAGTGCTATAGCTGGATCATATGGTGGATCTATTCCCACCTTTCTTAGGAATATCTACACAGATCTCCATAGTGGTTGAACTAGTTTGCATTCCCACCAACAGTGTAAAAGAGTTCCTCTTTCCACACATCCTCGCCAGAATTTGTTGTTTGATTTCTTTATGCAAACACAGGAATCAACTCAAGATGGATCAAAGACTTAGAAATTAGACCTGAGACTGTGAAGTTAATAGAGGAGAGCATAGGTTCAACACTACAACATATTGGCACAGGCAGTAACTTTCACAACAAAACCTCCAAAGCTCAGGAAATTAAAGCAAGAATAAACAAGTGGGAAAACATCAAACTAAAAAGTTTCTTCTCATCAAAGGAAACTAGCAATAAACTAAAGAGGAAGACTACAGAATGGGAAAGGATCTTTACCAGCCACCATTCTGATAGGGGGCTAATATCGAGAATATACAAAGAGCTCAAAAGGCTCTACACTAGCAAAACAAACAACCCATTCAAGAAATGGGCAAATGAACTAAATAGACACTTCACAAAAGAAGAGATACAAAGGGCCAATAGATACATGAAAAGATGATCTTCATCACTGGCCATCAGGGAGAATGTGACTTTTTTTAAACTAATGTCATTTTAGATGTACTTAGGTTGAAGTCAACATATGCTTGGCCAGCCATGGTAGCACACACTTGTAATCCCTGCACTTGGGAGGCTGAGACAGGAGGATCACACAGGTTCGAAGCCAGCCATGCTGGCTTAGGAGACACTGTTTCAAAAAAAAAAAAAGTATAAAATAGGGCCTGGGAGTGTAGCCTGGAGGTAGAAGGGCTTCCAGGAACCCCAGTACCAACAACAACAACAACAAAACAAAAACAAAAAACAAAAAAACAACGTATGCTGGAGTATGATGGACTCATAAACCAAAATGACTGGTGGCCTTAGGAAGAAAAATCACAGTAACATACACATGTAGTATATCATGAGACCATGGAAACAGAGATTGGAATGATGCTACTAAAAGCAAAGGGATATCTGAATATCTGAGGCTACCAGTAAATGGAAAAGTAAAGTAAAAGAAAATCCTCCCCTTCAGTATTCATAAGAATAGTCTCAGTCATCTTTGTGGTATTAGAATTCTAGCCCTCGCACTCTAAAATCAGCAGCAAGAGACAATATATTTCTGTTTATTTAAGCCACCCTATTTTTGGCACTCTTTATAGAAGTCCCCAGAAATTATTGCAAACTCTTTACTGACAATTTAAAATATATACACAGTTTATTATCTTACATGTTATATAATGGCAACCATTTGAATAAGTAATGCATTTAGATAGTATTTCTCACTTCATATTGGATTTGTTGCTTCATGTAAGAGATTTACGTACAGTTGAACTAAACTGTTTTTAGTGTGAGAGAAATATTGATTTTTAAAACATAGAGAATTAACAAAATATACCAATACATACTTTCACAGATTATATTTTGCTCACTTTTTTCTATATGTATATTTCTGTATCAGTTATGGTATGTCTTGCTAAGATATAATAATATCAGAATTCCTAGTAGAACAGAAACTTTTTGCAGCAGTGTATGATTGAAATATAGAGTAGAAGCAGCAGTCTTTGTGGGGCATTACAGGCCTCACATATTTGTAGTGAAAGAATGATCTACAGTAAGAAAAGAGTGCATTTAGATTTATTATTAAACTTGGCTTAGGGGGAAGATTAGCCACATAAACAAATGAGTCATCAGGAGATGTTCAATCAACTTCATGTGAATCATTATAAGAGTTTTTTAATACCTGATAATAACATGCATTTGATATCATATTTATAGGGATAATGGTGAAGAGGAAAATGAAACTAAATCCTTACCTCTCACCTTGCACAGGAATCAACTCGAGATGGATCAAAGACTTAGAAATTAGACCAGAGACTGTGAAGTTATTAGAGAAAGGCATAGGCTCAACACTCCAACCTATAGGCACAGGCAGTAACTTTCTCAACAAACTTCCAAAGCAAAGGAAATTAAAGCAAGAATTAACAAGTGGGATGACAGCAAACTAAAATATTTTTTCTCATCAAAGGAAACCATCAAGAACCTAAAGAGAAAGCCTACAGAATGGGAAAAGATCCTTATCAGCCAACACTCTGATAGAGGCTAATATTCAGAATATACAAAGAGCTCAAAAGACTCTACATTAGAAAAACAAATAACCCAATCAAAAAAAAAATGGGCAACTCAATTGAACAGATACTTTAGAAAAAAAGAGATACAAATTGACAATAGATACATAAAAAGATGTTCAACACCATTAGCCATCAGGGAGATGCGAATCAAAACTACACTGAGGTTCTTTCTAACCCCAATCAGACTGGCAAGCATAAAGAAATCAAACAACAACAAATGCTTGCAAGGATGTGGGGAAAAGAACTCTCTTACACTGTTGGTGGGAGTGCAAACTAGTTCAGCTGCTCTGGAGTTCAGTGTTGATATTCCTTAGAAAATTGGGAATGGATCCACCACATATGATCCACCATTCCTGGGTATCTTTCCAAAGGGGTTAAAATCAGAGAACTACAGTAACATATGCATACCCAGGTTCTTAACAGCACAATTTATAATAACCAAACTAGGTCTCCACAAACAGATGAATGGATTGGAAAATTATGGGAAATACACACAATGGAATTCTCAGCTATAAAGAAGAACAAAATCATGTCATTCTCAAGAAGATGGAAAGACCTCGAGGACATTATGTTAAGTGAGATCAGCCAAGCACAGAAAGAAAAACGACATATGTTTTCTCTAATATGCCCAAACTAAGGACTATTAGGAATACCAAAGGGAGTCCAAATAATAGAGGGAAACCTCGGCAAAGCTGCAATGGAAGGGTAGAAGAGGAAGAAGGCTGAGGTTGATTAATGGAGGGGCTACATTTGAATATGTGTAAAAGTATGAACATAACATGGTTAACCTGGACACTCATTGTTAGGATGGGGGTGAGGGGAAATGGTGGGTGGGAGAGGGCACCAAGCACAGTTTGAATGTATGCCATTTTCAATATGATCCACATAAAAGTAAAAAATAATAAAAACTTAAAAAATCAAGTAGCCAATCTTCTATTTGCTTAAAAATAAAAAAATTACTTATTGAAATTACTTTTGTTGTTTGTGTTAAACTCTTTAAAAATCATAAGCAAAAGTGCTTCCATATTTGAAAGTTGCCTGAATTATATCCTACAAATGAATTTTTCAGTGCTTCATGATCAGCTTTCTTTATAAAGTACTGATGATTCCCTGAATTCTGAAAAATAGGGCATCTGAGACATAGGGGAAGGAACACAGCCCTCATTGTGATATAACACTGGCTATCAGCCCCAGCTATACTGTTAAACAATGTGACATTTAAGAAAGTGTACAAGGCAAGGAAACCAGAATCATGATCTCTTTTCAGTTTGATCTCAGCAATTCACTTCATTTTTTTTAGGGTTTGAAAAGAGCAGTACCCAGGTACTTTTTGATATCTATTTTCTATCATTATACAAGGTTATTTGGAAGATCAATGTGGTAGTGGATATGAAAGTGTTTTGGAATTTATAAAATTACATGCAGGGGATATTAACTCTCAATTTTGCAAGGATATACCTTTTCTTAAATAACTAAATTTATTTTTCAGATGAATAAAAAAAGGCAACATGTGTATTCTAGTAACCCATACTATATTTTGGGGTCAGTCAGTTTAGTTTGGGCTGTCTGTGAACCACAGTCCTTCAGCCTCAGTCTCCCAAATGCTGGGATAACAAGCATGTGTCACCATGCCTGGCTAAGTATAATATTTTTAAATGAGTCTGAATAGCAATACCTTATATTAGCATACTACTTTGTAATTTTTCACACATTTCCACTGGCATTACTGTATTTAATTTTCTTATCCATCCTGCATATTTATTCATATTAATTTGCTGATGAAAAAATGGAGACTTGGGGAGATTATCTAAGGCAACAGTATTACAAATCTAGGGTGTTACTGTATTACAAATCTAGGGTGTTACTGTTGATAAATGATAGAATCAAATATTATTATTTTTTACTATGATTGTGATCAGTATCAAATTTGATTTTATTTAAGAGTATGTATTGGGGTATATTGTATGCCAATTTTCCCCTAATTTAGACAAAAGATATTTCTGTTGACTAATTTTTATCAATATCAAATTTCATGATGTATTTGATTATTATACAATAGTGGCAAAATTTGTAAAAAATCAATTTGCTATATTTCTGTTTTTCTTCTTCTATGGTTTCATAAGGTCATGCTTTGTTGTACGCATTTCAAATTTTAAAGGTACCTAGCTATATGAAATAAATGGATAAATATTTGAATTATGGTGAATAATCTTAAGGAGTTATCTCTCAGAATGGAGGATACAAGCTTAAAGAACCGATTAGGGAAGAAACCTTATTCTGTGTTTGTGTGTTTCTATGATAAATTATTTTAAGTATACTAGTGAATTATAGTATGAAATTGCTTATCTTTTTGTATTAAAATTGAAAGGATTCATACACGTAAAAGGAAGGGAGGTTTGGAAGTGCTCATGGAATTGTCCATAACATTTTCTATTTACAGAAACAGAGGCAATGTAAACTTGCACTTAATGGAGAAACACTGGTTTCACTTTGTGAACTGAGGCAGATCAAAACTTCTTTTCAATCTGTCCATATCTCATCTGCACTAGAAAGATAACGGGCATCACTAGAGAATTTCCATAGCTCTCAGTGTCTGTGTATTGATACCCTTGTAAAATATGGTTGTTCTCATCTGATTTTCTTCTTTCTTCTTTCTAACCTCCTTCAGAGTAGAAAGTTTACACACATCCTTTAAGGTATAGCTTAAAAACAACTCTTCTTATAATATTTCCAACACCCCAAGAAACAATTTCTAGCAGTTTCTACATTTCATAGTATCTATTTCTAGTGGTATATGATAATCTAAAGTACTGTGAGGTGGGGGGGTGGGAGATAATATAATCCACATAAAAATTTTAAAAAAATGAAAATAGGAGCTGGGCCTGGTAAAAAATAAAATAAAACCTTTATTAATAAAAAAATAAAGTACTGTGAGAAAAGGCTAGTTCTCCCTTTCAACTGAGAATTTTCTGATGTCAGTGGGCTAACCACATTTATCTCTGAATGTATGAACTATGTATAGATCTGTTGAAATGATAGTTTTTGGCCCATATTCACTAGAGCGCTGTACTTGTAGTAGGGCCAATATATATTAGGTTTATTTGTTACGAATGGAGATGCCTACAAGACATGTAGTTGTTCTCTTCTAATACCTTTTCAAAATAAATGAAAAGGAGCAAGATATAGAAGCTATCCCCTTAACGTTAAAATTAAGTATCCATGATAACCATAATATATCCTATTGTCTTGCCAAATAATTTAGTGTTTTGTGCCATCAATATCCTCCCTCAGGCTTTTAGAAATGAAAAATTTATTCACAGAGCTTTCATTAGATATTATACATAAAAATTTTTATACTTTATGTAACATGATGCAAGCTTAAAGTACTTTGTAAAATTAGTGACCAAATATTGTAAATTTATTCATTGAGCTTTCACTTTATTGATTTTAGAAATGTTTTATCAGGAAAGTCAAATTCATTTTATAACTTTCACCATTTGACACTTTAGAAATTCCTATTGCAAACCATTTTAACTACTCCTCAGAAATACTTAAAAACCCTGCTATTTGCAGCGGGGCATAGTGGCACATACTTGTAATACTAGTACTTGGGAGGCTGAGACAGAAGGATTCTGGTTTGTGGACAGCCTAGCTACTTATGGAGGTCTTCTGCTACTTAGTGAGACCTTGTTTCAAAATAAAGAGTAAAAATAGGGTTGGGGTTCAGTTCAGAGGTGGAATGTCCCTGGGTTCCATTCTCAGTACTTCCAAATAATCATGCTATTTGCAACATAAATATATACATGTAAATTTCTCCTATACATATTAAAGAAAATTTTTTAATAAATAAATGACATAAGCACTTGGTAATCCACTGAGGAAAAGCTTACTTCCTGACTTTTTAATAGGATACATTTTCTTTCTTTTTTTTTTTTTTATAAATCTAGCACCTTGGGAATCTTAATTGCCTGACATTATAATTCAGAGTTGGATACATAATAGCAGGCTTTATGACAGGTAATGCACACATTATAAAATAAAAAAAAAGAAAGAGCATGGAAAAAAACAAAATTTAAACTTCATAAATATCAGTTGTCTTAAACCACACCTGAACATTCAGGCACATCTAACTCCTTTCTCCCATATTTTCCACTTCACCTCTTCAAGAATCCTGAAGTTTGGACCAGTTGCATCCACACAATGCTCAAATATTTGTTTGAAAGAATAATGATTTTTACTTCTTGATAAGAGATTTAACTTACTAACATTTATCTCAGTTTAATGTAGAACTAGAAGAGTGAGTCTGGTTTAGGTCTCTTGACCAAATATATTACACTTTCAGTTTCTTGGGCAACTTTATCCATCAATCTGCCTTAGATTATAATTTATAGAAATATTTGATTAAAATTCTTCTTTCCTGCTCGGCATGGTGGCTCACGCTTGTAATCCCTGCGGTTGGGAGGCGGAGAAAGAAGGATCACGCTGGTTCTAAGCCCTTCACTTGTGATATTCAATTCTTGGCACTATTTTTCTGGCATCTTAAATAATTTACATTTTGCATTTGTGTGTGTGTGGGGTGGGGGAGGCACTGGGGATGGAACCCAGGGGTATTTGACCTCTGAGCTACACCCCCTGCCCTATTTTTATTCTTTATATTGAAACAGGGTCTCACCAAGTTGAGGAGGGCCTCACTAAGTCACTGAGGCTATCCGCAAACCGTTATCCTCCCATCTCAGGTGATCCTCCTGTCTCAGCCTCCTGGATGCTGGGATTACAAGTGTGTGCCACCATGACCGGCTGTGTGTGTGTATGTGTGTGTGTGTGTGTGTGTGTGTGTGTGTGTGTGTGTGTTAAGTGCTTTCTCCAAGCCTATATCATGAGGAATAGTTTAAACACACTACATTTAGGCATTTAGTTAGTTAGTTAGTTAGTTATGGTACTGGGAGTGGAACCCGGGGGCTTTTCTATCTCCAGGCTATACTCTCAGACCTATTTTATACTTGATTTAGAAACAGGGCCTTACTAATTTGCTGAGAGCCTCAATAAGTAGCTAAGGCTAGTTACGAACTTGTGCGTTCCTCCTGTCTCTGCCTCCCAAGCGATGGGATTACAAGCGAGCACCACTATGCCTGGCTTCAATGCATTTAATATGACAAGAAACTCTTACTATTGGGGAAAGCAAAGGGAGTGCACAGCCGGGTGTGTTGGCACAAACTTGTAATCCCCGCACTTGGGAGGCAGAGACAGGAGGATCACGCAGGTTCGAAGCCAGTCGCATTGGCTTAAGAGACCCTGTTTCCAAATAAAAAGTATAAAATAGGTCTGGGAGTATAGTAGCCCAGAGGTAGAAGGGCTTCCAAGAACCTCAGTACAGAAAAAAAAAAAAAAAAAAAAAAACGGAGTGGACACATTTAGGATTTGAAGAACAAAACAATTTAAGTATTTCACTGTGCATTCTGGCACAATTATTTTGGAAAATATTCCCTAATAATGGGAAACTGACAAAAAAATGTAATGTTTGAAAAAATACATATCCCAGAAAACTAAAAATTGTTTTTCTTGAAATTACACACTGGAGACAGCTTAAATTCGACAAGAAGATAAAATATGAAGGTGATTTTAAAAACAAAGCTTTATTTGACACGAAGATATTGTTTTTAGTGATAAGTTTATATAAAGTTTTGTGTGTAGCATCTTATTAAACTACTCATCTGGTAAACTAATGGCTTAAGCTTCTGATATGTCATGTGCCATTTTTATATTCTTTTTTCTTTTTAAAAAGAAACACTGTGATATAATGGAATGTCAGAAAGAAAATTACAAAAGATATATATTTAACCTTAGATCTGCAAAATACAGGTACTGTGATTTTATATAACTCACTTTGTATCTCTGCTCACGTGATCATGAAATAATAATAATGTTAACACTGTGTATTGGTTGCTTCTGGATGATACAACATACATATCACATACTAAATGACTTATAAATTCATTTCCACAGTTTTAGATAATGGAAAAATCCAAGATCAAGGTGCTGTTTAATTTGGTGACGAGTGATGTCTTACTTTATGGTTCATAAAGAGCTATCTTCCTCTAATGTCCTTTCTTGGAAGAAATCAAACAAGTTGTGTTTCTGACATAGAAATTAGAAAATACAGGAAAATAAAATATATTGAATCACAAAAGAAAAAATGTCTGTATAACACTGATTGAAGGAAATGCCCATGAACCAGTGAAATGTAAAATAAGCAACAACTGAAAAACAAAGCCCCTACCTCTGGCCTGTGCCATTGCCCATAATGTACTAATATTGGGAAGAGGTTTTAAAATGTATTAATGTACCAGTATTGGGAAAGATTTTCAATTTTAAAAATATATCGTTTTTACTAAGAAAGCCAGGGTTGGAAGAAAGGAAAGACTTGTAATTTACATTTCTAAAGAGAAGGAAAGAAAGCTGGAGCCAGGGATGGGAGGAAATCACAGATCCTGGAGAAACAATTTAACACATCTTGGGAGGGGAACAAAAGGTGTTCAGAGACGGGGTAGCCCCCCCTTCAGGGGCAATTCCGGCTGGAGACAGCAGAAAACTGGGCTAGAGATAGGGCAGCATATCTACAGATCAAAGGACCTGCCGCAGAATTGGTCTGGATAAAAACATTTAGTAAACTGGAGCTCTTCAGTATTTTCATTTGAATTGCCCCCCTGTGCCCATCCAGCACATGGCTGTGACTATCTCCTGTATTTCTATCTTTTTAATAAACTTCTTTAAATCTTCAGCAACTGTCCAAGCTATTCATATTTATACTTAGCTTAGGACAAGAATCTACGGTTTACAAGGGTACAAGGAGAATATTAGAAAAATTGGAGTTTTTTTTTTTCAAAATGGCGACTGAGGGACACAGCACTTCTCAGTAGCTGAAACAAATAAAAGTTCAACTACTTAGAAAGCAGTGTCTTAACAAAATAAATACATACCAGGAACCAAAACAGATCCAGGTACCTCAGTGGAACCCTGAACTTGAAGAAGAAGAACAAAGATCAGACAGCAGAACTGCTGCAGATACAATCGGGACGTCCGCCGGCGGGCTGCTTGTGTGGCTGCCTGCCAGCCCAAAGGGCACTGAAATCACCGCGGCAAGATAATCCGGGACTGAAAACGGACATAGGACCTCATCTTAAGCAGCGAGCAGCACCCACGTCAGAATTCTGTGTGCTCACCAGCGACTGGATCACAACAGCACGGGGACTCCCACGGAAGCCTGAACCAAGGAAGCCAGGTACCTGAGTGTGTCCGGGGAAAGTGCGGGTTCTAGCATGCGCCCCAACCCCAGCACTGGCCCGGGGCATCTGTCCCACCCCTCAGAAACCAGCACTGTCCTTGCGCACCCTGTCTGTGCCCGGACCCCTGCTAGTAGTCAGGGCCTGCGCCACTGCCAGCCATAAATCAAAGCCTACCTTGTGTGTCTAGCCCCCACCCCCCACTGGATCAAAGACATCCACCTTGCCAGAGGCCTGCCTTCCAGGCAGTTAAAGCTCTGTGCGCCCCTGAAATCTCCTCGGGGCACCCCAGCTTCTACGTCCCGCGGGAGGCAGAGATATCTGCTGGACACCGCACACTGCCTGTGTACCTGGACCGTTGTGCACCTATCCTGCACCCCTGGCTCATACCTGGTAATTCCCACCCAACTGGTAGCCTGATGCTTAGTTCTAATCGAGAACATAGGTCAATACACCTTGGAAAAGCATAGTAGCAACAATAGGCAGCTGCACCCACTCACACCTGGGTCCAGTAATAGCAGCACACCCAGTCTGCACTCTCGGAATAGGTAGAGCTCTGGCAGTAAGTGTGGGCATTCAGGAACTGGCATCCTTTGCCCAGGGTACATCTTGGGACCACACCGGCTAGCCCAGTTGGAATTTCCAGAGACACAGGAAAATCCATCCAGACATAGTATCTGCACAGGACCTCAGGGGGAGGTTCCAAGTATAGTTTGGACATCCTCCACCCCTCCTGTAGTGAAGCACATGCGGGAGTCTAGTGTGGTGAGTGCAGAGGTGCTGACTACAGGTTGGAATTTCGCAGAACCTGGGAATTGTACAGAAAATAATAACAGTGAAACCAGACATCCTGACACACAAACCCAAAGCAGTTAAAGGAAAGAAAGGTGTCCAAACACCCAGAGTGACCTAAGAAGATAAAAATAGAGTACAAAGAAAACTAAGAGACTTTGGATTATATTCTGAAAGCTACCAAAGCAATCAGATACACAGATATTATATGGACCTGACCCATATTCTTAAATAAGTAGGACTGTTTGTTTTACTTTTATTGTGGATGTTTTGTTTTGTTTTGCTTTTATAGTGCTTTTGTTTTGGTATGTTTATTGCTGTTTTATATATTTTTTTCTTAATCCACCCTTCTTTTACTTTAACTTCTTATTTTTTATATAAATATATGATACTTTGCCTTATTTCCTGATTTCACACAGCTTCTAGTTCCTTTAATTTGATTCTTGTCCTTTTTTCCTCTTTCTTCCTCTTTCCTTCCTTTTTTTGTTCTCCTCCTTTGATTGGTTTTTCCTTTCTTTTTCTTAGATTACATAATAGTCTTGGTATCTTGTGTGGATTTTTTTATGTTTGTCTGCTCCTTCCATCACCCCTCTTTACAAACTTTCCCACACTAACCTACATACTCTTCTCCCCGAAAACTTTTCCCCATAATATACCTCCTTGTTTAATACTCAAAGTATTTCATATACCCATACTTACTCTACTAACAACAAGAGTCCTAATAGTTAACTCTCTCTAATTCTTAGCAAGATATTACCTTATCATACTTAAAGTTTTTCTCAACCTAAACATATCCTCTACCTAATCCGACTCCTTTACCCATCACCCCAGCTCCCCCCACAACACCAACTCTCAACACTGGAAAAGCTCTGCTAATTTGCTGATACCCCTAAATTCCTAATATTAAGATTGGAGTAAGCATAATACTCACAGACAATGGTATAAATCAGAAAAACAGGACAGTGAACAGGACAGCTGTAAATATGAGAACCAGGAATTATGTAGAGACAGCAGAAATCACGAATACTGACCTACTAGAAATGCAAGAAAGGGAGTTCAGAATCTTGATGTACAATATGATGAAAGGATTTAAAACAAGTATAGAGGAGGTTAAAGGTGAGTTAGAAACACTAAAAAAGAATCAGAAAGAGGTCTGGAATGAAATGAAAGAGGCAATTAGTGAAAGGAAGACAGCAATAGAAAGAAATTTTGGAAGACTAGATGAAATGGAAAACAGAATATCAATATTAGAATACAGTACATCACAGACCGAAAACACAGTCAGCAATACACAGAAATCTTTACAGCAACAAAACCTAAACATCCAGCAAATATGGAATAATATGAAGATTCCTAATTTACGGATAATAGGTATTGAAGAAGGGATAGAGGTACAGACCACGGGCATCTGTAATATCTTCAAGGAAATAATCTCAGAGAATTTTCCAAATATGGAAAGATACTTGGACCTTCATGTCCAGGAGGCATACAGAACTCCACTGAGACAAGACCAAAGAAAGACCACTCCATGCCACATAATAACCAAAATGACCAATATAGAGGCTAAGGAAGGAATCTTAAAAGCAGTGAGAACAAAAGGAAGGATGACATATAGAGGAAAACAATAAGAATCACCCCAGACTATATAACACAGGTGAGGAATGCTAGGAGAGACTGGTAGGACTTGATTTGGACCCAGGAAGAAAATAACTTCCAACCCAAACTAATCTATCCAGAAAAACTACTATTTAAGATCAATGGAGAAACCAAAGTCTTTCAGGATAAAAAGAATCTCAAAAAATTCATGAATTCAAAGCCAACACTAGAGAAAATTCTTAAAGAAATAAACCATAAGGAAGAAAAAAGAAGCAGACTTCAGAATCAGAGAAGAGAGGAAGTTAGTAAGTGGGCCATTTAAGTAAAGAAGAAAGATCACACCACTCAAGAGTAGACAGAACACAAAATGGCAGAAAACAAAAATCATATTTCAATAATATCTCTTAATGTCAAAGGACTTAACTTACCAAACAAAAGACATAGACTGGCAATGTGGATTAGGAAACATAATCCAAATATATGCTGTCTGCAAGAAACTCACCTCACAGCCAAAGACATTCACAGGCTGAAAGTGAAAGGATGGAAAAAATATACCATTCCAACGGTGACCAAAAAAGAGCAGGGGTAGCAACACTGATATCCAACAAAACAGACTTTAAACTAAAACACCTCAAAAGAGACAAGTCAGGGCACTTCCTTTTATTAAAAGGAACAATACACCAAGCAGATATAATGATAGTAAATATTTATGCCCCAAATGTGGGTGCAACAACATTCGTAAAACAAAGTCTTCTGGACATAAGATCCCAAGTAGACCCAAATACAATAATTCTGGGAGACATTAATATGCCTCTCACATCACTGGATCAATCTTCAAGGCAAAAGATGAGTAAAGACGCTTTAGAACTAAAGGAAACCATAAACCAAATGGACCTACTAGACATTTTCAGATTATTTCAACCAGGAACTACAGAATACACATTTTTCTCAGCAGTCCATGGAACCTTGTCCAAAATAGACCACATCCTGGAACACAAAGAAAATACCAGCAAATTCAAAAAATAATATAATTCCTTGCATCTTTTCAGACCACAACGGAATAAAAGTAGAAATCAATAACAGGAAACTCAAAAGAAAGTATTCAAATTCATGGAGAATGAGTGATACGCTATTGAATGATGAATGGGTAAGAGCAGAAATTAGGGAAGAAATAAAGAAATTTATGGAAACAAACGAAAACAGAGATACAACCTACCAAAATCTATGGGACACCATGAAGGCAGTATTAAGAGGAAAGTTTATTGCATTGAGTGCCCACATAAGAAGGACAGAGAACCACCAAGTAAAGAACCTAATGACACAACTCAAGGACCTAGAAATTCTGCAACAGTCTATTCCCAAAGCCAGAATAAAGCAAAAAATCATTAAAATTAGAACAGAAATAAATGAAATAGAGAACAAAAAACAATTCAAAGAATCAATAAAACAAAAAGTTGGTTCTTTGAAAATATTAATAGAATTGATAAACCCCTGGCCAACCTAACCAAAAGAAAAAAGAGAATCCCCTGGCCAACCTAACCAAAAGAAAAAGAGAATCATCTCAAATTATCAAAATTAGAAATGAAAAAGGAGATATCACCACAGATAGTGAAAAAATTCAAAAGATTATCAGAAACTCCTTTAAAAATTTATACTCCAATAGACTTGAAAACCTGGAAGAAATTGATAGATTTCTAAGCACAGTTAACCTTCCTACACTCATCCAAGAGGACATAGCAAGCCTAACCCAACCAATAACAATCAAAGAAATTGACATGACAATAAAAATTCTTCCTCCAAAGAAAAGCCCTGGTTCAGATGGGTTCCCAGCTGAATTCTACAAATCCTTCAGGGAAAAACTAATACCAATACTTCATAACACTTTCTGGGAAATCAAAAGAGATGGAACTCTCCCAAATTCCTTCTATGAGGCCAGTATCGCATTAATCCCCAAACCAAATAAAGATACCTCAAGAAAGGAAAACTACAGACCAATACCCTTAATGAACTTAGATGCAAAAATTCTAAACAAAATACTAGATATACGCATTCAAACTATATCAAGAGAATAATACATCATGACCAAGTCAGTTTCATCCCAGAAAAACAAGGCTGGTTCAACATATGCAAGTCAATACATGTTATTCACCATATAAATTGAACCAAGAAAAAAAAAAAAAACATCATCATAGAAATAGATGCTGAAAAAGCATTTGACAAAATCCAACAGCCATTTATGTTAAAAACTTTGCAAAAAATTGGGATAGAAGGAAAGTACTTCAACATCATTAAGGCAATATACTGTAAACCCAAAGCCAAGATCATATTAAATGGGGAAAACTACAAGAGTTTCCGCTAAAGTCAGGAACAAGACAAGGATGCCCACTATCACCACTCCTTTTCAATATAGTCCTTGAGACTCTTGCTGCAGCAATCAGACAAGAGAAGGAAATCAAAGGAATTCACATAGGAAGAGAGGAATTAAAATTATCCTTATTCGCAGATGACATGATCCTTTATCTGGAAGACCCAAAGAATTCAACCAAAAGACTTCTGGAGCTGATTGACAAATTCAGCAAAGTCGCAGGTTACAAAATCAACCTTAAGAAATCAGTGGCCTTTCTTTATGCCAACAACGAATTCACAATGAAAGAAACAAAGAAAACAATTCCATTCACTATAACCTCAAAACCAATAAAATACCTAGGAATTAACCTAACCCAAGATGTGAAAAGACCTCTACAGCAAAAACTATAAAACATGAAAGAAACAAATTGAAGAAGACCTTGGAAGATGGAAAGATCTCCCGTGCTCATGGATAGGCAGAATAAATATCATCAAAATGGCCATTCTGCCAAAACTGATCTATAGGTTCAATGCAATTCCCATTAAAATACCAGTGACATTCTTCAGAGACCTAGAAAAATCAATCATGAACTTCATATGGAGAAGGAAAAGACCTAAAATAGCCAAAGCAATTCTCAACAATAAGAAACATGCAGGAGGCATTACAATCCCAGACTTCAAACTATAGTATAGAGCAATAGTAGTAAAAACAGCATGGTACTGGCACAATAACAGATATACTGACCAGTGGATTAGAATAGAAGTTACAGAAACGAACCTACACATCTTTAGTCAATTAATCTTTGACAAAGGGGCCAAACACATACGCTGGAGAAAGGATAGCCTTTTCAACAAGTGGTGCTGGGAGAACTGGCTAACCATTTGTAAAAAGATGAATCTAAACCCCTATATCTCACCAAACCTAGGAATCAACTCAAGATGGATCAAAGACTTAGAAATTAGTCCTGAGACTGTGAAGTTAGTAGAGGAGAGCATAGGTTCAACACTACAACATATTGGCATAGGCAGTAACTTTCACAACAAAACCTCCAAAGCTCAGGAAATTAAAGCAAGAATAAACAAGTGGGATAACTTCAAACTAAAAAGTTTCTTCTCATCAAAGGAAACTAACAATAAACTAAAGAGGAAGCCTACAGAATGGGAAAGGATCTTTTCCAGCCACCATTCTGATAGGGGGCTAATATCCAGAATATACCAAGAGCTCAAAAGGCTCTACACTAGCAAAATAAACAACCCAATCAAGAAATGGGTAAATGAACTAAATAGACACTGCAAAAAAGAAGAGATACAAAGGGCCAATAGATACAAGAAAAGATGTTCTTCATCACTGGGCATCAGGGAGATGCAAATCAAAACTACACTGAGATTCCATCTAACCCCAGTCAGAGTTGCAAGCATAAAGAAATCAAACAACAACAAATGCTGGCAAGGATGTGGGGAAAGAGGAACTCTCTTACACTGTTGGTGGGAATGCAAGCTAGTTCAACCACTATGAAGATTTGTGTGGAGATTCCTAAGAAAGGTGGGAATAGACCCACCATAGGATCCAGCTATAGCACTATTGGGTATCTTTCCAAAGGGGTTGAATTCAGAGAAATACAGCAACATATGCATACCTATGTTCATAGCAGCACAATTTGTAACAGCCAAAATATGGAACCAACCCAGATCTCCATCAACAGATGAATGGATAGCAAAATTGTGGGAAATACACACAATGGAATCCTATTCAGCCATAAAAAAGAACAAAATTATATCATTTGCAAGAAGATGGAAAGCACTGGAGAACATTATGTTAAGTGAGATCAGCCAAGCACAGAAGGAGAAGGTACATATATTTCCTCTAATATGCCCAAACTAGGAAACACAAAGGATACCAGTGGGACTCCAGGTAATGGAGGGGAAATACCAGCAAAGTTTGAATGGAAAGATCCTGGACAACCATTGGTGGGAGGGAGAAAGGGAAAACGGCGACGGGGGGGGGGGGGGCACCAAATATAGTTTAAATGTATACTATTTTTGTTCAATAGAAAAATTTTTAATAAAATAAAATAAAGCAAAAATTCAGTTGCCTATACTCTTAGAAATCTCATTTGTGAAATATGCAGACCCTGATAAATTTTCAAATACTTAAATTCTGCTTTCATTTTGCTTAGCAATTTAATCTTCAAGTTATTTCTCTCTTTGTAATTCACTCTAAGCAGTTAGGAGGAGCCAAAGAGCACCATCATTGGTCTCCTTAGAAATTAGCTTTATGTAAATATCTAATTTTACTCCTAGAAAATTCTACCTTCCACAAAATGCTAGAACATGAACATGATGCAATAAAATTATTTTCTACTTTTAATAAGAATATACTTTACCTACAGTATTCAATAATATATTTCTCATTTCTGCCTGATAATCCACCCAAATAGCCTTTCCTGTTCAAATACCTACCGATAATCTGTTCAAAATTATTAAATTATTCTCTAATAATATTGAAACTTCACATAGCTCTCCTCTCTTGTTTCTTGTTCTCTATAGGATTTACTTTAAAGGTCCACTCAGAACAATGTAAATTCTTTGTAACATGTACCTAAGACCTTACTCAATTCAAAATCAACTTCCACATTTCTAGATATCTGTTATATTAGTTCTCTGGCTTCTCAGTACCAATTTCTGTTTCAGTACATAAATATTGCTATAGTAATATAGATGGCATGACTTATAAGGAGAAGAAACCTACTTTTGACTATTTTTTGAAACTGGGAAGCCCAGTATAAAGATACTAGGAGATTTGGTGTTTGATAATGGCTTACTTTCTGATTCATAGAAAACTATCTTCGAACAGTATCCATGTATGGGAAAATGGGTAAAAAAAAAGTTCTCTGGAGTTTTTCTTATAAGGACACTTATTCCATGCATGAAGATTCCACCTTCATAATTCAACCACTCTCCAAAGCCTCACTTCCAAATATCACATTGTGTTTTATATTTTAATACATAAATTTTGGGTGAATACAAATATTCTGTTAGTAACACTTGACAATTTGCTTTTTATTCAAATATAATATGATATCAAATTACTAATTTTTATTAATATTAAAATAGTATATTATATTAGTAACTGTGGAACTCTATGAAAATAAAATTGAAAATTACCTATAGGTATAACATTTAAATTAATTGCTTTGATGTTAGTGATCTCTCCTTTTGTGATGTATTTTAAACTTAATTTAGATCATTCAAAATATACACTTTTCCATTTTTTTACTTTGAACTCATGTTGTATGATAAGCTCCATAGTATTTTAGAAATATTTTATTCAATGTCTATATATTGTGATATGGATTTATTTAACATTTTATAATTTTAGTCTCTCTATTCTCATATATAATTATTCAATGAAAATATTTATGCATCGATTTTATTCCCTTTTTGTGTATTTTTCCAAATCAATTTACAGAGGTAGAATAATTGGTCCAAAGATGATGAACATATTATAGGATCATACACACTGGCAAATTATCCTAAAAAAGTTTAAACCAATTGATTCATCCAACTGGTCTCTATAAAAAAAAATATTTAAGAGCACTTTTGCTGACAATTTATACTTAAAATTTTATATTTGAAGTTATCTGTTACCAGTTATCTGTTGTCACCTCTGGAGTCAGAGATGTCTCCCTATATCTGGACCTTTCTATGGCTAAACTAAAGTTCTGCTAAATCAGAAATCAAACTCATATTCATTCTCTCTCTCTCTCTCTCTCTCTCTCTCTCTCTCTCTCTCTCTCTCTTCTTTCTCTCTCTCTCTTTTTCATTGCTTGTTTATTTATTTTGTGGTTGGGTTTTTTGTTGGTCCTAGGGATTAAGCCCAGGGTCATTCTACTTCCAATCTATACTACCAGCACTATTTTTTTTTTCCTTTGGAATTACGTTTTACTAGATTCCTGAGAATTGTTCTACATTGCTGAGGCTGTTCTTGAACTTGTGGTCCTCCTGTCTTAGCCTCTCAAATACTTGGATTATAGGCATATGCTACTATTCCTAGCTAAGAAATCTCTTAAAAGTCTCTAAGTCTTTAAGCCTTGTGATGAACATACAATTAACCTACCTTGGATTCTTGACTTGAGTATTAATCTCTGAGAAATTTTTCATTATCTGTAGCATAGTTGCCCAAGGCACACATATCATTGACTTTTCTAAGTACATTTACCACACAGAAGTGGCATCCATAAATATTATAAAGTTGCTAATAAATGGCCAATTAAATTCTGTAAAGATATTAGAGATGTTACTTGATCAAATGAGTAGTGGCTAAATGAGGTAAACTAAGATTGATATAATGAAGCTCACTCATTATTTCCCATTGGACATAAATCATATATAGTTTAATTTTGTGTAGCTGGATTATTTAAAAGATATATTAAAAGAAAAAATTAAATATATATGTATTACTGGTGGAAAATTGAGAAAAACAGAAAATAAATATTTACAATGTGAAAAATATTCTGCTTGTATGAAAGCCAAATGAATCAACTTATGGAAAATATAAGTCCAAAAATTAGAATAAAGCAACATATAGTGGACAAATGTGACTGAACTTTCTGCTTTGTTAGGCCTTCAATGTGAAAGTAAAGCAGACACAAAATCAAAATAAGACACAGTATGTTCTATGTTTGACTGTTGGTCTTTTTGTAGATAGATATTTGACTTTTTTTTTCAGGTCTGGGGATGGAACCCAGAGGCATTTAACCTCAAAGCTACAACCCTACCCAATTTTTTATTCTTTATTTTGAAACAGGATCTCACTGCATTGCTGAGGGCCTAAGTAGCTGAGGCTGTCGGCAAACCACGATCCACCAGTCTCAGCCTCTCAAATACGATATTACAAGCATGCACCACCACTCCTGGCATAGATATTTGATTTTATATCAAACCCCAATAACTATTTCTCATTCTCACCCTGAGTCAACATACCTTATTTCCCCTGGACTGCCTCCAAGAAATGCTCACTGAGAGGAAAGAAGTAACTTTGGTTAGACTCTATTCCACTAACTTTTCTACCTAATCTAGATTTTCTAATGTCTGCCCCTACTTCTCAAATATGAAAATAGACACAGTTTTGGAATTTTCCCTAAGCAAACTACCACTGCAAAAATTAATTCCATTTGATCCTAGAAACAAATGTAAAACAATTTCATTGCTCAAACAGAGCAACTTTTAATTAATATACCAATTTAAATTTTATTCAACTTTAGGTACCTATATAACACTAAACAACACCAATGCATCAACAATGGCACCATAAAAGAATGCTTTGTGTTTAACATTTTGTGATTTTAAACGATGCTGCTGTGGACACATCATAAAGTGAACAAATAATTAAATACCTGGACTTTTCCCTCAATTCTCTCCAGTGCTTTTTCCTTTTTTAACCACGAATGAAGGATTTCAACTTTATTCTGTCCCTTTTGACTATCAAAATATTGTTTTTTCTTAAAATAATAGCCCTTTAACTTCCATTCAGAATGAGATATAAGAAATAATTAAGTTTAATTTGCCCCTTCTTTCAAGAGAAGTGGGCTACTAACAGATCATACTAACTTCACTTAAATCAAGGTAATAAAAGTTGGTTCTTTGACTACAGAAACTTGATACTTAAGCTACTGATCATTGCTAATTGATCTTGACACTTTGCATTTCTAAGACTGGAAGAACCTTCCTCAGAAACCTTCTCAACATTGATTCAGGCAATGACTGGGAATTGGTGCATAAATGAAATATATTTGCTTCCTGTGATTTTAATAGATACTTTTTAGGAGTGCAAATTAGAGCTGCTAGAAATGTTTGGATGCACAGTCATTTACCTTGAAATAAAGCCAGATAGACAATTGTTATTGTAGGTGTGTAATAAAGAAATGTCTTGGATAATTGTGGCCTCTCAGTTGCAGAAAAAGAACAATATTTTTATATCACATAGATATGAGCTGACATTTCAGTACTGTACCTTAATGCATAACCCTGAAGAAATGATTGAAATCCTCTAAACCTCACTTTACTCAAAGGTAAAATGTGAATATCAATGCCTATTGGACAGAATTTTATGTAGATTAAATGAGATAGTATATGTAATGTGCTTTCACATGGTGTGGGCATAGTACTAATCTACAGTACCACAAAAAACTTTCTCAAATTAAGATTACATTCTTTTCTTTTATTTTTATTTTTATTTTTATTTTTTTTCATTCTTTTTTATTAATTTATTTTTTAAATTGGTGCATTGTAGTCATATATCAATCACTTTGGAGTACAAGACTTGAGAGGATATACAAGCACACATCATCCAATTAGCCCTCCTCCAGCCCCCATCCCATTCCCTCCCCCTCCCTCCATCGCACGCTTCTTTGGTGATTTACTTTGATACATTTGTTTATGTACCTCTTGCATTTTAAAGAGGCTCCGTCCTCCAGTATTACATACCCTCTGATTGGTCACATTAGTTGCTTACCTATAGGGCCCTTTCTATAGCTCAACCTCTTCCTGTTGCCCTTTTTCTCCTAGTTATTGCTGATTAAGAGAAGCATCTGATTTATATTTTCTGCGATATTTCTCTGTGTATGCTGCGTTGCAAGTACCGATCCCACTCTTGACGGTCCCAGTAGTGGCCTGGCTACTCAGTGGACTGATCCAGACCTCGCTGGCTCAAGCAGTAGCCTTGCCACGTGGGAGGCCCCAGTTCTGGTCTCGCTGGCCCCTGCACCAGTCTAACCGCTAAGCTGGCTTTGGTCCCGGCCTTGGAGGCCGCAGGAGTGAACTTGCCTCACGCCAGGCTCCGATGCTGGCCATTGGCCCCTGCACCGGCCTAAACCCTTGGCAGGATTCCAATCCCAGCCTCGGAGGCCAGAAACCAGCCTAGCCTCACGGCAAGCTCCAATGCCGGCCTCGTTGGCCCCAGAACCGGCCTAAACCCTCGGCAGGTTCTGTTCCCGGGTTAGGAGGCCCCAGCACTGGCCATGTCTCACGGCAGGCTCCGATGCTGGCCTCGCCTCATGGTAGGCTCCGAAGCCGGCCTCACTGGCCCCAGCACGAGTCTAGCCCTTCGGCAGGTTTTTATCCTGGCCTCGGAGGCCCCAGTACCGGCCTTGCCTCACAAAAGGCTCCGATGCAGGCCTCACTGGCCCCAGCACCGGCCTAACCCCTCGGCAGGCTCTAATCCTGGCCTTGGAGGCCCCAGTACCGGACTTGCCTCAAGGCAGGCTCCAATCCCGGTCTTAGAGGCCTCAGCACCAGCCTTGCTTCACAGCAGGTTCCAATGCCAGCCTCGCTGGCCCCAGCTTCGGCCTCACCACTCGGCAGGCTCCAATCCCAGCCTCGGAGGCCCCAGCACTGGTCATGCCTCACAGCAGGCTCCGATGCTGGCCTCGCTGGCCCCAGCACCGGCCTAACCCCTCGGCAGGCTCTTATCCTGACCTCGGAGGCCCCAGTACCGGCCTTGCCTCAAGGCAGGCACCGATGCCAGCCTCACTGGCCCCAGCACCAGCCTAACCCCTCCGCAGGCTTCGATACCGGCCTTGGAGGCCCCAGCACTGGTCATGCCTCACGGCAGGACCCGATCCTGGCCTCGCTGGTCCCAGCACTGGCCTAACCCCTCGGCAGGCTCTTATCCTGGCCTCGGAGGCCTCAGCACCGGCCATGCCTCAAGGCAGGCTGATGCCGGCCACGGAGGCCCCAGCACCGGCCTTGCCTCATGGCAGGCTCCGATGCCGGCCTCACTGGCCCCAGCACTGGCCTAACCCTTTGGCAGGCTCTTATCCTGGCCTCAGAGGCCCCAGTACCGCCCTTGCCTCAAGGCAGGCTCCGATCCTGGCCTAGGAGGCCCCAGTACCGGCCTTGCCTCACGGCAGGCTTCAATGTCAGCCTCGCTGGCCCCAGCACCGGCCTAACCCCTCGGCAGGCTCTTATCCTGGCCTCGGAGGCCCAGCACCGGCCATGCCTAAATGCAGGCTGATGCAGGCCTCGGAGGCCCCAGCAAAGGCCTTGCCTTACGGCAGGCTCCGATGCTGGCCTCGCTGGCCCCAGCACCAGCCTAACCCCTCCGTAGGCTCTTATCCTGGCCTCGGAGGCCCCAGTACCGGCCTTGCCTCAAGGCAGGCTCCAATCCCGGCCTCGGAGGCCCCAGCACCGACCTTGCCTCAAGGCAGGCTCCAATCCCGGCCTCGGAGGCCCCAGCACCAACCTTGCCTCAAGGCAGGCTCCAATGCCGGCCTCACTGGCCCAAGCAACGGCCTAACCCTTCGGCAGGCTCTTATCCTGGCCTCGGAGGCCCCAGTACCTCCCTTGTCTCATGGCAGGCTCCAATGCCGGCCTCATTGGCCCCAGCACCGGCCTAACCCCTCGGCAGGCTCTTATCCCAACCTTGAAGGCCCCAGTACTGGCCTTGCCTCATGGCAGGCTCTGATGCCGGCCTCGCTGGCCCCAGCACCATCCTAACCCCTCGGCAGGCTCTTATCCTGGCCTCGGAGGCCCCAGCACTGGCCTTGCTTCATGGCAGGCTCCGATGCTGGCCTCGCTGACCCCAGCACTGGTCTAACCCTTCGGCAGGCTATTATCCTGGCCTCGGAGGCCCCAGTACCGGCCTTGCCTCACGGCAGGCTCCGATGCCGGCATCGCTGGCCTCAGCACCAGCCTAACCCCTCAGCAGGTTCCGGACCCGACCTCGGAGGCCCCAGCACAAGCCTTGCCTCATAGCAGGCTCCAATGCCGGCCTCGCTGGCCCCAGCATCGGTCTAACCCCTCGGCAGGTTCCAATCCCGGCCACGGAGGCCTCAGTAGTGGCCTTGCCTCACAGCAAGCTCCGATGTCGGCCACTGGCCCCGGCGCCCGCCTAACACTTCAGCAGGTTCCGATCACTGTCTCTGTGGTTATTATTTCAAAGGTTCCAGGTGTAATGTATCAGATGTCTGCCTCCCCTGAGTATTGGCCACTGCCATTGCCACTGCCTCCACCGTTTCAAATCCTTCCCAGGCTCTTTTTCCACTCTGAATGTTGTCCAGTCTTCCTAAGCATGCGTGATGGTAGCATTCGACATTTGGTGTAATTTCTCCAAAAAAATAAAGTTGGTAAGATCCGGTTTCTGCTTCTCCTGAATACAAGTCTCCACCACCATCGCGGAGAACTCTTTCAACACTGCATTTCTCCTTGGTCTCCGCTAAACTTTCTCCTTACCGGTGATGTCTGAGATTCTTAACAATATAGAGAAATAGCAGTCCTTTTTCACGGTGAATTTTTCCATAAGTTCCAGTGCCTTTAGATAAGTTTTGTCTGCATCTCCAGTGTCCTGGCATCCATAACGGCTTTCTTAAATCCTCTCCGATATTTTTCTTTATCTTTTTCTGTTCTGGGCCTGGTTTCTCCAGGGGTCTGGCGTGCTACTTACAGTTCGGCCGTGGTCCAGAGTCCCGTGACCCGGGCCCCAGCTGGCGTGCCCCGCGCGCGACCCCCGCCCAGAACCCAGCGTCTTACTGGGCCCGGTTTCTCCAGGGGTCTGGCGTGCTACGCGCAGTTCGGCCTGGGGCCCCAGATTACATTCTTTTCATTTCACTCTATGGTAAATGGCAAAAAAAAAATAGTGCAATAAATTGGTATTTGGAAAAAAATCTTCTAATTCATTTAATCATGGAATTAGTGTACCAAACCTCTAAGGCATGAATCAGTGGCTTAGAGTAGAAGATGTCACTTCTGCTGGTTATATGTACCACTATTGTTTGATCACTTTCTCTGACAAATTTTCATTTCATCTAGCTTCTTTTTTTTTTTTTTTTTTGGTTGTACTGGGGTTCCTGGAAGCCCTTCCACCTCCGGGCTACACTCCCAGACCTATTTTTACATTTTCATTTTGGAAACAGGGTCTCCTAAGCCAGCGCGCACGGCTGGCTTCGAACCTGCGCGATCCTCCTGTCTCCGCCTCCCAAGCGCGGAGATTACAAGCGTGCGCCACCACGCCCATGCGCCACCACGCCCGGCTCATCTAGCTTCTTAAGTGGCATTACATTATAGGGAAAGTCTTCCTTGCTCATTCTTTCAACAAAAAATTGATTTATTCTAAATGTAGGTTTCTCACAGATGTTTGATCTGTATAGATTTGCAGGCTATATGAGATAAGTTCCATATCCAGATTTTTATATCAGAATAAATTATAAAGCAGTCAAAAATTACCTATAATCCCTTATGTATTGATATTTTCCAGCTTTCATAACTATTCTACTTCAAATAGGTTATATTTGGAAGATATTGGACATCTTCAATACCCTCTGATTCTACAGTATATCTTGCATCCCTGACAAGATGTATTATCAAAACCATGACAAGAGTCACATGAAATTTTCCAATATTTTCTTGTTCAGTACTTATCTTTTATTTATATAACATTTTATGACGTAGAAAGCATTATACTCTGCTATTCCCTTTTTTTTTTCTGGAGGTACAGAGTAAATTATTATGGCCTTTGACATGCAAAATAAACTAAGGTCAAGAAGGTTAAATATTGTGTTTGAGGTTAAAATGCCAATACAGAGTACTTCCCATAGCAGAAACAAGTTCTATAAGAAAGTTCAAATTAAAAAAAAAATCCTAGTAAATAAAACACATCCCATCCTTCTGAGGATTCTCCATACTGTTTTCCAAAGTGGTTCCACTAATTTGCAATCCCACCAACAATGTCTTAGAGTTCCCACTTCTCCACATCCTCGTCAGCATCTGTTGTTGTTTGTGTTTTGAATGATTGCCATTCTAGTTGGAGTTAGGTGAAATCTCAGGGTAGTTTTGATTTGCATCTCTCTGATTGCCAGGAGAATCCTCAGAAGAATGGGAACAAATCTACCATTTGATCCAGCAATACCACTTCTGGGTATCTAGCCAAATGAAAGGAAATCAAACTACCAAACTAATGCATGTGTATCTATGTTCATATCTGCACAATTCACCATAGCCAAACTATGGAACCAGCCAAGATGTCCATCAACAGATGAACTGATTACAAAACTTTGGGATATGTACATATTGGAAATTTACTCAGAAATAAAAACACACACACACACACAATTACATCCTTTTCAAGGAAATGGTTGGAACTGGAGGCTAAGTGAGATTAGTCAGTTACAAAAAATAAGAAATCAGATGATTCCCTAATATATGAAAGCTAAGGATAAATGGGTCATAGGAGGAACTCTAGATGAAAAAGGAAATCCTATAGAGTAGCAAACAAGACAACCTAAAGGAGGAGAAAGGAGGGTGGGAGAAGAAAAATCTCTAAAACACAAAATGTACTTAAACATATCAAAGTCAACCACTAAACCAAGCAAGGGAGGGAGGGAATGGGGTGGGAATTGGGTAGGGGTTAAATCAGTGATGTGTACATGTATGTACACACAAGTTTTTTTTTTACCCCGATATGATGTATAAATATAATACACCAATAAAATAAAAAAACACATCCAAAGGACAATTTCAGTCTAACAGAACCAGTAAATATTATTACGTTTCTATGTCAGGAGAACATCAAAATCAGCTGAAACTCAATTTATTTAGAATCTGAGTAATCTATTTTCCTTTTTACTTTCATTTCAAGTGAAATATGCTCTCTCTTGGATGTCAAGGAAATATTTTTATTAACTTATTTATTTATTTTTATTTTTTGGAACTCCAGTTTGAACCAAGGGGCTTTCTACCTGTGAGATTCACTCCCAGCCCTTTTTGATTTTTATTTATTTTTTGGTGGTACTAGGGTTCCTGGAAACCCTTCTGCCTCCAGGCTACACTCCTAGACCTATTTTATATTTTTATTTGGAAACAGTGTCTCTTAAGCCAGAGAGACTGGCTTTGAACCTGCATGATCCCTCTGTTTCCGCCTCCCAAGTGTGGAGATTACATGCATGTGCCACCACGCCCGGCTTTATTTTTAATTTTTAAACAAGGTCTCAGTACATATTTAAGGCTGGCTGTGAATTTGCAATCCTTCCCCTCTTTCAACCTCCAAATTACTGGGATTATTGGTGTATGCTACTACACTAGGCTTCTAAAAAATAATTGAGTAGGATCAATTTTGTTGTATGTTATTTTTTCATAAAGATATGACATATTCCAAAATTTGTCAGCATAATTTTAACAGGCTAGAGGAAGCTCTGCTATATTACTTTTCTAGAATAAAGTGCTTAAATATTAACTAATTTTTAAATTAACATGGTAATATTTTGGTTACGGCTGTGGTTTATACTGGAAAATAAATTGCCTAAAGTTACATAATAATGCATTTGATTCATGGAACTTTTGTAAGTCAAATACTAAGCTATGAGTTCCAAAAGCAAGAAGGGCTTGTAAATGAATATTGCTAAAAACTGGAGTTAAAGATTTAAAAATGTTAAACAAAAATATCAGAAACATATTTACTGGTATTGGGCCAAGATCAGTAATTGCATTTAAAGATTTCCATCCATTGTGCATTTTAGAAAGAGGACAGATATTATAATTAACTTTAAGCTTTTATCATGTAAATATAAATTTTAAAAACAAAACATAAGACAAAAACATTCCACCATCACAACCAGAATATAACTATAAGGGTTACAGATAAAATTAGAACGTGCCAGGCATGGTTGCACAAACCTGTAATTCTAATACTTGAAAGGCTGAGACAGGAGGATCACAGGTTTGAGGCCAGGCTGAGAAATGTAGGGAGATCCTCACTGAACAACTTAGTGAGACCTTGTTTCATTAAAAAAAATAAAACATTTCTAAAGAAAAATCTGGCAGAAAGGTTATAAACATGCTAGAGGAAAATGTAGTCTAAATTATTTCCAAATAAATATAGTTCAGAATTATTACTTTCAAGAAGAACAGAAGGTCAAATGCCATTAGGAATATAAATGAATATTGCCAAAAAGATTATTATCATAAGCTTGTATGCAACATATATATTCAGCAATATTAATATTACTAGAGTTTCTGATTTTAGCTCCAACATGTAAAGAGCTTGGAATTATCTCATTCCATTCTTGCAACAGGAAAAAAGGTACTTAAATTAAAATCAATGCCTTTTTAAAATCCATGATATATTGGCCTGGCATGGTGGTGCACGTATGTAATCCCCACGCTTGGGAGGCAGAGACAGGAGGATCACGCTGGTTCGGATCCAGCCTCACTGGTTTAAGAAACCCTGTTTCCACATAAAAAAAAAGTTTAAAAATAAGTCTGGGAGTGTAGCCCGTGGGAGTGTATCCCGGAGGTAGAAGAGCTTCCAGGAACCCCAGTACCACACACACACACACACAAAAAAAAAAAAAAAAAAAAAAAAATCCATGATATAATTTAATTCATAAGAAAAACACTGCATCAAAATTTAAAGGCATTGATAAACACAGAGGATCATATCTAAGACAAACATATCTGGAACAGAAACTTATAGAGTAATAAACTATTAGGAACAAATAACTGGCAATACTGATGAATACCTGAAGTTTTTGTGTGGACTAGCACCAGACTGGGACCCCAGTGTTATTGAAGCCCTGCAGTTTCATGGGATTTTGCACAAGAAAGCCTACTGATGCTCTGCTGTGATGATCAGAGAAGTAAGGTCTTATGCTTCTGTCAGGGTTAGGGTAAAAGTAACAATATTCATTGCCTCATGTTTATTTTCTTATATTGGGTCCTGGGTTGTGAACATGTATCTATCCTAGGTAATTAGAATTTTAAATTTACCCCCAGTACCTCTTTAATAGAACATAGCACCTGCAAGTGACAATGGTGTTTAAAGAGCAAAACTAATTTGGACATACAGTATGCTACTAGTTACTAGTAATCTTTACTATCCTATCTTTCAAGAGGAAATGAGGGGAGTCTTTCAAGTCTGCAAAGACTGTAGATTAAAGGGTGTATATAAAATTCATAAGGGGACAGAATAAAAAGTAAGAAAATATAAAAAAGATAGGAGTGAAGACAAAAACAAAATATTAGGGTAAGAGGTAGGAATTAATATGTATGGAGTATTATAGATGTTGTGTGTGGGAATTGAGATGAGAGTGAAAAGGCAGAGAAGCTGCTTCCTAAATGACAAAATGCCAAACAGATCACAGCACAAATTGTAGAGGATCAATTGAACTTTGTTCGTATCAAATAATTTATATAGATTTTATAATGAAGGTTTGCAATATTCTTTCTGGGGTATTAAGGTAACCTCTACTTTGAGAAAGTTTGTATGATACAAATTTTAGTTTGGGAACATTCTGATTTTCTGTCAACCTCTTTCTTTCTTAAACTTCTCTGTTGGGTAGTGGGATTGGGCTTGGGTGTTCTGCCTATTCAGGTACAAATTATACCCAAAATTTGTAAGCACTGTGACCAGCAGAATTATATCACTCACTCCAGGAATTCTTGACAATCTATTTGGGGATGAGTGTGGGATTTGCCCTTGAACACTCCTGTTCATTGTCAGAAGTATTTGTGATTCAGAATCCAGGTTCAATGGCTTTATTTCTTTCCCTAAATGTCAGAATGTTATTTTAAAATGGATATTTGCTTTGTTGCACAAAAAATAAGAAAAAAATATAAGGGTGTAAGATATAAAAAGAACAAAAAAAAAAACCGGATACAAAATAGAAATAAGAAAAATTTCTTAATTACTTCTTTGTTGCTGGTTAGAAATGTAAGCACAGACACTCTTCTATCTGTGTAGGCCTTCTGGCTTTGGGCACTTTTGCAAGGAATAGGGTAGATAAAGGTGTTTCTCTCAATCTGAAACAATAAATCTTTCAAGAGGTCCAGCACAGTCCCCAACCAGATTCGACCATTCTCTCTATTGACTACAGGTATGTTGGACATATTCTGTTTTTAAGTCTGGTGGCCAAAGGTAACGACTACAGGTATGTTGGACATATTCTGTTTTTAAGTCTGGTGGCCAAAGGTAACTATGATTTTTGTTTGAATGTGGTGATTTCCCTCCCATACTGAGCCACTTCAGGCAAGTAAAATTACCATAATTTAACCCAGATTATAGTATTATTAAAAAGTATTATAGACCAGTAGCTTTTATGACCAAAAGTGTAAAAATATTAAAAGATTAACAAATTGAATCTAATAATGTGTAAAATGATGTAAACTCTGTAGAAAAATATGATTTATTTTAGATGTGTAATACTGAATCAATATTAAAAAATCAGTCTATATAACTCACCACAGGTTTAACAAATAATAATATATCTACAGGTTTAACAAATAATAATAACAATTAATACAGAAAAAATTATTTGACAAAATCCAATACCCAATAATGATAAAATTATTTGATAAATAAGAATAGATGGTATTTTTCTCATCTTTACAAGGAATATCTAAGGAAAAAGCAATGATAATGTTATAAATGAGAAACTAAATGATTTCTTCTAATATTAAGAACAAGGAAAGTCCATTCCCTTTTGCCAATCATATTCAATATTTTATTAAGATTTTTTATTAGACATATAAGATGAAAGAAAAACATACAGAAAGAAGGGTTGAAATAACACTTTTTAAAATATACATGACTACACAGAAATCAACAGAAAGTCTTGGCAAGTTGGCTACTGTGGGATGCAGAATATCTCAGTAGCTGTAGCCATTGAAATTCAACTACAGTGCTGGCAGCTCTTTGAAAAGAGTAAAAAAGCAGCAAAAAGAAGAACTAAGCTACAAAAAATTGAACCACAGTGGTAAAAAAAAATTCAAAGACAGAACAGGGAATAAAAAAGAGGCCCATGCTTGCTCCTCACCTGGGGACTACCACCACAGTAGCCAGCTGTGACATCTTGACCCATCCACTTAAGTCATGACTGTTGAGCACTGAGGCCCCTAGAGACCCTTGGCAAAGAAGCCAATGACTTGATTTGCAGTAAGTGGTTGCAGATATTCAGAATCTTATGTGGTCAGCACCTCACTTCAGATTCAACAGAGATCCAATAGCCAAGATGCTACGCCAGAACATGCACCAACTGCAGTGCACATCCCAGCTCACTCTCTAGAGACCTGGAATGGTGCTGCACAAGAAGTTAATTGAGCTTTTCAGTGGGAGACCACCCAGCATGGTTACAGAGACTCCTGAGGCAAGTAATAGACTCAAGGGGTATTAGATTTTCACTTTTGAAGTGGTGGGTTTAAAGCTGCTAGTGAACACCACTTCAAAACTGAAAATCTAATACTGCTCCCATTGATACAGGAGGATCACACAGGTTCGAATTCAGCCATGCTGGCTTAAGAGACCCTGTTTCCAAATAAAAATATAAATTAGGTCTGGGAGTGTAACCCGGAGGTAGAAGGGTTTCTAGGAACACCAGTACCACCAAAAATTAAAAAAAAAATGTTTTTCTTTATTTTAAATTAAATCCATTTAATATCACTATATCTAAATAATATATAAAATACTGTGTGTGTATCTTATCTCTACAATATCTTATCTTACTGCACCTAAACTCTTATTCAACTTGATCATATCCTCTATTTTGCCCTATTTCTGCATCTATCACTCTGGCTCCTCCCTCCTCACCTAACCTTCTTCACTGAATACAACACAATTTCCCCTTGTATATAGCATATGACACCCCTAAACCATACTGCTAAGATTGAAACAGTGAAACACTGGAAAGCACTGCCAGACACTAAGTATAAACAATCCACACCTGACAGAAAGAAATGCTCAACATGCCTCACAATAAGATTTGAAAATGCATATGTAATAAAATATTCTGTTCCCACTTCTAATTGACTTCCTATTAATAAGGTGACAGACAGAACACCTGACCTTAACACCTGAAACTCATGAACATCACCATTGCAGCCAGAAAAAAATAACCACAAAACATCTGCAAATAAGTATTGATGGTCTACAGATAGAGTAGCAGTGGGTTGATAGTAGGCAAAATTTTCAAGGTTATAATTAAAGGGTAAAAAATACACAATGGAGAATAGAGAATAACCATACAGTAGAAGCTATTCAATTGTAAGTCATACCTGGTGGGAAATATCTATTTCTATAATGCTCTTTTTACTACTATTGCTCTGTAGTATAATTTCCAGTCAGAGATTGTGATGCGACATGAATGGCTCTTATGGTGAGAATTGTTTTGGCTATTCTGGGTATTTTCTTTCTCCATATAAAATTCAAGACTGATTTTTCTATGTCTATGAAGAATGTCTTTGTATTTTGATAGAAATTGCATTGACTCTGCACTTTGGGCAGAATGGCCATTTTGATGATATTTATTCTCATGATATCCCAGAAAAAATAAAATAATTTGGAATAAACCGAATCAATAAGGTAAAATAATTTTACAAGAAAAAATAAAAACCTTTAAAAAAAGAAATTGAAAAAGAGGTTAGGAGATGGACAAAACTTTGATGCTCATGGATTGTCAGAATAAATGCCATCAAAATGGCCATTCTTTCCCAAAGTGATCTACAGATTCAATGTAATACTTATAATATTACCAAGGTCATTCCTTACAAACAGAAAAATCAGTCCTTAAATTTATTTGGAACAACAACAGCAACAACAACAAAAACACAACATAAACAGAAATTCTCAGCAACAACAAACTTGCTGGATGCATCACAATACTTGACCTCAAACTATACTACAAAGCCATAGTAATAAAAACAGCATTGTATTGGCACAAAAACAGACACATAGACCAGTGGAGCAGAATAGAAGTCTCAGAAACAAAACCAAACAAAGCTAATTGACTTTTGACAAAGGGGCTAAAAATTTACATAGAAAAAGTAAAATAGCCTCTTCAACAAAGAGTGTTGGCAAATACTGGTTAACCATATGCAGAAAAATGGAAATAAACCCCACTTTCTCACCCTGCACAAGAATGAATTCAAGATGGATCAAAAACTTGAGAATCAAACCAGAGACCTTGCAGCTCCTGAAAAAGAGCACAGATATTGAAATATTCCATTTTATTTAGATACCATTTGTTAACAGCTTAATCTATATATGTTCAATGCAATCTCAATAATTTTTAAATCCATGCCTTTTTTTTGTTTAATGCACAATTAACATTCTCAGCAAACCATATTTCTGGATATCATCAAACTGACTTTAATAATTTATATGGAAAAGAAGATGTCCCATGGTGTCCCATACAGTACTAAAAATACAACATACTTGAAACACTAACATTATTGTATAATATCGAGTCTATAGTTAACAATGTATTATATATTTAAACTTTGCTAAAAAGCTTTTTGTTGATAATGAAGTTGAACATATTTTATACATTTATTGGTGATTTGAATTGCTTGTTTGGTGAGGTATATATTTCAATTGCTCACTTTTTATTGGAATTTTTTTTTTTAGCTAAGGAGAAAATGTGTCATAGGAGGAACTCCAGACAAAGAAAAAGAAACCACAGATGAGTAAATAAGGCAATTTAACTAAGAAGTAGTGTAGGGGGAAGAGGGAAATTCCGTAATGTACATAATGTACATGATGTACATTCACTAGCATATCAAAGTCAATAAGTATGCCAAATATGAGAAAAAGATAAAAAGGAGGGAAAAGATTGGGATTTGAGGAAGGTCTATATCTTCAAATTATGACAATTTGCAGAGAAGAGTATAGTTATGTAAATTTTGTAGGTGACATTCTTTCTCAGAAATTTTTGTTGCTTTTTTTTGTTAGGTTAAGTGTCAAATAAATAAATAAATAAATAAATATATATATAAAATTTCTCATTCACAAAAAATCAACTCTTTAAGTCTTCTGTAGAAGTGCTTCATATAGTGTTTAAATAAAAACTAAAAAGAGCTGAATTTCCACTAGTGCCCTTAGAAAACATGGCAAATAATTCAAGATAAGATGTTTATAGAATGAAAGACCTGCTGTGAGCACTAAACCAGGTTGAGATACAGACTTTGGTTAAAATAACTTAAATGTGGTAATGAAAACTGAATCTTTGCTTAAATATATCACAAAAGATGAAATAAATATAAAATATGTTGTGACATAAATAATAATCTGGACATAAATTTTGTAGTGAATAAGTAGACATTGTCAAGAAGCTATGAATCTATTAAAAAACCAAACATGATATTTGCCTCATCACATATAACATAATAGATAATGTTTCACTGTTAAATTAATAAATACAGCCATGTTTGGTGGCACATGCATGCAATCCCAGTACCTGGGAGGGTGAGACAGGAGGATCATTGTTCGTAACCAGCCTCAGCAATTAAGTGAGGCTGCTGCAACTTAGTGAGACCCTGTTTCCAAATAAAAAATTAAACAATGTTGAGGTTTTACCCTGGAGTTTAAGCACAACCTTAGTGATCAAGAAATCTGGACCTTTGAGTGGAGTGTTGTTGAAATATAAACCTAAAATTCAAATCTTCATCTTAACAATTGGATGACAAGAAAGTACCAGATAACAGAGGTGGGAAAATGGCAATAGACAGCACATATTGTTAATCTAAGAATGAATTATTATCTCTAGTAACTTGAAAGGCATATCCTATGCATTCTTAGCCAGCAGTCCCAGGACAAAAATCTGTAAGCAAAAAGTCAGTTTTGTAGTCTGGTGGTTATTGCTTGCAATTTTGTGCAAGAGCATACAAGAGACAAACTCAGAGATAAGCTTGCAAAGAAATATGAAAGAAAATAGGAAGAATTTATGAATGAGGGAGCATATCAGGTTTAAAAAAGACAGTTTTACATCTACTAAAATTCATGTGTTGAATTTTGAGTCCTCAAAATCATGATATTAAGAATTGGGACTTTCGGTTAGGTGACTAGAACATGAGACAAGGGCCCATGTAAAAGAAGCACCAGAGATCTGTCTTTCCCCTTTCATCAAGTCGGGGACACTGCAAATAGGTACCATGTGTGAACCAAGGGGAAGATCCTCATTAGACACCAAATATCCTGGTGCCTCAATCAATCTTGACCCTTTCAGTTTTCTGGTTTGGGAAACGTAAATTTCTGGTGTTTATAAATCACAAATACTTTATATTTTGTTTTAGCATCCTGAAGAAACACATTCTGGATGGAAGAGCTTGTCTTTCCTTCTCTTACTTTTCACCTTTTCTCTCCTCCACCTTTCTTTTCTTTCTTCCTTCTTCCTTCCTTTCTTCCTAACTTCTTTCCCCAATACCCTTGTACTGTCTTCAGTATTATAATTTGAACATAGTGCAAAAATAACTTGTTTTTAGTTCAAAAATCACTAAACTGAAGGCAATTATATAAGTTACTGAAAAAAAATGCTATTCATAGCTTAGGTATTTTGATATTTTTACAGAGTTCAGTACATGGATAAAACTTTGACTTGTCTCCTTTGGCGCATATGAACATTTTTAATGAAAAAGAGAGTGATATTGAAATTTCATGACAATAATTGCTAACTGTGACAGAAACAAGGCTATATATCTGGTAAAATAATAAAACTACATTTCCCAGGGTCTCAAACATTGCCTTTAAATGCACATATAATAGTCATTAATCAAGCCGGGCGTGGTGGAGCATGCTTGTAATCCCTGCGCTTGGGAGGCTGAAGACAGGAGGAATGCTCAGGTTCAAAGCCAGCCGTGCTGACTTAAGAGACCCTGTTTCCAAATAAAAATATAAAAATAGGTCTGGGAGTGTAGCTCGGAAGTAGAAGGGCTTCCAGGAACTCCAGTACCACTAATAATAATAATAATAATAATAATAATAATAATAATACATCATATTTATTCAGTAATTATTTATTTAGTTTTACTATGTGACAGATAACATTCTAGGTACTGGGATGGTAAATAGGATATGCACAAACAAACATTTTCTCTGTCATGAAGTTTTACATCTTGATGGGATTGAGATAGACAATAAAATTACAGACAAGTAATCAATTGTATGCTATATGAAAAGATAAAACAAATATGGAGAAAACTTAAAGATGGTTAAAATAATAGAGAGAGAGAGATGGGGTATGATTATATGTATGTGTTGGGTGTGCTATTTTAAATAGGGTAGTTAATGTAAATAATGTTCATTAGCAAAATAACTGGACAAAGTCTTGACAGGGTTTGAGGAAGTGAACCATGAGGATATTTGGAGGAAGAATTTTTTCAGGTAGAAGAATAAGTGAGTTAATATGGTGGAAGCATTTCAACCATAATAAAAAGTACAATTCTCTTCTTGCAGGAAGGAAGTGAATAAAGTGGGAAAGGAAGTAAAGATTAGGTTAAAAAGTTAATGGAAATTCAGATTGTAGAGCCTTGAAGAGCATGAGAAGTATTTTGTCTTTTTTTTTTCCTAAGTGAAAAACATTATCTATATATTGAAGTGTATGAGCTGAGGGAAAAATAAATGTTGATTTATGAGAGAGTCATTATATCTGCTTCTTAAGAATAATTATTGGAAATTGTAGAATATTTAGGACTTTGAAAGCATACAAATAATTATTAATACTTTGCTATCATTAAGAGACATAATTGCACTTTAGGATACAGTGATGATCATATTCTTTGGAAAAGAAGCAAAATAATTCTTATTTTATTGTAAAACAGAGAAAACAAAAAGTGAACACTGGTTCTAGAGTTAAACTTTTATGGATTTGTGTTGAGAAACATATATGAACTCATCAGTTTATCTGCAAAAAAGTGAGGCTTATGCTCACTGTAAGAAGCTACTGAGAAAGGTAGATATGATAATGTGTATGAAGTGGCTAATACTAAATAAGCACTTAATATATAGTAGTTTATTTCCCCTTCATTGGCCTCACCACTCAGTTGGAGAAACAAACAGTGGAGACTAACATGCTAATAATTAGGCTTGGCAGTTAGTATAGACAATGGCATCATGTGAATGGTTTAAAAGATGACCATCAGCTAGGAATGATGATGCCCACCTATAATCAAAAAACTTGAAAGGCTAAGACAGGAGGATCACAGGTACTATGAATCGTATGACCCAATCCTCTTGATATTAGTTTAAGGCTGGGTTTATGTAATAGGCACCAGAAGGGGATTAGTGACATTAACATTTCCTCTGTTCTAGGTGCAGTTTGTTACTGATCGTTCTTCTCTGAAAAGGGCCCTATTTCTCTGAGGTGACCCTTTTCATTTATCTGAATAACAGGCAAAGTTTTGGTGGTCACCTCCTCACATTGCTCCTTCATGCCTAGGCATAGTAAGAGTCTTCTGATACTAGTTCTGTATGATTCATCAACATTTCTGATGAGTACACACTTTATACACACATACCAATTACTGAGATTGATAATAATACCTTTTCATATTGCCATAGTATTATTTCAACTGATTCATAAGGTACTATAAGCAATGCACAGTGTTCTATGGAACATCTGAAAAGACTTGGGGGAAAGAGAAGAGAAAGCTGAAGAAGGTAACTATTTTATATTTTTAATTTTGTATTGACCTGTCATACTGGTTTTCACAATGCACACACCATTCTTTCTAGCAGTCATACTGTCTCTCCTACAGTGCACATGAATTGGAAATTATTTTTCATAAATACTTGTCATTTTCTATTTCATTTTGTTTCTGTAGTGGCCATTCTAATGAATATGAGGTGATATTTCACTGCAACTTTGATTTGCACTTCTTTGTTACATTTCTTTCTGTGTATTTTGTTGTTTTAAAATGACTGTAAATAGAACTGTTTTATTTTATTTTCAGATTGTTCATTGCTGGTAAGTAGAAACAACTTTCTATATTCTTTTTTTACTTTTTCTACTTTATTTCCTAGTTTTTGAGGCATAAGTTTAGGTATTTGACTTAAGACATTCCTTGCTTTATCAACTGTAAGTCTGTAACTTTAAGCTTTCCTATTATAAATGCATTTGTTCTAATCCATAAATTTTGGTCTGTTGGATTTCGTTTTCATTTGTCTCAAATTATTTTCTAATTTCCATTATGACTTCTTTGGCCCATTGGTCAATTAAATGTGTGTTATTTAATTTCCACATATTTGTATCTTCAAGTTTTCCTGTGATATGTATTTCTACTTTTATTACACAGTGATTGGAAGAGTACCATGCATGTTTGCAATCTTCTTGAAATTGTTAAGACATTTTGTGGCAGAACATATATTCTCTCTTATAAAATACTGTGTTGAATTTGAGAAGATGTATATTGTACTATTGTTGGGTAGACTGCTCTGCTTTATTCTGTTAAATCTAGTTAGTCTATAACTGCTACTAAAACTGTATTGTTCTTTTATCCATTATTGAAATTGAGTAATTAAAATCTTCTAATTTATTATGTTGTTATTACTTTATGAAATTTTGTCAAAATTTGATTCATATATTTAAGAACTCAAAAATTCCATGCCATCCGGGCATGATGGTGCATGTTTGTATTCCCCACACTTGGGAGGCAGAGACAGGAGGATTGTGTTGGTTCAAAGCCAGCCTCACTGGCTTAAGAGAACCTGTTTACAAATAAAAATATAAAATAGGTCTTGGAGTGTAGCCCGGAGGTAAAAGGGTTTCCAGTAACCCCAGTACCACACACAAAAAAAGAAAAATACATGCCTACATATTTATAATTGGTTCAGCTTTTTAGTAATTTGACTACTTCATCATTATAAAATGTCTTTATTTGCTTCTGTGGCAATGTTTAATTTAAGTATATTTTGAATGATATCAGTATAGCTCCTCCTCCTTTCTTCTGGTAAATATTTGGATAAAATATCTTTTTTTCATCCTATCATTTTTTAGTATGTTTGTTCTTAGATTGAGAGAGAGGATCAATGAAGGAATCACTTCCATCAACATTATGTACATATGCGAGAATATCAGTGTCAATCTCAATAATTTGTATGGGAAAGGAGTAATGTGAAAGGAGCTTGGGAAACATCCACTAAGTGCTGTGTGCATGTGGGTCACCATCACTGTGAACAACATTATGATGTGAGACTATAATGCAATAATGAGAGTAAAAAAATAATGCTAGTTTCAAGCAGAAAGCACTGTAGTTAGAGCCTGATTTTTTAAAAATATATCATTCAGGCATCAGTGAGTTTGGATTGAGGAGTTTAATTAGTATACACTTAAAATAATTATTTATAGAAAATACTTGACTATTGTCATTTTATTAATTGTCTTCTGTGTGTCTCATAGCTGCTTTTCTCCTCATTTCCTCTCTAATGGTCTTTATGTTGTATTTGTTTTCAATAGTGATATGCTTTGATTCACTTATATACTTTTGAGTGTATATGCTATAATAACATTTTGGTAGTTATTGTTGCAACTACAAGCGCCCCTAATCATACATGGTGTCATGTCCTTAGGAATTCATTATTTGTTAAAATATCATGTCAAAAATTCATTGTATACACTTAATCTGAAACACAATAGCTTAGCAACACAGCTCATTGTAGAGTATTGGTTGTATACAATCATGATAAAGTAGTTGAATGAAAGTTGTGACTTGCTACCACTGACAAGCATTGCAAGAGCCAAAAGAAAATTCAAAATTAAATATGATTTTTACTAAGTACATATCACTTTCACTCAAAAATAAATTAAAAATGGAAACAGTATATTCATAAATTAGGCACCACCTGTGCAGGAAATATCTTAAAGTAGTAGTATTCTATTTTAAACTTAACACAACTTAGTTTCTTTTTCTTCACTCTTATTGGGTTTTGTTCTTTGGAATGGAATTCAGAGCTTCACTCAAGAAATAAAAGTACTCTACCACTGAACTACATCATCAGTTCTTTTATTTATTCTTAGTACATTTTTTTGTGGTACTGGGGATGGAAACCTGGGGCATTCTACTTCTGAAGTACACCTCCAGCCCTATTTTTTATTTTTTATTTTGAAACAGGGTGTCTGTGAGTTGCAAAAGGCCTCACTAAATAGTTGAGGCTGTCTGTGATCCGCGATCCTTTCATCTCAGCCTCTAGAATGCTGTGACTACAAGCGTGCACCATGTACACCATGTACTTGGCTACTTTTAGTACTTTTTTAAGACAAGATCTTGCCAAATTTCCAGGATGGCCTTGAACTCGTGATTCTCCTGCCTTGGCATTTCACATAGCTTGGATTAGAAAAGCGCCCCACTATGCCTAGCACAACTTAATATCAATCATATACAAAAATTCCACTATTTTAGATCACCAAACTCTTTATGTTATTGATGCCAAAATGAGATTTTTCTTTATTATATAGCCTTTAGCATTAAGTGTATATTTTTGTGTTCTTCCATTTAAATTGAATGAACATTACAGTAGTGCAGACTACTATATATTCATCCATACATGTAGCTTTACTAGAAAACAATTTATAAAATTTTGTGTTGTTATCTACTGTTTTTCTACATTTCAGCTTGATGAATTATCTTTAGTATTTTTGAAAGAGAGGGCCTAATTGTAATAAACTTCCTTGGCAATTTTTAAATCTGATAAAGCCTAATTTTATCTTATCTTCAGAGTTTTTCTGGACACAGAGGTTTTAATTGACAATTATATATATATTTTTGTAGCACTTTAAATATAACATCCCACTCTGCTTTAGTTTTCAATTTTCAGTTTCTACTGATGCCAGACATGGTGGCACACACCTATAATCCTAGTACTTGGGAGGCTGAGACAAGAAGATCCTAGGTTTGAGGTCATCTTATCCTCAGAAATCTAATGAGACTCAAATCAACCTAATAAGATTCTGTTTCATAAACAAAAAATAAAAAGGTCTGGAGGAGTAGCTTGTAGGTAAAATGTTAATGATTTCGATCAATAGTACCTACATCATTTACCCCTATTGATAAATTACCTGATGATATTATGGAAGTTTCTTTGCATGTGATGAATCACTTTTGTCCTCATGATTCTTTGTCTCTGACTTCTACATTTTATTCTGATTAAAATATACCTTTGTGGTGGGATATTTTTAACTTTTGGGGGGGTACTAAATTTGAAACCAGGGGGATTCTACCCCCAAGCTAAACTCCCAGCCTTTTAAAATTTTGTTTTGAAACAGGGTCCATCTAAACTGCTGGGAGTCTTAAATTGTTGAGGCTGACTTTGAACCTGTGATCCTTCTGTCTCAGGCTAGGATAATAGGCATGTGCTACCATACTTGGCTTTTTGGTTTGTTTTTCTTGGATATATTTTCTGTTTGTAGTTCTTTGAACTTCTTTAATCTTTATCTCCAGTTCTTTCTTTAGATTTTGATAATTTTTATCCATTATTTATTTAAATAATCATTGTATTGCATTCTTTATCACTTCTCTTTCTGTAATTTCCATAAAATATATACCGAATTTCTTGCAGTGTCCTTTTAATCTTCCTTTGCCTTTATTCCTTTTCCTCTGATGACTTCACGATTTCAGATAACATGTTTTAATGTTTGCTGATTATTCTGCTTAATCAATTCTGCTTTTGGACCCTTCTAATATTTTTTTTCAGTTCAATTACTGTGTTTTTAGCTTCAAAATGTCTGCTTGGTTTATTTCAATAATTTACAACTCACTGTTGATACTTTCCTTTTGTTTATGCATCATTTTCCTGATTTCATTTCATTATCTATCTGGATTCTCACTTAGCTCACTGAACATTGTTTTGACAGTTATTTTATATTCTTTATCCAGTAACTTTTTGATTTTCATTTTTAGGAACAAGTTCTAGCATTTTTTATTACTTTGATTAAGCCATATTTTTGTTTCATTTTTTTTTCTTTATAATTTCTATTAGGATTTAATTTTTAAAAAATATCCACTGTCTTATGGTCTTCCCTTCTGGGTATCCTGTAGGGGAACTTGTACAAATCTACCCATCTGAATAATGCATGGCTTTCAAAATTTTTCCAATCACTAGCTTCCCCGTACATATACTGAAGCTATAATGTGCCGCTATTCTTTTTTTCAATGGATTTCAAGCTGTGCCTCCATTTCTGTTAGTTCTCTGAGTGAGTTAAGATGGAATCCAATTCCGTGAGTGGCCCAAAGACATACCCTAATGTTGAATATATGTTCCATTTTTATGTTTATGTTCCAAGGTGAAAGCATTTCTTCCATGTTTTTATGCATTATGCCATTGGAGGGAATGAAAAGATTTGTGAACTTCCTTTCATCACTTTAGAACCTTTAAAATGAGTTTGGTGCTATATTTATTAAATTTTACTAAATTATTCACAGAAATATTCTGGAATATTTAATGTTTACTCAGTGTCAGTCTGGGAGGAGGAGAACATACAGTTTTCTTTTTTTTTCTTTTTTTTTTTTTTTTTGGTGGTACTGGGGTTCCTGGAAGCCCTTCTACCTCCGGGCTATACTCCCAGACCTATTTTATATTTTTGAGACAGTGTCTCTTAAACCAGCGCGGCTGGCTTCGAACCTGCGAGATCCTCCTGTCTCCGCCTCCCAAGCGCGGGGATTACAAGCGTGCACCACCACGCCCGGTGAACATACAGTTTTCTAATCTGTGTTCTTGTTCTACTTAGCTAGAATTTAAATATAATCTTCTTTGACTCCAGTATCCATACTTCTGTGCACCATTATATACTGTCTCCTCATTTCCCTTATGGTCATGTCCCTTTCAGGACTAAATTCATATTCTGACCTCACTATAGACACAGTAAATAAAATTTAAAAGTTATTTTGTGGTTCTTGGGATTGTATCCAGGGACATTCTATCTCTGAGCAAAACTCATACACTTTTCAATTTTTGTGTAGAAAGATGACCTCTTTAGGTTATTGAGAGTCTCCTAAGTTACTCTAACTATCCTTGAACCTGTCATCTTCCTGTTTTAGCCTCACAAGTAATGGGATTACAGTAGTGTGTTACCATGCTATTTGAAACTTAAAAGTTTAAGATGACTGCACTGTCAGAAAATTAACCCGTGAGTCTTATTTGTAAGTAAAATATCTACCAGCATAACTTCTAAGTTCTTTTGTATTATGCTTTTTCTACAATATTATTTGACATTTACTATGATACACATGTTGATTTCAGAAGATGATAAAGAAATAGTGATCTGGAATGACATTCAGGTTTGTGGGCTATGCTGTGCCTCCTATAAAGGGCTATACAGAAGTTTGGAGATTTGTAGAAGAGAAATTCACCATATCAAACTTATGAATCAATAAGTTCTTCACTGGTTATATGCCACTTTAATTTGTTCTTGAAGGATAAATAGGATAAATAGTGTATTTAAAGGTACATAATATTAAAAATTTATTGTGAGGTGTTTCTTGTGGCAAAGTGAAAAATAGAAATCCCAAAGGGTAGACACACTTTAGGATATATTTTAATTTGTTATATTTCTAATTTATTTTATTTTTTGGTGGTACTGGGGATGAAACCCAGGGGCCTTCTAACTCCGGGCTACACTCTCAGACCTATTTTATATTTTATTTGGAAACAGGATCTCTTAAGCCAGCTGAGACAGGCTTTGAACCTGTGCGATCCTCCTGTCTCAGCCTCCCAAGCATGGAGATTACAAGTGTATGCCACTGTGCCTGGCTCTAATTTAATTTTAACTTTAGTTTTTGACATGCAATTTTTGCATGTATTTATGAAGTACAATATAATGTGTTTTTATTAAATGAGGCACCTTGTGTTGCCTTGGTTGGCCTTGAATTTCTGAACTCAAGCTTCCTAAATAGCTAGAATTACAAGACATATCATGTGCCTGGCTCAGTGTGATATATTGATTCACTCAATGTCATGTTTTGTTGCATGTGTTTTTATCATGTAGTGATCAACTCAGGTTAGTTAGTATATGCATCCCCTTAAAATTTTATTATGTTTTTGGTACAGTTACTAAACTCAAGGAAATTCTTCATCTGAGCTACACCTCCCAGTTCCTTTTATTTTTATTTTGACACAGGATCTCACTAGATTGTAGTCTCACTACTTTGCAGGGTCTAGCTTGCTGAGTCTCACCTCAAACTTTTAATCCTCCTGTCTCAGTCTCTCAAGTACTTGGATTACATGTCTGTGACACCAAACCTTGCGTTATCATTTCTTAATAGTAAGTATATTCAATTCTCTCCCATCTAGCTCTTTCTATGTATATAATACAATATTTTTCATTATATGCACCTTGTTCTGAGAAATTATTTCTCTTTTTAGATTTTCAAAAGGTAATGTTGTACCCATTGATTAACTTCCCTTGCTCATGCCATCCTCATTGTCTGGTAGCCATCATTCTATTCTTAAATTCTATGAGATCAACATATTTAGATTACATTTATGATAGCAATCATGTGGTATTTGTCTTTCTGTGCCCAACTTATGTTGCATAACATAATAACCTCCAGGCCTATCTAGTTGTAGAATATAAAGGGTGGGTTTTAAACTGATATCAACTTAACCTGAATCCCTAGCTTTGACTTGAAGTTGGCCATTCATGAGAACAAAGGTTGTGTTCTCTTACATTTAGGATCCAATTTAGTAGAATCCATGCGAGATACTGTATAGGCTACAAATATCTGCACAAATGGCTTTTATGATCACTTAGAATACTGTACAGAATTATCCAAGATTATCTGTGCATATCTATCTGCTCTATAAAATTCAGGTTTATAGCCAGGAGTGGTGGCATATAAGCTTGTAATCCCAGTTCAAGGGAGGCTCTGGCAGGAGGATTGCATGGATTTGAAGCCAGCCTCAGGTACTTAGTGAGGCTCTTGGCAACTTAGTGAGACCCTGTTTCCAAATAAAGTATAAAATAGGTCTGGGAGTGTAGTCTGAAGGTAGAAAAGCCCCATGTTTCACCCCCAGTACTACACACACACAAAAAAAATTAATAATATTCAGGCCTATATAACTTATAAATGTTCTCTTGGAAATAGAGAATCACAATTTAAAGCTAAGACAAAGTGATATCATCCCAGCTGGAGAAATTCATTAATATAAGAAATTCCCTGGGAGTAAAATTAATTTTTCATCATGATAAATTTGACAATATACTTTAATCACATAAAATATCTACGTAGTTTACACATGACTTTAATCAAGTAATTTACCATCTGTGAATTTGAAGCTCTTTTCACCTTTACTATGGTAAAAATAACAGAATTCTACAACAAAGAGGTGTGAAAAATAAATGAGATGGTGCATGTGACTTTGTATTTAATTCTACCTTTCATACCACCTCTTAATGAATAATTTTATTCTTGATAATCTATATTTATGAATCTGAATAATGTTTTCTTCTTCACAAATTCTATAACCATCCTTAAATATATCTAAAATATTGGTGATATTACTGACTTTCTGATGCTAGGTTCTTCCAGTTATGGATCTGTAAGACGAATTACTCAAACCTCACTTTGTTGTAAGGACTTTATTGACTCAGCTGCCTATAATCCTCCATAAGGCTGGCCATAGCATTATATTTATCACATTGGAATTTAAACCTCTGTCAACAAAATTCTCCCAAAATTCTCCCTTTCCAAAGTCTCACTCGAGATTAGAAAAAGGAAGATATTTACTTTATTTTGGGGTCCTTGAATAAACCTTTTCTTTGTGCAATGGTTTGATTTTTTTCTTTCTTAAAAAAAGTCATTTTCCACGTGTCCCAAAGGATGCTTCAATACCTCATTCATTGTCTTTTTAAACTTCTTTCCATTTTGTGATGAGTGATGTTCCATTGAATCGTCTCTGAAATTCTACTTGTCAGGAAAACAGCCAAAATATTGAAACAGATGTCAAAAAGTATTTTATCAATTTGGAATCATTAAGTGGATCTCTATTCATTGACAATACTAAATATAATTGCATGATGTAACCAAATTATGTATCTAAAGTTTTTCTTCTAAACATATAAAAATATATTTTAATACAACGGATCCATTGCCCCACATGCACACATCAATCACTTAACCCTTCTACAGTTTCTCCATTTCTCTCCTTCCTAATAGCTGAAAAGCTCATTTTAAATAAGAATGGATGAAATTTATAGCTTATGCATGTTCATAGAGAAAACAATTATGAAAAAAGAATGTAAAATATCTGACTAGAATAAAATGTATAAATTGATTAATAAAGTAGTAAAGTAATGACACACAAAAAGTAGCAAGAATAAGCCAAGTGTGGTCCAGCACACTTGTAATCCCAGCACTTGGGAAGCTTTGAAAGGGGGATCGCATTTTCACAGCCAGCCTCAGCTATTTAGCAAGGCCCTCTGTAACTTAGTGAGACTTTGTTTTATTTATTTATTTATTTATTTATTTATTTATTTATTTATATTTTATTGGTGCACTATTATTTCAGTATAATATGGATCATGTTGACAATGGCATATATTCACACAGTACTTGGTGCCTTTACCTTCCTGCTTCCCCTTTTCCCTCCCTCCCAGTACAAGTGTCCATGTTAACTACACTATATTCACATGTATACACATATTCAAATGTAGCTTTTCCATTAATTAGCCTCAGCCTTTTTCCTCCCCTACCCCTCCTTTCTTGTTTGCTGAGTCAAAGTCATTATCTGGAGTCCCTCTGGTATCCCTAATACTCTCTAGCTTGGGCATATGAGAAAACATATGTCTCTTCTCTTTCGGTGCTTAGCTAATCTCACTTAACATAATGTTCTCCAGGTCTTTCCATCTTCTTCCGAATGACATCATTTTGTTCTTTTTTAATAGCTGAGTAGAATTCAAATGTGTGTATTCCCCATAATTTTGCAATCCATTCATCTGTTGGTGGAGCCCTAGGTTGGTTGCATATTTTGGCTATTACAAATTGTGCTATTAAGAACCTGGGTATGCATATGGTTACTGTAGTTCTCTGATTTTAACCCCTTTGGAAAGATACCTACGAGTGATATAGCCAGATAAAATGGTTGATTCATTCCCACTTTTCTAAGGAATCGCCACACTGATCTCCATAGGGCTGAATTAGTTAGCACTCCCACCAACAGTGTAATAGAGTTCTCATTTCCCCACATCCCCACCAGCATTTGTTATTGACTTCTTTAAGTTTGCCACTCTGATTGTATTAGATGGAATCTCAGTGTAGATTTTATTTGCATCTCTCTGAGGGGGTTCGGGGCTGCAGGGAGGATTCCCATGCAAAGGGTCAGCCCATAGTATAGCCTAAGCCTCCCCTCCTCCACTTGCTCCTCAGCAGTTTGGCCCCTGATACCTCACAAGGTTTGGCCATTTGGCCCCAGTTCCATGCCACCTCCCACCCCTGTGCAAAAGCTCCTCCATAGGACCCCACTTAGAACTGGTGCAGTCCAAGGAAAACCAACTGTTTAATTTGAAACAAAGCATCGCAAAGGCCCATGGCAGGCATTGATGCAATGTGATTTCTGCCCGGTGTTCTAAATGTTAAACTGAAGAGACTTTGTTTTAAAATAAAGAATAAACAAATAGGGTCAGAGTATTGGCACAAAAACAGACATATAGACCAACGGGGCAGAATAGAAGACTCACAAACATATCTGCACACTTATCAATTTATTTTACACAAATATTACACTGCAAAAAAGATACACTGCAAAAAAAGATAGTCGCTTCAACAAATGATGTTGGCAAAACTGGTTAACCATATGCAGAAAAATGGAAATAAACTCCACTTTATCACTCTGCAGAAGAGTCAATTCAAGATCGATCAAAGACTTGAAAATCAGACCAGAGACCTTGCAGCTGCTTGAAGAGGGTGTAGGTCTATTATTTCAAGATATAGGCACAGATAAAATCTTTTTCAACAAGACCCTAAAGGCACAAGAAATTAAAAGGAGGCTCATTATGTGAGATTGCATGAAACTGTAGAACTTCTGTACAGCAAAGGAAACTATCAAGAAAATCAACAGAGAGCCAAAAGAACAGGAGAAATATTTTGCTATTTCCCTGATAGAGGAATAATATCTGGAATATATAGTAAACTCAAGAAACTCACCACTAAGAACAAATAACCCAATAAAAAATGGGCAAGTGAACTAAATAGACAGTTTGCAAAAGAAGATATTCAAATGGATAATAAATATGGAAAATATGTTCAAAATCACTAGCAGTCAGAGAGGTTCAAATCAAAACTAACTTGGGATTTTACCTAATTAAAATTAGAATGACAATCATTCAAAACACAACAATAAAAACAACAACAAATTCTGGTGAGGACATGGAAAAGTGGGAACTCTAATATATTGTTCGTAGAATTGCAAATTATTGTAGGCACTTTGGAAAACAGTATGGAAGATTCTCAGAAGAATGGAAATGAACCTATCATATAATCTAGTAATACCACTTCTTGGAATCTACCTAAAATAATTGAAACCAAATTAATGATCTGTATCTATGTTCATAGCCACACAATTCACAATTGCCAAACTATGAAACCAGCCAAGATGTCCATTAATAGATGAATGGATTACAAAAATGTGGGATATGTACACAATGTAATTTAACTCAGCTATCAAGAAGAGTATTACATCATTTGTGGAGAAATGTATGAAACTGAATAACATTATGTAAAGTAAGAATATTCAGTCACACAAAGTAGAAATAATTAGATGCTCTCCCTAATATGTGGAAGCTAGGGAGAAAAGGATTCATAGGAGGAACTCTAGACTAAGAAAAAGAAACCATAGATGAGCAAATAAGGTGACCTACCTGAGAAGTAGGGGGGGGGGATGGAAATTTCTTAATGTACCTGATATACATTCATGAACATGTCAAAATCAGTCAGTAATCCAAAAATGAGAGGGAGGGATTGGGGCAACAATAGGGTGGGAATTGGGGAAGAGCTAAATGAGTGATGTGTGCATTTATGCCTCTACCATCTTATACCACATTATGATATATGACTATAATACACCAGTTAAACTTTTAAAATAAATAAATAATAACAGCAACTTACTGAGACCCTGTTTCAAAATAAAAATGACTGATCGTAGCCAGGTGTGGTGGCACACATATGTAATCCCAGCATTTGAGAGGCTAAGACAGGAGGATCATGGTTTGCAGACAGCCTCAGCTACTTAGTGTTGCCCATTGCAATTCAGTGAGTCCCTGTTTCAAAATTTAAAAAAAGGGCTGGGGGTGTTGTTTGGAGGTAGAATGCCTTTGGGTTTCATCCTTAGTTTCAAAAAATAAAAATGAAAAAAACTGATAATATAGGTCATAGGTAGAATGCTCTTGGGTTCAAATCTCATTACCACAAAATAAAAGGGGGAATTACAGGTGTTAAAAGAAGAAATCAAAAAACAGGATCCCAAGCAGTGAAGAAAAATATGCTTAAATATTTTCTAAGCTAATAACCCATATGCTTATATAGATTGAATTTACTCATCAACACTCAGCAAAAATTAATGTATATAAACACTTTTTGTAATATCTGTGTACAAAATTTACATTTTATTATTAAATATACAAATCCTATTATCATTAAATAAGTAAAAAATTACCAAGTGCAAAAAAAGCTTGAATTCAGCTTTTATTCAGAAAAATGTGATTGTGCCAGGTGTAGTGGTCCACACCTAATATCTTGATACTTGGGAAACTGAGACAGAAGGATTTCCAGTTAGGGATCAGTACGTAATAAATAAGCATGACCCTGTTTCAAAATAAAAATTAAAAAGATCTGGAAGTATAACTCAGGGGTCGAACCTCCCTGAATTCAATTCCTAGTACCTAACTGACTAAATAAAACAAAATGGAAAAAAAAAAACAAAATATGTCATATTTAGGGAAAAATGACTATGAGCCCATATTTTACCCAACTAAATTACATATATTCAAGAATAAAACAATTATATATACAAAGCAAACATCGTCCCCTTCTTCCCACTTTTCTCCACATAACACACTTAGAAAAATGCTGTTTTGATTGCACAGGAGGGTAGCTATATGTGACTGCTCACCACAGAGATAAGTGGCATAAAGTTTTTAGATGCCTCAAACTATGACTTGAGACCAAAAATTTGAAGGGGGTCAATTCTTTACTGTACATGTCACCCATTTGGTCTGAGTCTTGCACTATATAGCGTGACAAAAGTTTTGCTAACATGTACTAGAATATATAAGACATACAATTTGTTTAGAGCTCAGTAGAAAATTACCTAATTTTTATCTCAACTGAAGGACAAAGGGAAGCAGAACACAAACATGAGAATTTTTTTTTTTTTTTTTTGGTCATACTGGGGGTCGAACCGACAGGCTTTCTATCTCCAGGATATACTGCCAGACCTATTTTATACTTTATTTGGAAACAGAGTCTCACTAAGTTGCTGAGAGCCTTACTAAGAAGCTGAGGCTGGCTTCAAACCTGTGAGATCCTCCTGTCTCAGCCTCCCAAGAGCAGGGAGTATAAGCATGCACCACCACACCAGGCAAATATGAGAATTTCTTGAAGAAAACAACTTAGGGTCACTCAAACCAAGACATAAAGTGTTAAGAATGATAGACAAAAGTAATTATTATATTGATTTCAAAATCTTAAAGCTATTCTAGAAAATGTTTTATATGATTAAAATCGTAAATTTTTTATTTTGTTTTGATTGTATTGTAAACTTCCTGTTAAGTTATTCAGTGTTACTACGTCAAATGACATTTGTTGGTTCTCAGCTTATTTTATTTATTTATTTATTTATTTATTTATTTATTTATTTACTTATTTATTTATTTATTGGTGGTACTGGGGATGGAACCCTTCTACCTCCAGGCTACAATCGAGACCTACTTTATATTTTATTTGGAAACAGCGTCTGTGAAGCCAGCAAGGCTGGCTTCGAACCTGCGTGATCCTCCTGACTCCACCTCCCAAGCACGGAGATTACAAGCCTCCGCTACCGCCACTACACACAGCATCAGCTTAGTTTTTCCCCTAACATTTGCAAATGATTCTTAAAATGAGAGAGTTTTTCTTTTTTTTCTTTTCTTTTTTTTTTTTTTTTGAACTGGGGATTGAACCCAGGGCAGTGCGCTTTCCAGACAAGTACTTTGCCACTACGCTGCATCCCAGCCCACATTTGTGAATTAAAACAAATTTATTTTTTATTATTTACTTTTGTGGTACTGGAGCTTGAACCCAGAAGCATACCTCTGAGATACACGCCAAGCCCTACTTTATTTTATTTTTTTTTTTATTTTGAAACTCTGCCTCACTAAGTTGAGAAGGGCTTCACTAATTAGCTGAGGCTGGCCACGGACATGTGATCCTCTTGTCTGTCTTCCAAGTACAATGATTATGAGCATGCACCACCATGCTCAGGTAACAACATTTAAATATATGTTTACCTGTAAGAAACTCAGGATGAAAGGAAGCTCTCCCAAACTGCCTTCTAAACTTACTACTAAAAATATATATTCAAGATTTGTAGTTTATCCTTACTTGCCATATGCCATATAACATTTGTCCAATGATATGTAGCATGTTCTGTAGAAATTTGTAATAACTGTTGCATTAGTAGAAATAGTTTAGATATGAATATAACCTTCCATTGACTTTATGCACCTATGTGAAAATACCAAAACTAATCTCAGTATCCTGTATGGTGAAGGGGGAAGTTGGGTGGGACCTGGGAGGAAGCTCATCAAGTAATGTGTGCGTGTAAATCATTATAATTATAAACAACATGGTGATATGAGACTATTATGCACCAATAAAAGTTCAAAAATTATTTCAAGCCAAGCATGGTGAAATATGCTTGTAATCCCAGCACTCCAGAGGCAGAGACCAGAGGATCGCAGTTTGCAGACAGCCTCAGTTACTTAGAAAGTCCCTTTACAACTCAGTGAGACCTTGTTTCAAAAAATATAAAGACTAAAATATATGACTGGGGGTGTAGCTTGAAGGTAGAATGCCTCTGAGTTCCATCCCCAATACCACAAAAATAAATAAATAAATAAATAAATAAATAAATAAAGACTAAAAATTAGAGCAAGGAGTATAACTCAGAGGTAGAATGACCCTGAATTCCATCCCCAGCACCGCGAATAAGTAAATAAATACATATTAAATAAATAAATAATAAATAAATATTTCAGATAACATGTAACATATACTATGAAATTTTTCTACAAAAAGCTATCCTATGATATATACTGCTCTTTGACTTTTTTCTTTAATATGTACTGACAAACTGTTCATTTAAATTCCTATATGTCCACCATCTCTTTCCACTGGTATGTATAGTATTCTGCTTTTAAAAATAAAGATTTTTGTATGACATTTTTCCTATTTACTTGAAGGTTTTTAGTTTTTTTTTTCTTTCTTTTTTTTTTTTTTTGGTGGTACTGGGGTTCCTGGAAGCCCTTCTACCTCTGGGCTACACTCCCAGACCTATTTTTATATTTTTATTTAGAAACAGGGTCTCCTAAACCAGCACGCGCGGCTGGGTTCGAACCTGCGTGATCCTCCTGTCTCCGCCTCCCAAGCGCGGGGATTACCAGCGTGCGCCACCACGCCCGGCTGAAGGTTTTTAGTTTTAAAAATATTTTAAACAGGCTTGTAATCCCTGCGCTTGGGAGGCAGAAACAGGAGGATTGTGCAGGTTTGAAGCCAGCCATGCTGGCTTAAGGCACCCTGTTTCCAAATTAAAAAAAAAATAAATAAAAAGTAGGTCTGAGAGTGTAGCCTGGAGGTAGAAGGGTTTCCCAGGAACCCCAGTACCACCAAAAAGTTTTTTAAACATATTATATGTTAAATTTCTCTCACTTCTTATTGTATTATGTACAGGTACCATGTTGGAAGATCAGTATTTGCTATATTTGATTATACATGCACAAATCTCTCTTTATTTTAGATTTGTATAAAGAGAACAATAGTGGGTGAGAAGAGATGAAAAAAGTGGCAGCTGGTTATTTATAATTGGATATATTTATTTAGAATACTGAACATTAAATTTTATAAACCTCCTGTCCTGTCACTGTTACTTCTTTGCCTTTTTTGTTGAACATTTTAAAGAATTAATGATCACTCTTGTTGTTGGTTTGACCAACATGGGTCACTTGTAAATTAAAGTGAGCTTTAGGAGCTAATTCCTAGGTGTTGCTGGGGAAAGAGATGCAGTCAGAGTCTGTTTATATTTAATCTCTTTATTTTATAAAAAAGGTATATATCAAATTCAGCATATATGCCTCATCAGATTCCCGCAGGACAATGATCTTCAGGTGCTTTTTGGCTTAAACATTACCAATAATAATCCACTTTTACCTAGGTTGTGAGAATCCTCATCTCTAACCAACCTGTCAGTTTTCCAGTGAGGTCCTCCCTGAAGCTCATTGCAGTGAATGCACATTCTCATATTTTGCCTATTTCTGCCACTTGTATATAAAACTTGTTGTAATGTGTGAATTAATTTTTGAGTAGTACTCTATATAGAATGACCAAACCCAAAAATTATTGGAGCATTAACTTCTCAGAGTGTAGACACTGATTTATGAGTAGGAAAAAGAAAAAAAAAAGTCTTGCAGATAAATGTCTTCATTCTTTCTGTTAATTCTCTTAAGGTATGTTCTGCTGCCTTCCTGGATACTTCTTATGTGACCAAGAGGATATACCTTTCCACTGGCCTATTTTATTGGCAAGCAGAATGACAATCTTGAGTTGTTTCCCATCCTTTTCTACCTAGATTACACTTTTCTCTACTGTCACTGACCTTGGATTGAATTTCTCAAATGAAGCATAAGCACTTAAAATCCTGACTTCAGGTTTTGTTTTATAAAGAACCCAGATTAAAACAAACTGTAAGGCAGATTTTTAGTTTGCTGATTTATCCACAACCTTACTTTGACAATTTCTTGGTTATTTTAGTGTCTATTAAGATAAAATCAGATATAATATAGTTATTCCCATATTCTCGGTCATTCTTTATTTTGCCTGGACATCACTGTAATTTTTATTGATCTCACTAAAGATAATTTTGCCTGAGTCATTCAGAACTCAACTACTTTAAAAAAAAATTCTGTTTCCCTTGATCAAGAACCAGATAAGTGTATACTGTTTCTCAGTTTTTACTCTATTTTATCTCAAATTCAATGTTTTCTGAAAATACTATTTTTAAAATTATTGTTCTCATCCAAGCATGGTTATACACACTTGTAATCCCAGTACATGAGAGGATGAGACAGAAGATTTGAATCACTTGTTTTAGGCAAGTATCAGCAATATGGCAAGGCCCTCAACAACTTCGTGAAACTCTGTCTAAAAATTAAGAAAAAAAATAAAATAGGGCTTGAGTGTAGATCAGAGGTAGGAAACCCGCTTCAGTGTTCAACCTTTAATGCTGCCACCAAAAAGTGATTATTCTCTAATTTTCTGATGCATTCTGTCTAATTCTTCTTCCCCTTGCCAATTTGTGGATGGTGACTATCACACAGGTACTGTTAAGTACTTAAGCAGGGCTAAAGATAAATAAGCAAATGGGCCTTTACCATCTCAATTTCCACTAGAGGAATTAGCAGGTATTGACTGCTCGTGTCCTTCAAAAATATTTAATGTCCTTATTTTCATGACACATTTGTACTCTTGGTTTTGTTTTTTATTTTCTACATCATGGGATATTTCATTTAATTTTGTTTTATAGGCTTTATCTCCTCTAATTTACTTTACAAATTAGGGCTTTGCTATTGCCTGAATATTAATGTTTCTAAAAATTATAAAACATTTAAATTCTTAACTCTCATTTGATAATGTAAGTAGGCGGGCCACTGAGAGTTCATTTTATCATGAATGTGAAGCCATCAGGAGTAGGACTAGTGTTTTATAAGAAGCCAAGGGAGTTTGAGGACCTCTTTGCTTTTGTGAAGACACATCTATTAAATGTAACCTATGAAGAAAAGAACAAACTTTTATGACACATTGAATCTTTGAGTGCCAGTTGTTACAATTCTCTGATTCTGAAAGGTAAGCAATATATTTGTGTAGATAATAAATTGCCAGATCTATTTCAATACAGGGGTCAGACTGACTAAAACATAATAATAAGACTGTTTTTTTATTATCTTTATCACAGAATTGACTTTCATTTATACTGTAATATTTAATTTATATTTCAAACATGTTCCATGAATATACTTCATTTTCTCCCCAAACCTGCTTATATAAGTTTTGTATAAGTTATATTGATATTAGTGCTTGCTCCTGCAGCATATATACTAAAATTGGAATGATATAGAGAAGATTAGCATGGCCTCTGTGCAAGAATGACACACAAAAACTTGAAGAGTTCAATATTTTTAACCAATTCATGAAAGCCAGAAAGGCCTGGAGTAACATATTCCATACTCTAAAAGAAAATAACCTGCAACCAAAAATTTCCTACTCAGCAAACTATTTCTCAAATTAGATGGGGAAATAAAAATCTTTCATGACAAACAGAAGCTGAAGAAATTTGTGTCTTCAAAACCAACCCTAGAGAAAATACTCAAAGAGATTAAATACAAAAAAGAAATAAGTAGTGCATGCCAGAACCAGAGAAACAAGAATTCCCATCCAGCAGACAACTAAGCAAAGTTTAACAAACAGTATGTTAAACAGGAGTAAAATCTCTACATGCTAGGAATTAGAAACCATCTATCAATGATAATAATGAATGTAAATGGCATCAACTCCACAATAAAACAGCATAAACTGGAAAAATAAATGAAAAATGAATACCTATTTATTTGCTGCTTGCAAGAAACATACCTTACAAGTAAAGATAGTAACAAACTTAATGTAAAGGTCTGGAGCAAGGTAATCCATGCCAACAGAACTAGAAGACAAGCAGGAGTAGCACTTTTTATATCAGACAAGTTAGACTTCAAGCTCAAGCTTATTAGAAGAGACATAGAAGGTCATTTTTAATGGTAGAAGGAAAAAAATCCAGCAAGAGAAAATAACAATAATCAATATTTATGCCCCAAACATAGATGCAGCTACTTTCAAAAAACAAACTCCCTGTGACATTAAGTCACATATAAATCCCAATACAATAATACTGGGAGATTTCAACACCCCTCTCACACCATTAGACCAATCTTCTAGATAAAAGGTCAGTAAAGATGCCTCAGATCTAAAGAACACCATTAATCTAATGGACCTGTTGGGAGAGAGAGAAGATGGCGAACAAGCAGTGTACCTTCTATGAGGACAGCTGACACTCAGTCTCCATAGGAGCAAAAATAATGCCTTACAGAGAGAGTCGGAAAATACTATCAATAGAGAAATAAAAGCTATAAATACAAGAGACAGAAAAAAGAAGACAAGAAAAAATAGAGAAGCAGAAAAGAAACTGGCCCACTGCCAGTCATCTTGCCTCAAGACCTAAACTCCATGGAGAAAAAGCAAAGGAGCTGAAGGGACCACTTGCAGTCCAGTAAGATGTAATTCAGCAATTCTTTCAGCATGAAGATGAGCTAACATTTTCAGTGGCCAAGCCCATCACTGTCTGCAGGGATTCAGAGCAGAACTCAAAATCAGAAGGGAGATATTCCAGATTCATGGCTGGGGGCGTGGCAGAGACAACATATGGCCATCTGAAACAGTGAGTTCACCATGCCCAGGAAAGCTCCAGCTGAAGCTCCAGCCCAGTGCCACTACAATCATAAGTAAAATTGCAGCCCCTGGTGGCAAGATAATCCTGGAATGAAAACGGACATAGGACCTCATCTTAAGCAGCGAGCAGCACCGACGTCAGAATTCTGTGTGCTCAACAGCAACTGGATCACAACAGCACAGGGACTCCCAAAAAAGCCTGAACCAAGGACGCAAGCTCCAACCACATTACCCACCCTCAACACTGGAAAAGCGCTGCTGAATTGTCAATACCCCTAAACTTCTAATATTGAGATTGGACTAAGCATAATACTCATGAACAATGGGTAGAAATCAGAAAAACAGGACAGAGAGTGATATAAATTTGGGAACCAGGAATTATGAAGAGACAGCAGAAATCACGAATACTGACCTACTAGAAATGCAAGAAAGGGAGTTCAGAATTGTTGCCGACTAATCTCAGTTGGGTCGTTATTGTCAGCTCCAGGTCAAATCCTCAGAAAGATGGGGCAAAAGGCAGGTGATGTCCTGCAGAAACTTATCTGCAGCGATTCTTTCCCCTTTATGAATTCCCTAAGTTTTTAGGTACGACGTTTGGGAAAGAACCTGAGGCAGACAAAGGCTTCTTGAGCCAATGACACTTTATTACAAAAAGTCCAAGAAATTTATACCCTTCACCAGTAAAGTTAATAATAAGAGAAAAGGGAGGTGGGTGTAATCATTGTGAAATAATAATGAATGACATGTAAACAAAGGTAATAAAACTAGTCCTTCAGCTGGCTGTTGATCTTCGAGAGATTAACTCCCTCCGGATTCTTTCTCAGGTTTTGCAGATAAGCAGTTCCAAACAGGCATGCCCAAGGCTTGGGGGCTTCTCGGGGAATCTTCTTTGACTTTCTTGGAACTTTCCATCTTTTGGGCTCAGTTCATATAGCAAGTGTGGGGAGATGTGGTGATTCAGGTGGATGTGATAGAGTTTCTCCAGGTGTTGGCATTTTACCTTCTAAATCTGAAAGCTTAAGCAAACTCACAACACAGTTTTGCAGACAAAATACCACAAACAACACCACAAAGTTCTTGGTTTTAATTGTCAGATGTATTTCCTTAACTGCTGAACACTCTTCTTTAGACAATAAGCCTATTAAAAGTCTAACCATCTTTAATAATCCATTTCTCTGTCACAAACCCTCTGCAACCTGCTTCTAACTTTCTAATTCCTTTCTTTCCCAGTTGGGACTTTCTTATGATAAGCTCTTCTTCATGCAAAAATGCTTTTCTTACTCTTACACGGTATTTCCTTTCCTTCATACATATATATTTAGAACGTCTGTCCTTTATTTTGTCATATTCATTAACCATGCGGTCAGCCTCTCTGTCTTCAGGAATATTTACACTGGGTGTAAAAGTCACCAATCTTTTTCCTTGAGTCTATTGTATTTGGGCAACTAAGTTGTTTATCAACTAAATTACTTCGAAGTCACACACAAGGTTTTTATCTTCTCTGTCTCTAGGCAGGATCTCAAGGATAAACAAAGTTTCCTTAAACTGAGCTATCGGTTACCGGTTACCAGAGTTAATAGCTTAACCTAAGTTAGTGATAGTGAGGGTCGGAGACCCTTTGTGATTGCTGCAGCTGGAATGCTTATCACAGCATCTGAATTCTGGCCAGTTTTTATTATTATTGAGAAGAGCCAAGGACCTTTAGGCAAATTATTAGAGATTTTATTTCATCATAGTCCTGATTTCACATCATTGGAGCAATTCGTGTAGAGAGTTAAAAGGATAATAGTAAAAGTGGGGGGGTACTTTGGCCAGAGACGACACCTCTTTCTCGGGGTGTTTTTGCCGAATAACTATGTGGAGTGGGGTCTCAACACATAGATGCCGAGGCAGCAGGATGTCTTGGCAAGAATCTTGATGTACAATATGATGAAAGCATTTAAAACAAGTATAGAGGAGGTTAAAGCTGAGAAAGAAACACTAAAAATGAATCAGAAAGAGGTCTGGAATGAAATGAAAGAGGCAATTAGTGAAAAGAAGACAGCAATAGAAAGAAATTCTGGAAGATTAGATGAAATGGAAAACAGAATATCAATATTAGAAGACAGTACATCCCAAACCAAAACCAGAGTCAGCGATATACAGAAATCTTTACAGCAACAAAACCTAAACATCCAGCAAATATGGGATAATATGAAGCTTCCTAATTTATGGATAATAGGCATTGAAGAAGGGATAGAGGTACAGAGCAAGGACAACTGTAATATCTTAAAGGAAATAATCTCAGAGAATTATCCAAATATAGAAAGAGACTTGGACCTTCATGTCCAGGAGGCATACAGAACTCCACTGAGACAGAACCAAAGAAAGACCACCCCATGCCACATAATAACCAAAATGACCAATATAGAGGCTAAGGAAGGAATCTTAAAAGCACTTAGAACAATAGGACAGGTGACATATAGAGGCAAAACAATAAGAATCACCCCAGACTATACAACCCAGGTCAGGAATGCTAGGAGAGACTGGTAGGACTTGATTTGGACCCAGGAAGAAAATAACTTCCAGCCCAAACTAATCTATCCAGCAAAACTACTATTCAAGATCAATGGAGAAACCAAAGTCTTTCAGGATAAACAGAATCTCAATAAATTCATGAATTCAAAGCCAACAGTAGAGAAAATTCTTAAAGAAATAAACCATAAAGAAGAAAAAAGAAGCAGACTTCAGAATCATAGAAGAAAGGAAGTTAATAAGTGGGCCATTTAAGTAAAAAAGAAAGATCACACCACCCAAGAGTAGACAGAACACAAAATGGCAGAAAACAAAAATCATATTTCAATAATATCTCTTAATGTCAAAGACTTAACTCACCAATCAAAAGACATAGACTGGCAATGTGGATTAGGAAACATAATCCAAATATATGCTGTCTGCAAGAAACTCACCTCACAGCCAAAGACATTCACAGGCTGAAAGTGAAAGGATGGAAAAAGATATACCATTCCAATGGTGACCAAAAAAGAGCAGGGGTAGCAACCCTCATATCCAACAAAACAGACTTTAAACTAAAACACATCAAAAGAGACAAATCAGGGCACTTCCTTTTATTAAAAGGAACAATACACCAAGAAGATATAATGATAGTAAATATTTATGCCACAAATGTGGGTGCAACAACATTTGTAAAACAAACCCTTCTGGACATAAGATCCCAAGTAGACCCAAATACAATAATTCTGGGAGACTTTAATATGCCTCTCACACCACTGGATCGATCTTCAAGGCAAAAGATGAGTAAAGACGCTTTAGAACTAAAGGAAACCATAAACCAAATGGACCTAATAGACATTTTCAGATTATTTCAACCAGGAACTACAGAATACACATTCTTTTCAGTAGCCTATGGAACCTTGTCCAAAATAGACCATATCCTGGGACACAGAGAAAATACCAGCAAATTCAAAAAATGTAATATAATTCCTTGCATCTTTTCAGACCACAACGGAATAAAAGTAGAAATCAATAACAGGAAACTCGAAAGAAAGTATTCAAATTCATGGAGAATAAATGATACACTATTGAATGATGAATGGGTAAGAGCAGAAATTAGGGAAGAAATAATGAAATTTATGTAAACAAATGAAAACAGAGATACAACCTACCAAAATCTATGGGACACCATGAAGGCAGTATTAAGAGGATAGGTTATTTCATTGAGTGCCCACATAAGGACAGAGAACCACCAAGTAAGGAACCTAATGACACAACTCAAGGACCTAGAAATTCTGCAACAGTCTATTCGCAAAGACAGCATAACGCAAGAAATCATTAAAATTAGAGCAGAAATAAATGAAATAGAGAACAAAAAACAATTCAAAGAATCAATAAACTAAAAGTTGGTTCTTTGAAAATATTAATAGAATTGATAAACCCCTGGCCAACCTAACCAAAAGAAAAAGAGAATCATCTCAAATTGTCAAAATTAATTATTTAAAAGGAGATATCACCACAGATAGTGAAGAAATTCAAAAGATTATCAGAAACTCCTTTAAAAATTTATACTCCAATAGACTTGAAAACCTGGAAGAAATTGATAGATTTCTAAGCACAGTTAACCTTCCTACACTCAGCCAAGAGGACATAGGAAGTCTAAACCAACCAATAACAACCAAAGTAATAGACATGGCAATAAAAATTCTTCCTCCAAAGAAAAGCCCAGGCCCAGATGCGTTCCCAGCTGAATTCTACAAATCCTTCAGTGAACAACTAATACCAATACTTCATAACATGTTCTGGGAAATTGAAAGAGGTGGAACTCTCCCAAATTCCTTCTATGAGGCCAGTATCACATTAATCCCCAAACCAAATAAAGACACCTCAAGAAAGGAAAACTACAGACGAATATCCTTAATGAACATAGATACAAAAATTCTAAACAAAATACTAGATATACGCATTCAAACTATATCAAGAGAATAATACATCATGACCAAGTCAGTTTCATCCCAGAAAAACAAGGCTGGTTCAACATACGCAAATCAATACATGTTATTCATCACATAAATAGAACCAAGAAAAAAAAATACATCTTCATAGCAATAGATGCTGAAAAAGCATGTGACAAAATCCAACACCCATTTATGTTAAAAACACTGCAAAAAATTGGGATAGAAGGACAGTACTTCAACATCATTAAGGCAATATACTGTAAACCCACAGCCAACATCATATTGAATGGGGAAAAACTGCAAGAATTACCGCTACAGTCAAGAACAAGACAAGGATGCTCACTATCACCACTCCTTTTCAATATAGTCCTTGAGACTCTTGCTGCAGCAATCAGACAAGAGAAGAAAATCAAAGGAATTCACATAGGAAGAGAGGAATTAAAATTATTCTTATTCGCAAATGACATGATCCTTTATCTGGAAGACCCAAAGAACTCAAGCAAAAGACTTCTGGAGCTGATTGACAAATTCAGCAACGTCGCAGGTTACAAAATCAACCTAAAGAAATCAGTGGCCTTTCTTTATGCCAACAACGAACCCACAATGAAGGAAACAAAAACAACAATTCCATTCACTATAACCTCAAAACCAATAAAATACCTAGGAATAAACCTAACCCAAGATGGAAAAGACCTCTACAACAACAACTATAAAACATGAAATAAAGAAATTGAAGAAGACCATCAAAATGGCCAATCTTCCAAAACTGATCTATATGTTCAAATGCAATTCCCATTAAAATATCAGTGACATTCTTCAGAGACCTAGAAAAATCAATCATGAACTTCATATGGAGAAAGAAAAGACCTAGAATAGCCAAAGCAATTCTCAACAATAAGAAAAATGCAGGAGGCATTACAACCACAGACTTCAAACTACACTATAGAGAAATAGTAGTAAAAACAGCATGGTACTGGCACAATAACAGATATACTGACCAGTGGATTAGAATAGAAGTTACAGAAACAAACCCACACATCTTTAGTCAATTAATCTTTGATAAAGGGGCCAAGCACATATGCTGGAGAAAGGACAGCCTTTTCAACAAGTGGTGCTGGGAGAACTGGCTAACCATTTGTAAAAAGATAAATCTAAACCCCTATATCTCACCAAACACAGAAATCAACTCAAGATGGATCAAAGACTTAGAAATTAGACCTGAGACTGTGAAGTTAGTAGAGGAGAGCATAGGTTCAACACTACAACATATTGGCACAGGCAATAACTTTCTCAACAAAACCTCCAAAGCTCAGGAAATTAAAGCAAGAATAAACAAGTGGGATAACATCAAACTAAAAAGTTTCTTCTCATGAAAGGAAACTAGCAATAAATAAAGAGGAAACCTACAGAATGGGAAAGGATCTTTACCAGCCACCATTCTGATAGGGGGATAATATCCAGAATATAAAAAGAGCTCAAAAGACTCTACACTAGCAAAATAAACAACCCAATCAAGAAATGGGCAAATGAACTAAATAGACACTGCACAAAAGAGATACAAAGGACCAATAGATACATGAAAAGATGTTCTTCATCACTGGCCATCAGGGAGATGCAAATCTAAACTACACTGAGATTCCATCTAACCCCAGTCAGAGTTGCAAGCATAAAGAAATCAGACAACAACAAATGCTGGTGATGATGTGGGGAAAGAGGAACTCTTTTACACTGTTGGTGGGAATGCAAACTAATTCAACCTATATGGAGAGCTGTGTGGAGTTTCCTAAGAAAGGTGGGAATAGACCCACCATATGATCCAGCTATAGCACTCCTGGATATCTTTCCAAAGGGGTTGAATTCAGAGAAATACAGCAACATACGCATACCTATGTTCATAGCAGCACAATTTGTAATAGCCAAAATATGGAACCAACCCAGATCTCCATCAACAGATGAATGGATAGCAAAACTGTGGGAAATACACACAAGGAATTCTATTCAGCCATAAAGAAGAACAAAATTGTATTATTTGCAAGAAGATGGAAAGCCCTGGAGATCATTATGTTAAGTGAGATCAGCCAAGCACAGCATGAGAAGGTACATATGTTTCCTCTAATATGCCCAAAGTAGGAAACACAAAGGATACCAGTGGTACTCCAGATAATGGAGGGGAAATAACAGCGAAGTTTGAATGGAAAGATAGGAGAGGAAGAAGGCTGATCTTGATTAATGAGGGTCTACATCTGAACATATGTAAAATTATGAATAAGACATGGTTAACCTGGACAACCATTTCTGGGAGGGGGGAAGGAAAAACAGGGGAGGGGGTAGAGGGCACCAAATATAGTTTAAATGTATACTATTTATGTTAAATAAAAAAAAATTAAAAGAAAAAAATTGCAGCTCCTACAGGAGAAATCCCAGAATTGTACCCTCAGGAACTCAAGCAGCTTTGATAAGCTCTCTGTTTCAGAGATCTAGTGGTTCAATTCAGTGCAGGATAAGGGGTGGCAGAAATTACTACACCCTAGTCACAGTTCCTTGAAGGAAAGTCCCAGCCTGGTGGCCTCAAAGTCTGGCGCAGCTACAACAAACTTACTGAATCTGAGACTTTGTGATACAACTCAGGGAAGGAGTGGTGGTGGCAGAGATTACCACACCCCCCTGAGACCCAGAGCACAGTAAATGAAGTCTTAGTGAACTAAAGAAGAACCCAGAGAAGGTGCGAGTGGGATCTGCTGTTGATCATATGAGAAGCTCAGACAGACTCAGGTTTAGATCAGTGCAAAGTGTAGGGGGAATTCTATGCTTAACTCTAAAACCAATGAGTAGGTTTGCCGGGAACCCCACAAACATCCCAATTGTGGGGAACAGGTAGAAGTCAGTGTAGAACAGAACTAGCTGTGTAGAACTGAGAATCCAACATTGAGTTTGGTCTCAGAGACATATACTGCCAACAGAGGGAGGGAGAGACCTAGACTCCAAATCTGTGGAAAGTGTGGAGGGTGAACTTCACTCAATGTTAAATCCAACCCCATTGATACCGACCATCTGCATAGAGTAAGAAGACTCAGAGAACCAGCCTCACAGAGGAAAACGTCCCTGTAGCAATGGATATCTACACAGAAAGAGACTGGTGAATTTATTTGTAAAGTCACATCAATTCATTGTTGGGATTACTTGGGTTTTTACATTCTTTTTTGTGTGTATATCTAATTGCTTTTTTGCTTTTTTGGGGAAGGGGTTTGTGGGGTTTTTGTATTGTTTTGTTTTGTTTTTATTTTTTGTTTTTATTTTTGTTTTGTTTCTTTGGTTGTTTTTGTTGATTTTTAAACCTCATACTAAATCCTCTTCCAAGCTTCTTGCCTTTTATGAATCTACTCTCTCCGCTCTATCCCTCCTCTATTTTCCTCTTCTTTTTATCACTCTCTAGTCCTATATTAAATCCAGTTCATATCACTATACCAGAAACTATGCATTGGTTACTAGAATTCTACTAAATTGATACTGTCTCTAATATCTAGTATATACTACCTTAACAAACTCATATACTTATACTATTCAACTCTATCTGACTTACCCTATTCTTCCATTTACCCCTTCACTTCCCTCCTTACTCAATCTTCACTGTTGAACACAACTTGCCCTTGAATATACCAGGTGACACCTAAAGACTGAAATAAATCTACCAAAAGAAACAGGTACAAATTTCTGAAATCATGGGAAAGAGGAACAACAACAGCACAAGAGCTCTAACAACTCCACAATATCAGAACCTGATAACACAGAAATGCAGAGATTTCCAGAAGATCAAATTAGAAATGTAACTGTAGAAATAATTCAGGATTTAAGAATTTATAGAGAGTCTGAAAGAAATAAAGAATGCAGTCATTGAAGTCAAGACATCAATTCAAACTATAAACAATCGATTAGACCACATGGAGAATAGAATCTCACTCCTAGAAGATGATCACTCCAAAAATGAACGCATAGTTTATAACATAGAAAAAACAATTCATCAACAGGAATTGGGCATTGAAGAAACATGGGCCTATTTTAAGAAAGCTAACCTAAGAATTATTGGAATAGAGGAGGAAAAAGAAGGTGAAACCAAAGGGATCATCAATCTCTTCAAAGAAGTAACAGCAGATAATTTTCCAAACATAGAGCAAGAGTCTGATACACAGGTTCAGGAAAAGTATAGAGCTCCCTTTAGACAAGATCCGAAGCTGGGCATGGTGGTGCATGCTTGTAATCCCCACGCTTGGGAGGCAGAGACAGGAGGATCGCGCAGGTTCATAGCCAGCTGTGCTGGCTTAAGAGACCTTGTTTCCAAAATATAAAAAATAGGTTTGGGAGTGTAACCCAGAGATAGAAGGGCTTCCAGGAACCCCAGTACCACCAAATAAATAAATAAATAAATAAATAAATAAATAAATAAATAAAATCCGAGAAAAGGTTCCCCATGCCACATAATAGTCAAAATGACCAATGTAGAAGCCATGGAGAGAATCTTAAAGGGAACAAAAACAAAAGGACAAGTGACATTTAGAGAAAAACCAATTAGAATCACTCCAGACTTCCCAAACTAAGTCATGAAAGCCAGAAGTGCCTGGAGTAGTACATCCCAAACCCTGAAAGAAAACAACTTCCAGCCAAAAATTTCCTACCCAGAAAAAATATATTTCAAAATACATGGGGAAATAAGAAGCTTTCATGACAAACAGAAGCTGAAGGAATTTATGTCTTCAAAACCAGCACTAGAGAAAATACACAAAGAGATTAAATGCAAAGAAAAATAAGTAATACATGCCAGAACCAGAGGAACAAGAACTTCCATCCAGCAGACAACTAAGCAATAAAGATCAAACAGTAATAAAATAACATGTTAGTAATTAAAAATCAACTTTCAATAATCACACTGAATATAAATGGCCTAAAAAGACATAAAGTGGTAAAATAGATTAAAAAATAGAACCCATCTATCTGCTGATTGCAAGAAACACAACTTATATGTAAAGATAGAAACAAACTTAAGGCAAAGGTCTGGAGCAAGGTAATCCATGACAATGGAACTCGAAAACAAGGAGGAGTAGCAACTATTATATCAGACAAATTAGAATTCAAGTCCAAGTTTATTAGAAGAGACAAAGAAGGTCACTTTTACTGGTAAAAGGAATACAAACAAGAGTAAATAACAATAATCTACATTTATGGCCCAAACATAGGTTCAGCTACTTTCATAAAACAAGTTTTCTGTGATATTAAACCACACATAAATTCCAATACAATAATACTGGGAGACTCCAACACCCCTCTCACACCATTAGACCGATAATCTAGACAAAAGGTCAGTAAAGATGCCTTAGAACTAAAGAACAACATTAATCAAATGTACCTGTTGGACATATATAAAATATTTCACCCAACTACAGAGGAGTACATAGTTTATCAGCTGCTTAGGGAACCTTCTCCAAAATTGATCACATTATGGGCCACAAATTGAGCACTAGCAAATTCAAAATTTGTGTCATACTTCGCTCTGTCATATCAGACCATAATGGAATGAAGTTAGAAATTAACTATAAAAAGACCCAAAGAAACCACATGAACATGTGGAGGCTGAACACCACACTTCTGAATGAAGAATAGGTCATAGAAGATGTAAGATGTGAAATCAAGAAGTTTCTAGAAACAAATGAAAATAAAGATACAATATATCATGTCATCAGGGACACTGTGAAAGCAGTATTAAGAGGAAAATTTATAGCACTGACTGCTCACATAAGAAAAACAGAAAATTATCAAATAATCTAATGACAAACCTCAAAGCCCTTGAAAAACAGGAACATTCTAACCCAAAAGACATGAGAAGACAGGAAGTTATTAAAAACAGAAGAGAAATTAATAAAGTAGTGAATTAAAAAAAACAAAATCAACAAAATCTAAAGCTGGTTTCTCAAAATAATTAACAAGATAGACAAAGCACTAGCCAACCTAACTAAAAAACTGAGAGAATCAACCCAAATTATGAAGATAAGAGATAAAAAAAGGAGATATTACTACTGACAGTGTAGAAATCCAGAGGATTATCAGAAACTATTTTGAAAAACTATACTTCAACAAAATGGAAATCTGGGGAAATTGACAACTTTCTAAATAAATACAACCTTCCTAAACTGAGTCATGAAGATATAGAACAGTTAAACCAACCAATAACAATCAAAGAGATTGAAGCAGAAATAAAGAGCCTACCATCAAAGAAAAGCCCAGGCAGGACCAGATTGTTTCCCAAGTGAATTCTATAAAAATGTTATAGAAGAGCTAATAACAATACTCCTCAATGTATTTCGTGAAATAGAAAAAAAAAAGTAACTCTCCCAAATACATTCTATGAAGCCATCTCATTAATACAAAAACCAAATAAAGGAAGTTCAAGGAAGGAGAACTGCAGGCCTATATCTTTGAAGAATTTGGATGCAAAACTGCTAAACAAAATAATAGCAACATGCATTCAACAACACATAAAGAAAATCATACATCATGACCAAGAAGGGTTCATCCCATGAATGCAAGGCTGGTTTAACATACAAAAATCAATCCGTGTAATTCATTATATAAATCACATGATCATTTCATTAGATGCTGAAAAGGCATTTGATAAAATCCAACATCCATTTATGATAAAAGCACTGCAGAGAATCGGAATAGAAAGAATATATTTCAATATCATAAAGGCACTCTACAATAATCCCACAGCCAACATCATAATAAATGGGAACAACTTCACAAATTACTCCAAAAAACTGGAACAAGACAAGGATGTCCATTATCACCACTTCTCTTCAATATAGTACTTGAGACTCTAGACAGAGTAATAAGGCAAGAAAAGAAAATCAAAGGAGGACAAATTGGGAAAAAGAACTCAAACTTTCACTATTTGCAGATGACATGATACTATATTTAGAAAACACAACAAACTCAACCAAAAGGTTTATAGAACTGATCAACAAATTCAGCAATGTGTCTGGATACAAAATCAATCTAAAAAATCAGAAGCTTTTCTGTACAAGAGCCATAAATCCACTGAAAATGAAATTCAGAAAACACTTCCACTCAGGATCACCCACAAAAAATAAAATAAAATAAAATACTTGGGAATAAACCAAGGAGCTAAAAGATCTCTACAAAGAAAATTATAACACATTGAAGACAGAAATCAAAGAAGATCTTAGGAGATGGAAAGATCTTCCATGTTCATGAATAGGGAGAATAAATATCAATAAAATGACAATTCTTGGAAAACAAGAATTGTCTCACCCCAAAGTCATTAGAAGACAGAAAATTATTAAAATCAGAGAAGAAATCAGTGAAGTAGAGAATAAAAAAATATAGAAATTTAACAAAACCAAAAGCTGGTTTCTCAAAAAAAATTAACAAGATAGATTATCCACTAGCCAACATAGCTAAAAAAAAAAAGAGAGAATCAACCCATATTACAAAGATAAATGAAAAAAGGAGAAATCACAAATGACAGTATAGAAATCCAAAGGATTATCAGAAACTATTTTGAAAAGTTCTTTTCCAACAAAATGGAAAATCTGAAAGAAATTGACAACTTTATAGATAAATAAAACTTTCCTAAAATGAGTCAAGAAGATCTAAAAAATTTAAACCACCCAATAGCAATCAAAGAGATTAAAAAACAATAAAGAGTTTACCGTGGTTTTCAAAGTGAATTTTATAAAACCTTTATAGAAGCCTGGCATGGTGGCACACACTTGTAATCCCCGCGCTTGGGAGGCTGAGACAGGAGGATCGCACAGGTTCAAAGCCAGCCTCAGCTGTTGAGTGAGGCTCTCAGCAACTTAGTTAGACCCTGTTTCCAAAAAAAGAATAAAATATGTCTGGGAGTATAGCCCGGAGGTATAAAGCCTCTGGGTTCCACCCCCAGTACCACACAAAAAAAACAAAAAACAAAAAAAAAAACTTTTATAGAAGAGATAATCCCAATACTCCTGTATCTAGTTCATGAAAGAGAAAAAGGAAAAAAAAAAAACAGGACTCTCCTAATACATTCAGTGAAGCCAAAATTACATTAATACCCAAGCCAAATAAAACAACTCAAGGAAGGAAAACTACAGGCCTATTCTTTGATGTACTTGGATACAAAACTGCTAAACAAAATACTAAAAACAAACATTCAAAATCACATCAAGAAATTAATACATCATGACCAGGTAGGTTTTATCCTAGGGATGCAAGGCTGGTTCAACATGTGATAATCAATCCATGTCATCATATAAACAGAAACAAACAGAAACAAAAACAGAAATCATATGATAATTTCAAAAGATGTTAAAAAAGCATTTAACAAAATCCAACATCCATTTATGATAAAAGTACTGCAGAGAATCAGAATAGAGGGAACATACCTCAACATCATAAAGGCAATCTACAATAAGCCCACAGGTAGCATCATATTAAACGGAGAAAAACTTCGGAAATTTCCCCTAAAAACAGGAACAAGCCAAGAATGTCCTTTATCACCATTTCTCTTTAATGTAGTACTTGAGACTCTAGACAGAGCAATAAGGCAAGAAAAGGAAATCAAAGGAGTACAAATAGAAAAAGAAGAACTCAAACTTTCACTATTTGCATATGTCATGATACTATACTTAGAAGGCCCAATGAACTCAAACAAAAGCTTATAGAACTAAACAAAAAATTTGGCAAATTGTCTGGATACAAAATCTATCTTAAAAATTCAGAAGCTTTTCTGTGCACAAAACATACATCCACTAAAATAATTCAGAAAACACTTCCACTAAGAATTTTCCACAAAAATAATAAGATACTTAGAAATAAACTTAACCAATTAGGTAAAAGACCTCTATAAAGAAACTTATAAAACACTGAAAAAGGAAAATGAGGAAGATCTTAGAAGATGGAATTATTTTTCATGTTCATGAATAGGCAGAAAAGTATCATCAAAATGGCAATACTTCCAAAAGTGATCTACAGATTTAATGCAATATCCATTAAATTATCAAGGTAATTTCTCACAGACATAGAAAAATCAGTTCTTAAATTCATTTGGAAAAACAAAAAAACAGAATGTCCAAAGTATTTCTCAGCAACAAAAACCATGCAGGAGGAATCACAGTACCTTACTTTAAACCAAAGTCCAAGCCATACTAAATAAACAGCATGTTACTGGCACAAAAACAGATACATGAACCAATGGAGGAGAATAGAAGACTCAAAAAAAAAATCCACAAAATTACAGCCAATTGACTTTTCACAAAGGATCAAAAAAAATACACTGGAAAAATGACAGCCTCTTTACTAAATAGTGTTGACAAAACTGGTTAACAATATGTAGAAAAATGGAAAGAAATCTCACTTTCTCATTCTGCACAAGAGTCAATTCAAGATTGGTCAAAGACTGGGAAATTAGACCAGAAAGCTTGAGGCTCCTTGAAGAGAGCATAGGTCCAGGACTGCAACACACAGGCACAGAAAAAAACCTTTCTCAACAAGACCCTAAAGACAAAATAAACTAAAAGGTGAATCAATATGTGGGATTGCATGAAACTGAAGAGCTTCTATACATCAAAGGAAACTGTCAAAAACCTCAATGGAGAGCCAACAGAAAGATTTTTTGCTACCTACTCCTCTGATAGAGGACTAATATCTAGAGAATAGAGAGAACTCAAGAAACTATGGCCAATAAATGCATGAAAAAATGTTCAACATCATTGGCAATCAGAGAGATGCAAATCAAAACTACCCTGAGATTTCACCTAACTACAACCAGAATGGCAATCATTCAAAACAGAAACAACGTTGGGCATGGTGGCTCAGGCTTGTAATCCCCGCGCTTGGGAGGTGGAGACAGGAGGATTGTTTAGGTTTGAAGCCAGATTCACTGGCTTAAGAGACCCTGTTTCCAAATAAAAATATGAGAAAATATGTCTGGGAGTTAGAAGGGTTTCCAGGAACCCCAGTATCGCCAACACACACACACACACACACACACACACACACACACACACACACATACACACACACACACACACACACACATCAACAACAACAAATGCTGGCGAGAATGTGGAGAATTGGGGACTCTAAAACATTAAAAGTGGGATTGTGCCTGGCATGGTGGCTCACGCTTGTAATCCCTGCACTTGGGAGGCGGAGACAGGAGGATCACACAGATCCAAAGCCAGCCTTGCTGGCTTAAGAGACCCTGTTTCCAAATAAAAATATAAAAAAATAGGTCTGTAGGTATAGCCTGGAGGTAGAAGGGCTTCCAGGAACCCCAATACCACCAACAAAAAAAAATAGAAAATAAAAGAAAAAATAAGAAAAGAGTGGGATTGCAAATTAATGAAACCACTTTGGAAAACAGTAGGGAGGATCCTCAGAAGAATGGGAACAAACATAACATATGATCCAGTAATACCACTTCAGGTATCTACCCAAAAAAAGAAAACCAAGCTACCAAACTAATGCATGTGTATCTATATTCATAGCTACACAATTCACCATTGACCAACTATGGAAAGAGCCAAGATTTTCATCAACAGATGAATGGTTACAAAACTGTGGGATATGTACAAAATTTAATTTTACTCATTCATAAAGAAAAACACAATTACATCATTTATAGGGAAATGGATGGAACTGTAGGATGTCATGCTAAGTGAGATTAGTCAGTTCCAAAAAAATAAGAAATCGGAGCCGGGCGTGGTGGCGCACGCTTGCAATCCCAGCATTTTGGAGGCTGAGACCGGAGGATCGCGGTTTGCGGATAGCTTCAGCTACTAAGTGAGGCCCTCTGCAACTCAGTGAGACCCAGTTTAAAAAAAAAAAAAAAAAAAAAAAGGGCAGGGGTTGTAGGTTGGATCTCGAATGCCCCTGGGTTCCATCCAGGCCTGCAAAAAAAAAAAAAAAAAAAAAAAGGAAGAAAGAAGGAAAGAAAGAAAGAAAGAGAGAAAGAAAGAAAGAAAAAAGTAAAAAATAAAGAAATCGGATGCTCTCCCTAATATGTCAAAGCTAGGGAAAAATAAGTCATAGGAGAAACACTAGATAAAGAACTAGATTATGTAGATGAACAAATAAAGCAACCTTAGGGGACAGAAAGGGGGGAAGAGAGATATTCTCTAATGCACATGATGTACTTAAACATATTTAAATCAGCACTAAGACAAGCATGAGAAAGAGGGATGGGGAGAATATGGGGTGGGGATCAGGTAAGGACTAGTTGTGTGATGTGTGCATGTATGTCTCCACAAGTCTTTTATCCCATTAAGATGTATGACTACAGTGCACCAATAAAATATTTTTAAAATACTGATATTAATATATTTCTCATAAGAAAAACCCAAGGATAATTTTTGATTTCTATCTTTTCTTCATGGAACAAATTCATCATATTAGCAATGATGCCAGTTTATCTTTAAATCTATCCTTTTTCTACTGTTTTGTCCCTTTCCAGTCTAATCTCCACATATCAGCCAGAATACTCTTGAAGAAACAACTTTGAATCCTGTGTGATGTCACATACCTGTAATCCCAATACCTTGGAGGTTGAGACAGGAGGATTTCAGGTTAGAGGCAAAGCTCAGCAATTAAATAAGGCACTCAGCCACTTAGTGAGTTTATTTTTCAAAATAAAAACAATAATTCTGGGAGTATAGCTTGGAGAGAGTACCCTTGGGCTCAGTTTCTAGTACCACAAAAGAAATACCTTTTATATTCCATTATTCCCTTATTTATCTTCCTTCCATGGCTCCCTGCTTTAGAACAACTTTCAAGGCACATCCTGATGTAGGTCCTGATGATCACTTTAGGTTTCTCCCTTTATGTGTTAGTCAGCTTTCTGTAATTGTGACACAGTACCTTAATTTACTTAAAAGGAGGAAAGGCTTTCCTTTGCTCACACTTTCAGATGTTAACTCAACATTTGGTTGACTCTGCTGTTTAGGGACCTATGGAGAAGCAAAACATCATGGGATGGAGGGCATGGTGGAGCAAAGCTGTTTATTTAATGGAAGTTGGGAAGCAAAGAAAGAAGAAAAAGGGCCAGGGCCCCAGTAACTCCTTTAAGGGCACATTTCTCATCCAATGACCTAACTTCCTTCTAAATAGGCGGTGCTTCCTAAAGTGTTGCACCAGTTTCTAATGACACTATCAAGTTTCAAACATAAAGCTTTATGGGATAATAAAGATCAAAACTATAGATTTTACCTTGTCTTTGTTCAGAATTTTTACTCAAGGCAAACATTCTCAGTTTCTTAAAGATATCATGCTTCTCTTCCTATAAACTATTTTGTTTCTGTGGTACTGGAGATTGAATCCAGGAGCATTTCACCTCTGATCTATACTCCCAGCTCTATTTTATTTCTTATTTTAAAACAGGGTTCCACTTAGGCCTCAAAGTTACTTAGATCCTTGCTAAGTTGCTGAGGTTGGCCTCACACCTGTGATACCCTTTCTCAGCTTCCCAAGAAATGGGATTAAAATTGCATAACACATTGCACAGCTTTCCATGGGCTTTTAAATATACTTTTAATTCTTCATGAAGCATTTGCATCTACTATTTTGTATAACTAACTTCTAATTATCATTCAGGTGTTAGTATTATCCTGTATGTCAAGAATTCCTTCTTACCCACTAGCCTCCAGGCCAAATTAGGTCTCCCTCCAATATGTTATAATGAGCACATTAAAATATGGCTAAAATATATTGTTTATTTGTGTAATTCCCATACATATTAGACTGTGAGCTCTGTTAAGACTATTAGTCCTCTAGTTTCTTTTGTCTCCATAAGAATATCCAACCAAATGCATTTTCAACCAAATAATGGACTGGCGAAGTATCTTTCAAACTAAATTTCTTAGAGTCCTAAGAGCCTCTTAAAGATAAGTGGAATGTTGTATTCAGTAGAAGGTACAAAGGGAGAAGCTACACTTTTATCAATATTATATGTAAAACTTTCGTTTCTGATTTTGTTTGAGAAAATATTTTCCTGAGGATAAAAAACTCCTGAGAAACAGCTAAAGTACATAATATTGTAAAACTCCTGTGGTTGTTAATTCTGTGATTTTTGAAACTGCAAATAATTAAATGACTAGAAATATATAATATGAAAGCAGTAGACACTATTGAACATACAAAGGGTCTTCAAAGAGGTTGATCCTAAACTTCAAAATTTTTCAGACAATTCACTAGACCATGACTGCACGAGACAATTATTTAGTAAATGGTTTCTAGGAAGATTTCTTTTCAAAAGTGCATATCTTACTTCCTAAAAATAAATTGCTATTTCATGCCTGGAGAATTAGAATTCTATTTTACTTCAACTGCTATTTTAACCCACAATTGTTAATTTCATTTTAGTTAGTAGCTTAAATGTATCTATAAAATCCATAAGATTTTCTTGTGCCTGTGGGGGTCATTTAGGAAATGTGAATGAATATAAAATAAAATGTTCAGATAGTAAAGACACAATTGTGCAAATAATTAAATCACTTTTCCTTGCCATGGAGGTTAATGAGAATCTCAAGTAGGGATAAAAAATCAAAATTAGACATTTTATAATTTTGATAGGGGTGATAATAATTTTGTTATTGCAAATATTAAAGCTCTTAGCTCTTTCTCAATTCTGTAAAATTTTCACTTTATGTATAAATTTTGAAGTATACTATGCAAGACATATAAGGTCCCTGGAGACAACATAGCACAATTTTTCTCTTCCTCATATAGAAAAAAATTTCATGAAAAGAAAGACTCACCTCAGATTATTAAAGTAATAGAAATAGAGCTCTGAAAGCATATCTTCTCTTCTTAGCAAGATGATTTTTCTCTGATAGTAACTTTCCATCTAATTTATATTTTGGAAAATATATAATAAGCTAAGAGAATAATATTTTCTATAAAGTAATGAAGTCTTACAAATAAAATAGTCTTTGGAGGGACACAGTACTGATTTTAAATTCAATTATTTCTTTCTAGTTATTTAAACATGTTTGGCCTCAGTTTGCCCCTCAGGAAAACTAGCATGGAAATATCAATTATGGTAGATTAGATTCTTGAATATCGCCACAACAACATCTCTTATTCCACATGTTCTTCCATAATTTTACCATCACATTCCTATTGTAAATAAGTGTAATTCTGCCTTGTCTCTTCCAATTTGGTTTAACCTGAGATTGTTTTAAGCATTAGAGGTCATCAGACATTATGTTCTATAACTTCTAAAGCTAGAACACAAAAGGCATTAAAGTTTCTACTTGGAACATTTGATTGGAGGAAAGTGGTGATTGTATACGAAATTCAGTTGCTCTGTGGCTGGTGATCTGTTGCACAGTCACAGTTGAGGTCTTAGCAGAAAATAACATTTTCTACTGACCATTTATGTAAACCATTTTGAAAGGTTAGCCCAGTTAGATCTTCAAATGATTGAAGCGAAGTTAATATCTATTTGGTGGCCACTGCATGAGAAATTTCAAAGAACTGGAAAGCTGAAATCTTACTGAATTTCTGACTATCTAAATTATAAATGTTAAAAAATTAGCACCAGTATGTTTGGGGTGATTATGCAACAACAATAGCCACAACATATATTTTTAAGAACTAAACTCTATGACATATGTAAAACATATAATATAAAGCTAAAAAACTTAGCTATTTCTAAATTGCATTAAAATATTAATATTGTCATGTAATTTTAATACTCCTAGTGTAGAATTGAGAAGAAAGGGGATGTTTGGAAAGAAGAGGTTTGTAGTAATGTGATTAACAATAATTTTCTTCATAGATCCATAAAATACTAATCTTTGTAGAAGGTGTTAGAAATTATTTAGTCCACTGGTTTTTAATCAAACTATATCTTAAATACTATTAATGTGGGCAAAATATTAGTATGTGTATGACTACCTCATCATAATAAAAAAAATAAGAATATAACTGGAGTAAGAGCATACATAGTTTAAAAACACTTATCTGAATTTTTTTATTGCTTCAGTGAAATCATATATCTTAATGGGGAGAAGGATATTCTGACAAATTTCTTTGAATGTGCACTGCTGTCTATCTTCTCACCCAACTGCCACTACTTTTTAAAAATAAATTATAGATGAGCAAATAAGGCAGCCTAACTGAGGGGAATAGGAGGAGGGAAGAGGGAAATTGCCTAATGTATATAATGTACATTCACAAGCATGTCAATGTCAATCATTAAGGCAAACATGAGAAGGAGGGAGGGGAAAGAATGGAGTAAGAACTAGGAAAGGGCTAAATGCGTGATGTGTGTGTGTATGCCTCTGCCATCTTGTACTCCATTAAGATGTATCACTTTGATGCAGCAATAAAAAGTTAAACAAAGTGGTTGAATTCCCTTTCTTTACAATTTTAGCATTAATAGCAACTGAAATAAATTGATTTGACCAAAGTATACACACTGAGATACAGTTTGAGCCTGGTTTAGACTCCTTAACATATCTTTGTTATTTTCTTTAGGGACACTGCTTACTTGTCTTTAGAATTGTGTGCTGACTTACTGTCAGCAGTTCCAGAAATGCTACATCTGAGGACTTACCAGGGCAGGATTATATAAGCAGAGTTTGTTTTGTCTAGCATGAAAATGATGTGAGTATGAGAGCTCTATGATCTTCATATATTAGTCAATGCCCCATTTGCAAGAAAAATCACAGAACACTGGTGGTAAATCCATCATCTATAATTTCAGGTAAATGAGAGAAACACTGCATATTTGATTACTCCTATGAAATTGAAAATGGAGTATTTCAAATGGTCATACCTATCATAGGAATTAAAATTAAAGCCTGAATTACAATAAGATCATGAATCAAAGTATTCTCTCACTTGCAGAAATAATTTAATGGGTATCTACTCCTACAGAAATGTATTTTTGGTTCATTTTGTTGATTGATTTTTGGCATGTATGTGTGGGAAGCAGATAAACTTTATATGATTTTGTAATGCCTATTTGTATTATTTTACTGATTCATTGTATCAGAACACTTGATATATTTTAATGCAACCAGAATATAAAATAAACTCTTTCCAATGATTTATTTTCTTTTAAATTGTTGGTCTTAAATTAAATCATCAGACAAAACAGCCATTTGATTTTCTATACTGAATGTTAGTGTTACAGTTTAGTGGTCATCAAATATCTTGGCATTGAAATTCAGGAGACATTCAGTCTTTGCTAGGAAAATCCATTTCACTTTCAAGTCAAATGAGCTACATCATCACAGCCTAATTAGATTCTTTGTTCAAAGTGATTTAAAAAAAAACTATTAAACACATTCATCCTATTTTTCCTAGCCTTCAAGCCATCCTATTCTAAACTCACAGAGAAGACACCCTCCATTGACTCTCGCAGAAGATATTTGGGTTCCCTATGCCTTTTATTCATTAATTAAGTTACAGATACTTTTTCTACTGTCTATAAGGGTAAAAGTTATTTATTTGTATATGTAGTACCAAAGGTTAGCCTTGGGGTCCAGCATATTTTCCAGCAATATGGATTTTATAAGAAATAAAAATGTACTATGAAGACCTTATCATATCCTCATAGAACAAATAGAGAACAAAGATACTATAAGTATGTACACTGATTAAATCACTACTCCATTAAAATTAAATAATGATTGCAAAAATCATATGCATAAAGAGTAAATTTGTATATAACATTTAAAAATTGAGTGAAGATTTCAGAATTCGCTTTGAAAAACATAGTATCAACCAACTCCAGGGTATATACTTTGGCTCAGAAGAATTGTAGCAATATTTGTTCCCATTAGAAATAAATAAAATGAAGCTAGGTATGGTGGCGCATACTTGTAATCCTAGTATTTGGAAAGCTGAGAAAAGAGGATCGATAATTGGAAGCCAGCCTCAGCAACTTAGTGAGGCTCTCAGCAACGTAACAAGACTCTCTTTCCAGATTAAAAAATAAAAATAAAATAGGTCTGAGGGTATAATTTGGAGGTAGAAGGCCCCTGGGTTCCATACCCAGCACCCCCCCACACACACACACATAAATAATTGATTGCACTACATATTACATATTATGTTATGCAAAGCTGTCTTTACATGTGGATTTTCATTGCGTACATTAACATTTATGTGGACTGGCCTTATCAACTTATTTGCAGGGACAATTCATGGATCTTTGGGATTCATAGGACAAGGACTAAGTGCCATCAATATATGCCAAATACTGACACCTATATTTCATTCAAAGTTAACAATGGGAAAGATTGTTTATTAACTAGCCTGAAATACCATGTAACACATCCATTCTTATTCTTCTTTTTCTACTTAAGGTGAGATGACAGAGATTGGCTTAGAATTGATGAATATCTTTATCTCTTTTCATAATAAATGTGTCACCATTAGCATAGATAAGACTCTGTTATGCTTTGCTTCATCAAGTCTTTTAGAGACAGAAGCACTGATGGCCTCCACCATAACATCCAGGCATACATGATTTTCTGAGTCAATTCTTCAGAGAATAGACATATAAAAATCTATAGAAAATTACCATATTAGGATTTTATAATAAACTTGGCTCTTGATTATGTAGGCATCTGCATTCTTAACCAACATACAATGTCTAGGGTTTTCTTTCATGGGTTTTAAATCTTGGCCAAGATTTAAAATTTTCAGTGGCATTATAGTCTACCATAAACCCAAGCCTGTTGGCTGAAATTTGGTATCTACCCTATTTGATGTTACCTTCTTTTTGAAGGGCTGAATCCTCCATACAACAACCTTTTTTTTTCACCCTTTTCTCTATTCCATAGACACTAGCTAGATTCTTGGTGGAGAAAATTGAAATCATAGTGGTTGCATTGGGCAGTCAGAGTATGAGTGGCTGGTTGACTAATAAACCTGATTATTACTTTTTATGTGTCCTTTAACACATTACACATTAAATTGAACAGCTTTTTCTGCAAAACTCAAGTTTGTTCTTTATCAGATTCATCAAATAGTTATTTGATCTAAAACATTTAATAGAAGGACGTACCTTTAATTAGCTTTCCATAAATATTTGTAAGATTCCAAAATATTAATAAGAAATCAGTAACATTAACTACTATGATTATTGTGCCTTTTGTAATTCTTATGGCGAAAAGCAAAATGCTTATGAAAATCCCTAAAAGCATATAATTTAAGTTCCTGAACCAATGAAGACTTAAAATTATTCTGGGGATTTTAGAAGGAGAAAGTTGCAGAAATTGGGCTCTCAGTAGAGGTGAGGAAAACAAGCTTATATTTATTTCATCCTTCAGCTCAAAAAGAATTTGGCCATACTTCACAGAGTTCATTTCTATACTCTAGCTTGTTTTCTTAACTCTTCTTAACTCTCTCTTGGCTACCTTCTCCTTTTTTCACTAGCAAGCCCTACCCCTACTTATCCTCTACTTGACAACACTGACCACAAGAGATAATAAAGACAGATAATAAAGTGTGATAGTATGTACTGGCTCCACTCTATGCTATTATTATCACTTTCAATTAAACAAATAATAAATCTCAACTAAAATAAAAATACTATATATTAAGACATTTTCATAGTGAGATTTGTATTTGTTCTGCTCTGCATTAGTTTTCTACCACAAAGTAACTTACTTCGAATGCAAGATGAATATCATGATGTCTATGTTCAAGCTTCTTAACCAGTCTGTTTCCCTTTTCTCCTAAACATTGCATCTAACGCATTTTTATTCTAAGATACAATGCTTTGAAATAAACACTATGTTTAAAATGTCTGCTTTGTAATTAGGTAGTCACATACATGTAGTTGAAAATAAGATCATAATACTCAACTTGGAAACATGTAATTTAAACAAATAAGAGGTTATGTATTCTAAGCAACCTTTTGTTTTTTGAACAACTATTTTTAGTATGCAAATATACAGATGTGCAAACTTGTTGCTCTTAATGAATAAGTTGTGTCAGATCTAACAAATAAGACAAATCTTGTTTAGTTCTAATTTTAAAAATACATTTAATTCATATTTATTGTGTTTTTATATGAATCTTCCATTTTTTCATACAGAATTACAAAAACATTGCAATATATTTAAAAAATGTAGGCCAGGCATGGTGGCTCATGCTTGTGATCCCAGCATTTTGCAGGTTGAAACAGGAGGATCACGGTTGCTGGACAACCTCAGCTATTTAGTGAGGCCCTTTGCAACTCAGTGAAAGCCTGTTTCAAATAAAAAATTAAAAAAAAATTGCTGGAGGTGTAGTTTGGAGGTAGAATGACCCTGGGTTCCATCCTCTATCCCCAGTACCACAAAGAAAAAAGCAAGCCTCTAACGTTGATATGGCAGCAAATGTCTAGGAACAGTTAATTTTTAAAAATGGAATACCCACTGATTAGACCAGATATTCATCTTGGCTAAACCAAAAGAAAAATATTACAGACAATTATAAAAATTAATGTCAAATATTCATGTCTTATTCAAATTGGAAATGATTCAAGAATCCAATGTTCCTTGTTAGGCTATATTACTCAGCAAGGTTATATCAATATCACTTATGTGCTAAGATGTCAAGTGGCTGGTACTAGATAACACCTTCATTAATGTGTTAAAAATTTTATGATCTTGATATATGTGTTCCTGTAGAACAAAATGATAAATTATAAACATTTCTGCCAAATAAAGTAAATTAAATTATGGCTTTATAGCAATTTTGTTTCTAAAAACTTGACCTTCGGTGATATATTATCGTTATGTTATTTTACTTTATTTTCCTAATTTACAGCATACATATTTATAATGCATATTCTGTTGTATATATGCAATTTTATATTACATATAAAATATTAAATATTCATACACACATAAATATGCACAACAAATTTAGGGGAGCATATATTATGATTAATTGTCAGGTCAATATAGGCAATTAAATATTTTAGTTAGTGTAATTCTCACAAAATCATATGTATGTAAGTTTGTCATTCATTTTTTACAAGTAGAAAAAAATAAAACCAAAAAGTCCAGGAACTTTTCATTCAATTAAATGTCAGCAAATATTTTATTAATTACCTTTCCAATTTTAATCAACCAATGTATAATTCATAAGTTACTTTTTATTTTTGACAACTTTGTGGTTAATTTAATGGGCAATCTCAGTAAATTTGAAATATTTTCATATGGATATTTTTAGTATGGGATTTATTTTGAAGGATATGGAGAGAAAATTATAAATTAATGAGAAATAACATAGGATAATGCATGTTAATTGTAAGAAATCAAAGGGAATGGATAATAGTTTGAGAGGCAATCTGAGAAATATATTAGAACAGAGACTAACTCTTGCTAATGGAAGATCAGTGGAGAATATCCAAGTACAATTCTAGTTTAAGATGTTATTTACCTGATAGTTGACCTATAACTTTTCTTTGTGTGTGTGTGTGTGTGTGTGTGTGTGCGTGTGTGTGTGTGTGTTTGCACTTAGAGGCACTCTATAATCTCCAGACTTTTTAAAAATTGATTGGTGCAAAGCTGGGTGTGGTGGTGCATGCTTGTAATTCCCAAATTTGGGAGTCTGAAAAAAAAGGATCATGGTTCAAAGACAGCCTCAGATACTTAGTAAGGTCCTTTACAACTCAATGAGACCATGTTTTAAAATAAAGAATAAAAATAGAACTGGGGGTGTAGCTAGGAAGTTGAATACCCCTGAGTTTCATCCCCAGTACCACCAAAAATATTATTGGTGCATTGTAATCATACATCATTATAAGGAATGGGATGGTAGAAACATACATGCGCACATCACTCAGCCCTTACCCAATTCTCACCAACTACCTTTTCCCTCCATCCTCTTATTTAGCTTAGTGACTGACTTTGAGATTTTTATAAATATGCATCATTCACATTAGGGTGTTTCCCTCTTACTCTCTTTCATATCCGTCAGTTAGGTCATCTTCTTTACTCATCTAACGTTTATCCTTCTTTGGTTACCTCAAGACTTTTTTATTGTTTTTGCTTTAAAACAGGTCTCAACTAAGTTACCAATGCTGTTCTTGAGCCTACAATCCTCATGTCTCAGCCTCTCAAGTATTAGGATTAAGCTGTTTTCCACCATGCCAAACTTAAAAAAAAAAATGGCACTGTTGAACCCAAGAGCATTCTACCTTTGAGCTACACCCTAGTCATTTTATATTTTATGTTGAAACAGAGTCTCATTGATGGGGTGTGTCCATACAGCGCCTAAGGAGATGCAGGTTCCCTCAGCCTGAGCGGCCTACAGCCTAAGGCAAAGCTTTAGGTAAAGTATAAGAACTTCCGCAGTAAAATGACTCAGCAGAAAAGGGGCTAAGATGGCACCTGGAGGAAGCTACGAAGGTGTGGTTTCCCCATTCATTATGGGTGGGGAGACTGAGCAGTTTTTCTCTTTTTACCTTTAAAGAAGCTTCTGCACACATGAATGCCTCATGTACTGGCCTGGGATTGGCTGTGAACTACATGCTAGTGATCTTTATCCTGATAGGCTAGGCTATTTCCCATGGGAATTCCCCTTGTGATTTTTGTGCTATATATGTGATTGCTTGAAGAGGAATAAATGAGATCTTGCTTGACTTGACTCCCGGCTTGTGTGTGTGTGTGTGTGTGTGTGTGTGTGTGTGTGTGTTCGAGTCATTGGGACTCAACCTTCCTGCTCAGCCCCGTGCCACTGATGGGCAGGACCCTGTCATCTCATGAAGTTGATGAAGCTAGCCTTGAATCTGTAATCCTCCACTTTTAGCTTTCCAAGTACAAGGATTACAGATATGCTCTTTTTCTTTAACATAGCAAAAATACTAATTAAAAATAAAATTATAATAAAAGCTCTTTCTAAAAAAAGATTTTATTCAATTATTACCATTTAGGACTACATTATACTAACTTCAAGACCCACATAGCTTTGCAAAGACTAAAAAATAGCAACTAATACATTCCACCCCATGTGAACAAAAAAATTAAAAGCCTGTATAATAAAAATAAACTTTTTTATTTTTCTTCCTTGATTCTCTGTGGCTAAGGTATCAAGAGTTTGTCTTAACCAGGAGTCTGTAAAATCATTTATCCACATACAACCATTTTAATTTTTACATTGAGTTTAATAAAGTAAAATTTATTTACATATTATAACATAATCTATTTGAAATGTATCATTAGATATATTTGATAGGTAGGTACCTATATGTAGTCATATAATCAACATATAGAAATTTTTATCATCCAGAAAGTTTCTCTTGTCTGCATTTGGTCAATATCAAAATCTCCAGATACAGTTATTGACATGGTTGCTACTAAGCAAGATAGTATGCCTGTTTTTGTTCTCCATACAAATGAAATCATGGAGAAAGTGCTCTTTGTCTTTAGCTTCTTGGGCTCAGCCTGATTTGGGGATTTATTTATGCCTATGTATGTATAAGTAGTTAAATATTCTTTCATACTTAGTATCAGTACTAATTAATTATATGACCATATAGCATTTGCCTGTTGGTGTAAATTATTATTTTACTTTTCAGTAAGTAAGAGAAAACTACTGTAAATATTTGCAAACAAGTTTTTGTATGAATACATTTTTTTTTTCAGTACTGGAGATTGAACCCAAGGGAATTCTCGCACTGAGCTACACCCCAGCCCTATTATTTATTCTTTATTTTTTAAGCAGAGTCTCACTAATTTGTAAAGGTACTCACTAAGTAGCTGAAGCTGGCCACAAACCTTCAATACTCCTATCTCAGCCTTCTAAGTACTGCAATTACAAGCTTGCACCACCAGGCCCTGCTGAAGATATATTTTTTAACATATCTTTTCATTGTCTTTGGTAAAAAAAAAAAAAAAAATCTGGGAGTTATGTCTAAAGATTGTTAGATTGTTTTTAAGCCTTTTATGGCAACTCAAAAGTCACCTTTTATCTCAGTCTAATATATCCCTACTCTTCAAGTGCAACCCTTCTGATTTCTCTAATGAATCAGGTATCCAGTGAAGTCTCTCCATTACTGTTTAAATGGATCATACTTAAGAGCAGTCTCTCAAAATTGTTTAATTTTGTTTTCTTTTCTTGGTGTTTCTTAGCCTAATAATGTGGAGTATTACCCTATATGTATGGATTTTTATGTTCAAATGTAGACCTACTGGTACTCAATGCAAAGATTTGGAGCTCTTAGTTTATAAGATTCTCTCATTTTCAAGACTGCTCACAAAGTCTATGTACCTCAGTGTCTCTTAACTCTTAATTTAGGTCTCAACTCAAAACAACCTCTGTGTTAGGCTAGGATCCCCCACTACTGTACAATGGTGTAGAAAGTGTCTCTGGGAAAAATACTAAGTGATTGTAAATCTTACATCTTTTGTTTCTCTTCTTGAATCAATGTCTATTATGATATATCTACTTTTTTTCCCAATATTTGAAATCAGGTGTTTTATTTTGTTAGATTTTCTACTTATCTAAAGTTAGATGCAAGTCAAGTTTCAGGAGTATTTTCATGATTATTATGGATATTGCTTTTGAAGTTGACCAGAATACTGTGTCCCAACTTCACACCTTAGTTCTTCTTTTCAGTGTGTAATGTCACCCTTCTCACAAGAAAAAACTGGAAGTACAAAACAGTATTAATTAATTTTGGTTCTAGAAAGAGTTACTGATCACATCAAAAGTTGTAATAGCTAAGATAGGGAAAAGGGAATGATGGTGTAATCACATGTTGTGGTAAAGCCAAGTCATAGTCCTTAAAATTTTCATTAATGAATTATAATTAAATATAATCATGAGGTTCCATGTTATACAAACATACATGCCAAAAGCATTTGGTGTATTTTTCTCTAGATACCCCTTTCTTCTACAAATTAGTGAAACTGCTAGCAATATCTTGTTACATGTATATAGCTTTATTTGAAATGTTACCTTCATCAGTGCTCCTTTCCCCCCTTTCTACTTGCTTCCCTCAATCCTCTTCCACTATTCTACTGGTCTTTCTCCTCAGTTACCTAAAGTCCATTTTGTTTCCTATTTTATCTCCAACTTCCACATATGAAAGAAAACTTATATATCTTGATTTTCCAAGACTTCCTAATCTCACTTAGCATTATATTCTCTAATTTCATCCATAATGACATAATTTTGTTTTTAAAGAGATAGTGAAATTAGGTAACTATTTTAAATCCATTAAGATATCAAACTTATAGAAGCAGATAGTAGAATAGTAGGTAACAGGAGTTTAAGGTGATGGTGAAGAATGTAGAGAAGGTTGAATAATAGCTACAAAGTTCAAATTATGAGATAAATATGTTCTAGATGTCCATTCTACAGCCTAGTGATTATAGTAAATAATTATATATTGTATACTTAAAACCTATACTATAATTTAAGTATTCTCATTCCAAAGAAGTGTTGGAGGTAATATTTATATTATTTTAATTTAGTCATTTCACAATGTATGCATATATAAAAACATCAACTCATAAACAATAAATATATATTTCAAATAAAAATGATTTTAACTCAACTTAATAAAAAAGTGGAATATAGTAGAATACTTATTAAAAATTGGGCCAAAACCTCTGTACCTCCATCTGTCCATTAGCGACAGATGTGCCAAAAGAATTCTACCAAACCCCACATGTATGGTTTACCAAGTATAAATTTTAAATCTTATTGTAATAGCTAAATATTTTTTTAAATAAAGACATGTTCTGTTGTGCACTGCATGCAAATACTCTTAATCTGCTATGGATATTCATTATTCTGCTGCTTTGGTACTTTCATATTATACCATAAAATTTATAGTGAAATATTTTTGTTGAAATTAACTGGGTATACCACTTGTGTAGAAAACGAGTAAATCCAAGGGAAAGGATATAACACACACATTATATTTGCTGGTAAATATAAATATTAGATTTATCAGCTTCCAGTAAAATGGCATCCAAAGGAAGTAGCACATATCAGTGCTACAGACACTTAGTCTCTACTGCAATAAAACAGCATTCTTACAAAAGAAAGAAACCAGCATAAAATTGAAAAGACCACAAGTGAAAGGCAGCAGAATAAAAGGCAGAAGGCAGATAAGAGAGCAGAAAAAATCCCTGCCTGCCTGCAATGTCTATGATCATGTATGCTGTTGTAGTACCATCTTGCCTCACCATGCTACAAATGCCAGAGACTCACAGGAAAAAGCCAACAACTTGAAAAAAAAAAAAAAAGAGTTACAGCTCATTGAAACTGTTAAGTCGTCAGTTCCTGCTGCACAAATACCAGCTATAACTTGTAGCAGTGGCAGCCGAGGTGACTGCACCATTCAGAGATCCAGAGCTGCACTAAACACCATAAATGAATTGCCATCCTGTAGGAGACCACTTAGAATGGCTTCAGGGACTCACAGAGCCACGATTAAACTTGTAGGGTCTGAGATTTTACAATTCAACCCTGAGAAGCGGAGGAATGGCGTTTGCTGTTGTACATACCAGAGGCTCTGACAGCCCTCAGAGGCAATCAGGGAAAAAGGCATACAATCCTCAGAGATCAGAGCCCTAGTAGGACCTCCTAGATCATCACAAACCACCCAATCATGGTTAATGGGGAGAAATAAGACCAACCCAGCCCTAGCTGTGGAGAAAAGGGAGTCCAATATGCATACTGAGTCTGGTCCCAGCAGTGTCTGCCACCTATCCAGGCAGAAAAAGACTGTGGATCAGAGTGGTGGAAAGCATGAAGGGAGACCTACACTTAACACTAGATTCAGCCCTATTGATACTGGCCTTCCACATAGACTGAGAGAGACCCAGAGATCAAGGCTTGTAGCAGGAAAGATGCTGGTAACACTTGGCATCTGCATAGTGAGAGATTGCAGAGGACAAGTCTGCTGAATATTCAAATATTCATAAGGTCGCATTACTTTGTTCGTTTTTTTTATTATTTTGTGTATGTACACTTGCTTATTTGCTCTCTTGCCCACCCTTTTCACTCTTTTCTCTCCATTCTTTTTTCTCTTTTATTTTATTTTATATTCTTTGTCTTGTATTAAATCAACTTCATATCTCTATACTAAATTCTCTACATTGGTTATTAGAATTCTAATACATATTCACAATCTCCTATCTGTACTATATACTACATTACCATATTCTGTTCCATCTTACATGTGGCTTTGCCCTATTCTTGCATTTATGACTTTACTTTCTTCCTCACTCAACTTTTCAACTCACCATTGAAAACAAGACAACTTGCCTTTATATATACCAGCTGACACCTACAAACTAAGAATAATCTATCAAAAGCAACAAATACAAACATCTGAAATAATAAGAAGGAGGAATTAAAAGGAAGCAATGAACTCTCACAACCCTACAATAACAAAACCTGACAACACAGAATTTCAGAGACAACCAGAAGAACAAATCAGAAATTTAAGAGTAGAAACGATAGATTTCCAAAAATAATTTAGAAAGAACTTGAAATAAATAAAAGATGAAATAATTGAAGTTAGGATATGAATATAAACTATAAACAATAGATTAGAACACATGGAGAATACAATCTCAGTTTTAGAAGACGATCACTCCAAAAATTAACACAGCATATAATTTAAAAAACACATTAAAAATTCCTATAAATATGATCAGTGAAACTGAATATAATTACTATAGTGGAAGTTCATATAAAAAACAGTATGCAAAAGAATATCTGTTAAATTGTTGATGGTATCTTGGTATATTTGTGCACATCTGTAATCCTAGTACTTGGAGGTTGACACAGGATCTCAGGGTTTAGGTCAACATCAGAAACTAAATAAGACTCTCAGGAACTTAGTGAGACACTGCTTCAAAATAAAAAGTAACAAAGGTGGGGTTGTACCTCAGAGGTAGAATGCTTCTGGGTTAAATTCCCAGCACCCGCCAAAAAATAACAGAAATACAAATCATAGCTTTACCCACAGCCTGTTGCAATCAGTTCAGGTTTACTTTGTGAATGGTAGATTTTCTCAAGCTTTTTGTATAAAAATGCCTACATGGGTTCACTATGAAGGTTTTTAAAAGTTGAATTGGGACTTAAATCTATAGAACAGACTAAATGCTTACTTTTTTTTTTTTTGTGGGTCTCCGGATGGAACCCAGAGGTATTTGACCTCCAAGCTACACCCCCTGACCTATTTTTATTCTTTCTTTTGGAACAGGGCATCACTAAATTGCAGAGGGCCTCACTAAGTAGTATCTGAGGCTGTCTGAAAACTGCAATTCTCCGGTCTCAGCCTCCCAAATGCTTGGATTGCAAGCGTGTGCCACCACACCCATCCGTAAATGCTTATTTTATTACCACTAAAACACAAAAGTCAAAAACAAAATTCATCCTTAAATTTTTTCTAATAAAATTGTAGCAAAAATTATGTTCACATTTGTGTTGGAAAAGGTCAACTTACCTACCAATGAAACTTGCAAATTTTAGTTAATTTTGGCATACTAGAGTTTGAAGCCTTTATGTAAAATCAATCTATATAAACAGTATCCAAAATTAATTGGGAGACTACCTTAGGTTACAGTACCCAGTAAATGTCTCATTTACTCATAATTTCTACATAGAGATATGCCTTCCAACTCTTTCAAAATAACTTCAGATGCAACAGAAACATTTATGTGAGAAAGCACTTATTCTAAATCCTCTATAATCAGCAATGGTTAAAATGAAATAGAGAAGGATATTTGAAATGCTTTTCATCCCATAATTTCTAAATTTTTTTATTTCTTTTTTTTTTTGGTGTGTGTGCATTTGTGAGTGTGTTACTGGGGAAAAACCTGGAACCCAGGGACATTCTACCTCCAAACTACACCACCAGCCCAATCTTACTTTTTATTTATTTCTTTTAATTGTTTTTCTTTTTAATTTTTTAATTGTTTTATTTTTATGTGGATCATTCAGACTGTGCTTGGTGCCTTCTCCTACCCCTCACTTTACTTTCCTCCATCCCAACAATGAGTGTCCAGGTTAACCATGTTACATTCATACTTTTACATGTATTCAAATGTAGCTCCTCCACTAATGAACCTCAGTCTTCTTTTTCTTCTACACTTCCATTTCTGCTTTGCTGAGGTTTCCCCTCTATTATCTGGAATCACTCTGGTATTTGTAACTGTCCTTAGATTGGGCATATTAGAGAAAGCATATGTCCTTTCTCTTTCTGTGCTTGGCTGATCTCACTTAACATAATATTCTCCAGGTTTTTCCTTATTCATGAGAATTACATGATTTTGTTCCTCTTTATAGCTGAGTAGAATTCCATTGTGTATTTTTCATAATTTTGCAATCCATTCATCTATTGGTAGAGATCTATGTTGGTTCCATATTTTTGCTTTTACAAATTGTGCTATAAAGAACCTGGGTATGCATATGTTACTGTAGTTCTCTGATTTTACCTCCTTTGGAAAGATACCCAGGAGTGCTATAGTTAGATCATATGGTGGATTCACTTCCAATTTTCCAAGGAATCTCCACACTCACTGATCTACATATTGGCTGAACTAGGTTGCACTCCCACCAACAGTGTGAAAGAGTTCCTCTTTCCCCATATCCTCACCAGCATTTGTTGTTATTTGATTTCTTTATGCTTGTTACTCTGGGGTTAGATGAAATCTCATTATAGTTTAGATTTGCATCTCTCTGATGGCTAATGATGTTGAACGTCTTTTCGTGTATCAATTGGCCATTTGTGTCTTTTCTTTTTTAAAGTGTGTATTTAATTCAGTTGCCCATGTCTTGACTGGGTTATTTGTTTTCCTAGTGTAGACTAATTTGTGCTTTTTCATATTTTGGATATTAGCTCTCTATTAAAATGATGGCAGGTAAAGATCTCTCATTTCAGAGGGCCTCACTAAGTTGCTAAAACTGCTCATAAACTTGCAATGATTCTCCTCTCTTAGCCTTCCAAGTACTGGGATTGCAAATGTGAGCCACAAAACCCAGCCATCAGGTTTTGATTTCAAAGTAAAAGTAAATTTTAAACACATGCCATAATATACATAGACCTGACTGGCACTGGATATGCCACTAATGTGGGGTATGTCCTTGAAAAAGTCACTTTTACTTTCTAGGACTTCTTTTTCATTAGTAAAATGAAATTATCTCAAGTGGCCTTTCAAACTCTAAAAACCTATGGCTGCAAACTGAATATAGTGCTTTTAATAAAAGACTTCATTCTCAGACTGTAGCTATGGATATCTTGTTTAAAGTAAGGTTCCCCAAATAAGGCACTATTTTTCTACTTTCTTATAAGTGGGAGAAAGTTCAGAACATGCTAATTGGGCAAGCTTAAAATTCTAAAGATCTTCAAATGGAACAGGTGCAAATGTAACTGGTGATAACTGATGGCTAATTATGCAAACAATAACACACACCAGGGTATGGCCCTCTCTGCCAATATGTACATGCCTTAGGTGTGAGTTTATTAGCAGGCAAACACAAATTCTGGAAGTTGCATTGTACAAAGAGAATGTTTTTGAAAACACAGGATGGTTTTAACCCTCCCCTCAGCATTTTATATTTCCAAAATTTCCTCTACAACTCCATAATGCAAAAGCAATTTGGAAAAATATAAAATGCATTCATTTGCCTTTGAAATAGACTGTAATGAAGTGAATTAACATTTAGTGAGAATACAAAGGATGACACTAGAAAAAATCTTTCTCAATAGGCTCAATTATATTTGACCACTATCTAGTAAATTATTTCCTGATCTCTTTATTCTTAGGATCGAGTGTAGGCAGGCCCCAGCAATTGATATTTATTAATAACAATGAGGAAATCAATATTATTCTTAACTGAGAAGAAATTTGTAGAAAAATTATTAGAAAGATTATTGTTTGGCTTTTTTTGGTGTGTGTGTGTGTGTGTGTGTGTGTGTGTGTGTGTGTGTGTGTAGAAAATCTGCTACCAGGACACACATTAACAAATGGGATAGTTTTCTTAACTTTATATTTTGGGGAAGAAATAGTAAAATACAGGTTAATCAGAAAAAAATTGGATTTGGGTCTATTTTTGAGTTACAATTCAAACTCTATCACTTTCCACCATTGACACTGTTACCACTCAAATGCAAGATACCATCATCTGGATCATTGCTTTAGCAATATACCCACTTGCAAACCTACTCTTTTAAATCTTTTCTTAATGCATGTATCACAATGATGCTATTAAATAATTTTTAGATCATGCCCCTCCTCTACTCGAGATGCTCATAAAGCTCTTATCTCACTCAGGTAAACACAGGGCTAGATCTCTATGGCCACTTCGACCTCCTTTTCTCCCAATTTTTAAACTTATCTCACTCTTCTTCAGCCATACTAGATTCTTTCCTGTCATTTGAAGATTCTAGTCATATAGTTGCCTCAGGGACTTTACCCTTTCAGTTCCTTTCATCAGAATACTCATCTCTCAACTATATACATGGCTTTACCTTTTATTTCTCATTGGGCACTTGCTTAAATGGCACTTTCTTGGTGAAACTTGCACTCAACTTCTCAACATCCATCCAAATTTAAATTCCCTACCCATTCTACATTCTCTCCCAATTTTCTTGGATTATTTTTCTCATATCCCTTGGAAACTTCTATTATATTTAATAATTCAGTTTGTTGCTCAATATCCTTTTCTCCCCACCAGAATTAGAGGTCCAGGAAACATGGATTTTGTCTGTTTGATTGATATAAATCCAATATAGAAACATATACATAGTATTTTGTTAAAGAATACTTGAATTATTTTAAAAAGTACCTAGGATATGAATAATTAATATTCATATAATTAATGAATAAAACAGAAATATTGTCAACCAAGGTTTTAGTAGTACTGGAGATTAAATACTAAAGTCTGTGCTATGAGTTCTGGTAATTATTTTCATCTCTTGTGTTTGTCCCAAGAACTTATAGAATTTATTCCAAGATATACCGCATACTATATAGAGATGAAAACAATTTAGAATTTATATACTAAACCTTGGGTTCCATTGCTTAAAGACATTGACATTTGTTGTTTTGGCAAAAAATAATCAGAAAAATGTTAACTGAGATTTTAAGTGTAGAGGTTCAGATGTGTCCAGATGTGATAGGTAAGACTGCTATAGACATTACTAGAATTACATTATTAGTTAATTAAGTAAAAATATATACTTTTTCCAATTTTTGTTTTCTGAGAGTGAAATCAATAAGGTCCCTGTGGGTCCAGAATCTACTTTTAACCATGATTGTACCCAAGGAAGAATGGTAATAATTGTCTCAGCTTGGATCATGTGTTGTGGAAAGGATTAGAATGTATGGATTCTGTGTGTGTGTGCGTGTGTGTGTGTGTGTGTGTTTGTGTTTATATGTGTGTGTGAATGAATTTGACAAAGCTACTAGTACCTCGATTAATAGATGATGAGTACCCCAAATACACAATAAAGTGGGAATATTAATATTACTACTAATAAATAAGTTAATTTCTACTTTTTGTATATATTTCACATGAATTATGCAAGGAGTTTTTGTGAAAGCTATGTGATGCATATATCAGGCATAATATAACTAAAAGACTTTTGACTATTTGTCATAATTTATCTTCATAGTGGGACACTGTCTAGTAACTCTGAATACATTTTCATGAATCCTAGAGACAGAAGTCGGTATCTGAAAAAAAAAAATTATGCTATTTCATGAGCCTCTTTGGAGACAATTGGGAATGTGTCCAGTCACTTTTTTACTGACACATATTACTTCTGAAAAAAGTAATAATAATGAGAAGGATGCATTTATAGAATATGAAGAAAGCAAAGTACTGCCACAGATCAGATAAATCCTAGAAGGTAGTATATATAAGGTAGTCTATAGTTTAAAGTACTATGTGTTTAAAATGTTATGTATTAATATTATTAGAACTAATTTAAGCAAATAACACTAAATTTCTTGGAGAATTTTAAAAACTGTAGTACCATCTAAAGATCTATGACAGGAAATAGAATTTCCATCTTTGTTGGAAAGCCATGTACATATAAGCTTGGGGATAGCCTGGAGATTTTGAACCCGGATGAAGAGTTATCTTTTTCCTTTTTGAATATACCAAGTTCTATAACTCACCCAAAGCAAATATTTTTAAACTTTTCTATAGAATAAAATCATGGGGGGGGGCTTAGAAAAGTACCAATATCTAGGAAACAAGCCAATTCAAATAAATATGCATGAGAGACCTAGACATTTGAGTTTGTAAAGCTATCTTAAGAACATAATTTGCACTTGAGGTTGAGAAACATTGGCATATTAAAATGACTATCTGAAGGTGGGATCAAGTTATTGCTATTATAGTAAAACTTCAAAAAATAATCTAATGTACACAAATAAGTTAAAAACATTGCACACAATTCATTATTATAACAGAAGGTAGAAATCAATGGGCTCCATCTATAGGAAATTATGTCAGTTAAACAAGATTCAGGCAGAATGTTGTAGACTATACCCAAAGTTTAATTCAATATTTTGTTTACATTATGGTTAATAATTGAAGATTGCTGAGTATTCATATTAATGATATTCTCCAACCCAGTAAATCAATATATTGGCGAGGTAATTAATCTGTCACATATTTCAGGGTTTAGGTATCCACTGTTATTCTTTGAATTTTATTTTATTTATTTTATTTTTTGCAAGTCTGAGGATGAAACCCAGGGGCATTCTACCTCCAAGATACACCCCCTGACTTATTTTTTTATTCTTTATTTTGAAACAGGGTCTCACTGAGTTGCAGAGGGCCTCACAAAGTATTTGAGGATGTCCACAAACTGCTATCCTCAGGTCTTAGCCTCCCAAATGGTGGGATTACAAGCATGGGCCACCATGCCCAACTATTCTTTGGATTTTAGAGAGGCAACATTGATCCTGTTATTGTGTATTGTGGGTGATATCAATTTTTCTCTTCTCTTCTCTTCTCTTTTCTCTTCTCTTCCTTTCTCTCTCTCTCTCTCTCTCTCTCTCTCTCTCTCTCCTCTCTCTCTCTCTCTCTCTCTCCTCTCTCTCTCTCTCTCTCTCTCTCTCTCTCTCCTTGTTTCATTCTTTTTTATTTTGGTACTGCATACCGAACTTGAGAACATCCTACCTCCAACCTATTCTCCCAGTTCATTTTATTTGTGAGACAGGGCCTCACTAGTTTTCTGAAGTGACCTCTGATCTTCCTGTCTCAGCTTCCCAAGTACTGAGATTACAGGCATTTGCCACCACAAATGGCAGCTATCATTCTTCAAAACATTTGTATTAGTGATCATCACATAGTAAAAGCTCATTTCAAGTGTATTTCAAGTCCCTACCCAGTTAAGATTCTAATTATTTCATTAGCAAACTTTCCTATTAAGCTCAGCCTCTCTCTTTCTCCTTCATGGTCATTTGATATCTTTCCATTAAGTAATATGTCAGGAAAGCTTCTATTTTGTGGCTTTTTATGTACTCTTCACTCTGCCTTAATCATATTTTCTCCAGATTTTCAGGTGTCTCTTCCCTTTCAAATATTTCATCAGATATCAGCTTTTCATTGTACTTAACCCAAATAAACTTAAATTTGAAGCCATTAGCATTTTATTCCCAAAATACTGCTTTTTACATTCTTTCATTGTAATTTCTCCTTTATTTTAGAAAATGTCATTATATCTGTCTATTGTCTTTCTCCTACTACAACTTACAAAATGCAAGAATATTTGCCTATTATGTTGATATTTATACTCTGGTATGAGAACAATATGAAGAACATTGCAGATATTCAATGTACATAAATGAATGAATTGATGTATGTAAACTAAGTTCTGCTTCATGATATGTCACTCCTCCCCAAACAGAAAGGATGATCTGATTTAGGAAAGCCTGAAGTTTGACAAGTAGAACTAGCAGAAATAGTGGTAGTGTCAGTATTATTGTTATATGAATAGCAACAGTTGGTTTTCTCAAATATTATTGTCATAAAAGTTGCTATTTCTGGTCTCTTACATAGTAACCAGCCACTGTCACAGAGACATATCCAGGAAATTAAGTAAATTTCAAAATATATTAATGTTACTTTGAGAAATAATAGATTTTTCTCTCTTTTTTATTATTTGTCAAAATTTGTGTGACAAGGAAGAGCTCTTTGGTTGATATAAAATACAAATATTGCTTAATTCTATCATGCATCATTCAGTGCTAATTACATCTACTGGAAGGCGGCACAGGTGGTTGGTTTCTTTCACAATGATGTGCAATTTTTTCAACAAGTAATTGGGAACTGATTCTGCAAGGTTCTACTCCTTGCTAAATGACAATCAGAAATGCAAAAGTATCAGCACCACATTTTATATTCCACAATAGAAAAAGAATAATCATGTTATTTAATTTGCATATAAAACTAAGTCTTTTCCACATGCATTTTTATGCTATTTTTTCTTTTGTGTGTGCACTGTCAATAGGAAACATGTAATTGAATGCTAAGATATTGCTACAGATAACAGCAATCAAAAATGAAATATCTTCAATTATATACAATAATATTGTAATTCCAGATGGTGACAAGAAACAATTGCTACTATATCAACTGTGACTATTTCAATTCTTAATGTAAGTCCCAGGAAACTTGAATGTGCTTTTAACTTTCCAGGGAGATACATAGTGAATTTATTTGACTACATTATGTTATTCAATCTTAGCTTGTTTTAGTGCTAAAAAAACCAAATGAATCTTAATCTATAAAGTACAATTTTCATCTTTATGGTAATGTAGTACTCTAAAACATCTATATCTAACATTTAATAAAATGTTTTCCTGAGACAGTTCACTGCCACATTGCCCACTCCTATTGAATTCATCTTCTGGTATAATTCTGATAATACAGCTTAATAAGAAAATTTCTAAGATGCTTATTTATATAGAGTGAAGGATAGTTCAATTCAAGGATACAAATTCTGAGCAAACTTAAGCTTAATCAAATGGTGAACAGACCAGCCAAATGAGTAATAGATGGGCCAAATGAGTAACCTAAAGGGACCAGATTAAGATGAAGAGTGATAAAAATAGATATTAAAGAGTTCTTAGGAAAACAAAAATAGCTAAAAGAAAAGAATATAATTGCATTCAGGGGAAATCCTTGCACATATGCGGAGAAACCACAGTTCATTTTTATTAAATTATTAATTATTAGGACTTCAGGAACTAGAGAGAGGAAGTTATTAGGAGTCCATACTGGTGATGTTTTTACAATACTTGCCCCAACAAACTATAACCAAAATAAATGTATTAGGTACCACATATGTATATAGTGTTTATTAACTTTCATTGTCAATTTTCCCCTACAATTGATTAATGAGAGCAACCTGGAACTCTGCTAGAGAGGATTTTGATAGTTTATCTTGACTTAGTGGAAATGAATTTCCTGATGTCTTTCATCCCTTCTTTACAGGAATTGTAGTGAAAACAAAGAAGATAACTTATATTATTAACTGAGGATAAGGTCTAACACCGAAGAAATTGTGAGAATTAGATGTTCTTCAGCAGAAAATATAAAATCCTCATACAATATATTTCAAAAATAAAGAGATATATTTGTCTTATTAAATGTTGGGTTGAGACACTGGACATGTTTCCGTCAGAAATTGACACAATAATAAGGAGCCAAAGGTTCCTTATGTCATGAATAGCTCAATTTCTCTGTGAATATCTTATCTGTTATCCAACCTGGACCATACTTTTCCCCAGACTGATTTTTCTCAAAGTAACAGAATGGTGCCATTGATGTCAGGCCTCACATTTACAAATCAATTACTCAACCACATTAGCTTATACTTGAGTCAGACTCTATATTAAAAATGAAATTTGAATGCTGAGCTTCAACTAAAAATATCTATTACATGATGATTCAATAAACATAAAATATTATACATAATAATGTTATTAGCAAAATGGGTGTAGTTGGTTTTGAGGTATAAGTTTGCAAAATCTTGATTCCTTAATTTAGTATGACATTTGCTCAACTTATATTTAATTTAAAAAGTCAAATCTAGTCATAGAACAAATTAACTGATCAGTCAGTTTAAATATCAAAGCTAGCTAGGTTGTTTGTCTAACACAATCTACTCAGCTTGATTAAGCTAGTTACACATAACTGGCTTTTTTTTTTATCATGTGCATGGTTTTGTTAGAAAAAAAAGAAATTAAAATTTCTATACCAGATAACAATCCTGATTCTACTATTTTCTGGAATTTCATATATGATGCTGGTCCTCTCTTCCTTTCCCGTAAGGCTAGATGTGATATATAAGGCTGGTAGAAAGTCTAAAAGAAGTACCATTTAAATCCTTTATTCTGTCTTCTGTTTGGTATAATGCTATTTTTTCTTTACTTAGTTGCCCTGCTGATCAACTACATCTCTTCTCTGGTTCTGAAATCTGATTCATTTTTCTTTATGGTTTATTTCTCTAAGTATTTTCTCTAGTGTTGGCTTTGAAAAATCACATGGCAACTACTACTATCAGCAAGATGAAAATAATTTGTTTACAGTCTGGTGGCAATACAAGCCATGTAGCTCAGCCTGCCATTAAAGGGTAGGGATCTAAAATATGTAAGATATCTTCAACATAGCTATTACTATCTGTTCCTCATTTTAATAATGATGTAAATAGCAATGCACTATCCTATTACATATAAAAGGTCCTCTGTGTGACATAATTTTATTATACTATCTCCGTTGCCTTTGTCTCAAATTATTATGACTTTTAGTTATGTACAGACAATTACTACCAAATGAATTTATAGCATGTCTATATAAACTTATATAAACTTGATAAACTTATATATTAAATTAATATATTGCCTGGTATTGAAATAATCCTTTATTCTATCTAGTTAACAACTGCTATGTTCCAGTTTTTATACTAAGATCCTCAAACACCCTAGGATTTTTAGCACAATGTTATTCATGTTATTTTTTACTAACATAGAAACACATTTTATTGCACTTAAATTATAAGGAAATAAAATTTCTATGTGAATCAAAACATAGACACAATCACTTTAAAGGTTGTTTTCCTCCATCATGTCAGGTTGTTACACAACTAAAATTAACCAACTTGACTTCCGGGAAGATGGCGACAGAGCAAAACGGGGCTTACGAGACCCGCTAACAACCAATCTCTATTACCACAAAATCAGTGCCTTTCATAGCCAGAAAACACCATCAGCAGAGAAATAAAACATGTAATTTTAAAGGACAGAGAAAAAGAGGGCTGAAAAACTGAGACATCAGAAACCAGACCTCAGTGTTGCAGCCAGAGCCACAGCGTGAAGCGGCAGACGCCATTTTGCCTTGCAGCACCAGGCTCCAGAGAGGAAGGGAACTCATAACGGAGTTCAGAAACCAGAGAGGAGATACGCCGGCCTCACGCCTGAGAACGCGGAAGCAGCACCTTACTGCTGGCAGCAGCGGCAAGTTCACTGGATGGCACCATACCAACACACTCAACAGCCAGAGAGCTCCAGAGAGGAGTGGCAGACAGCGAGAGGAGGTGAGCCGCTGCGGATCAGCCGGGTGGGATTCGGCAGATCTATCAGCGCAGCGAGCATCTAAAGCTCCCAGTGGCTGGGCTCAGCATACCCTGCAGGGACCCAGAGTGGAGTTCAAAAACAGAAAAGAAATATGCCAGCCTCACGGCTGAGGGTGCGGCAGCGGCGCCATATTGCTACCGGTGGCAGCAGCAGCGAATTCACCGAGTCCACGACAGCTCCATCTGCGCACTCAACAGAGAGTCAAATTGGGGCCCCTAGAGGAGAAATCCCAGTACTGTACTCCCAGGGACTTGACCCAGTGGGGGAGTGGTGGTGGCAGAGATATTACACCATAGGAGAACACCCAACCTGGCACCCCCCATGGTCTAAAGCAGACTCGATTGACTCCCAGGGTCTGAGACTTGTGATACAACCCAGTAAAGGAGTAGTGGGAACTGAGATACCATAGACTTGAGATCCACAACACCTTAAGTGAAGTCGTAGTGACCCAGGGAAGAACCCAGAGAAGGCACAAACTTCCGAAATCATGGGAAAGAGGAATAACAATGGAGCAATGAATGCCCACAACCCCACAACATCAGAACCTGATAAAAGAGAAATTCAGAGATTTCTAGAAGATCAAATCAGGAAAATAACTGTAGAAATAATAGAGGTGTTTTGAAAAGAATTCAGAGAGAGCCAAAGAGAGATAAAGGATGCAATTAATGAAGTAAAGGCCTCAATTCAAAGTACAAACAACCGATTAGACCACATGGAAAATAGAATCTCGCTCCTAGAAGATGATCATTCAAAAAATGAATGCATAGTTTCTAATTTAGAAAAAAAAATCTGACAGCAGGAATCTGACATTGAAGAAATATGGGCCCATTTTAAAAGAGCTAACCTAAGAATAATTGGAATTGAGGAGAGAAAAGAAGGTGAAACCAAAGGGATTAACAATCTTTTCAAGGAAATAATAGCAGAAAGTTTTCCAAACATAGAGCAAGAGGTCAATACACAGGTCCAGGAAACTTATAGAACTCCTGTTAGAGAGGATCAGAGAAGAGGATCCCCATGCCACATAATTGTCAAAATGACCACTGTGGAAGCCAAGCAGAGAATCTTAAAGGCAACAAAAGCAAAGGGCCAAGTGACATTCAGAGGCAAACCAATTAGAATCACTCCAGACTTCCCAAACCAAGTCATGAGAGCCAGAAGGGCTTGGAGTAACATAAACCAAACTCTGAAAGAAAACAACTTCCAGCCAAAAATTTCCTACCCAGCAAAACTTTCTATCAAATTAGATGGAGAAATAAGAAGCTTCCACAACAAACAGAAACTTAAGGAATTTATGTCTTCAAATCCAGCGCTAGAGAAAATACTCAAAGAGATTAACTACAAAGAAGAAATAGGTAACACACACCAGAACCAGAGAAACAATATTTTCCATCCAACAAACAACTAAGATTGGTTATCTGTGGAGATTCATTATTTATGTTAGTCTTTTACCTATCTCTAAATTGTATTGTTTGCTTTTATTGTTGCTAATTTTTAGGATTTCTAGTTGGAATATTATTATAACTTCAGATATAGCATTTGGAAATATTTTATCCCATTCTATCAGTAACTTTTAACTCTGTTTACATTGTCTTTGGATATACAATATTTTTTTTTTACTTTTTAGGGAGTTTATTTACCCTTTTGTTGCCTGCACCATTGAAATCATATCCAAGAAATCATTGCCAATTTCAATGTTGTGAGGTTTTATGACCCAGATTTTCTTCTAAAAGTTTATAGTCTTAAGATTTATACTTAGGTCTTTTATCTATTTTGAATTAATATTTGTAAATATGTTAGGTAAGGGTCCAATTTTATTATTTTTCATGTAATTATTTTTTTCAACATTATTTAGTTAAAAATTATTATTTCCTCCACCAAATGTTGGTGGAAACCTTGTCACATATAACTTGACAATATATGGAAGAATTTATCTCTAGGCTTTTATTTAACTCCAATGGTTTATATATCTGCCTCTGGAACAGTACTACACTGTTTCAATTATTGTAGCTTTATATGGTTTGAAACCAGAAAATATACATCTTCTAGCTTTGTTCTTCTTTGAGATTGTTTTGGGTATCTAGAGTCCATATTCCATATCAGGATAGATTTTTTCTGAAAAATAAATAAATAAATGTATGATAGCTTCACCTAAAAAAAAAAGAAAAGAAAAAAATATTCTCTGGTAATAAAGAAAGCAAAAAGAAATATTGAACTGTTATCTTTTAGTCATAAAAAGCTTGGTATTAGACAAATGAAACTGTTTTGTGAGATTATAATCGTTAATATTGGATAAATTGCTATAAAACTAGATGTCAACCACTAAGCCAAGCATGGAAAGGTGGGATGGGGAGGGAATGGGGTGGGGATTGGGTAGGGGCTAACTGGGCGATGTGTGCATGTATATCTACAAAAATATTTTCTTTATACCATTATGATGTTTGAATACATTGCACCAATAAAAAATAAAAAATTAAAAAAATTTAAAAATAAACTTGGGTAAAAAAATAACCAACTTGAATCTGATTGTTTTCAATCAGACTATAAATAAAACAAAAACAACAACAAAAATAAAACAGGAGGAGAAATAAAGACTGCCTAGGATACAGTGTTAAACCACTTTCACAATTATGCTTGAGTTGTGGCTCTTAGAAAATGAGGCAAAACATTTGACTTTCATTCATTGAACTGGTTTGCATATAATGCCTTCACTACAGAGACTGAATCATTTCTTTTGTCAGTTACACAGAGTAATAAAACTATAACAGTTGTTTTCCTAAATACTGTAAAACTCTAAGACTGACCAACAACTTATTTAAATTTTGTTTTATATTTACTGTAGGTTTATATTTTTATTTTTTAATGGTACATTGCATTCATACATCATAATGGGGTAACAACTTGTGTAGACACACATGCACACATCACCCAGTTAGTTCCTACCCAGTCTCCTCCCCACTCCCTCATGCTTGGCTTAGTGGTTGACTTCTATATGAATAAGTATATCCTTTGTTTTAGAGTTTCCCTTTTCCCCCCTCCCATCCCCATAGTTAGGTTGTCTTATTTGCTCCTCTGTAGGATTTCCCTTTTCATCTAGACTTCTTTCTATGACCCATTACTCCTTAGTTTTCACATATTAGGGAAAGCATTTGCTTTCTTATTTTTTGTGATTGATTAATCTTACTTAGCATAATGTCTTCCAGCTCCATCCATTTCCTTGTAAATGTTGCAATTGTGTGTTTTTTATGGCTGAGTAAAATTCCATTGTGTACATATCTCACAGTTTTGAAATCCATTCATCTGTTGATGGACATCTTGGCTGGTTCCATAGTTTGGCAATGGTGAGTTGTGCAGCTAGGAACATTGACACACATACATTAGTTTGGTAGATTAGTTTCCTTTCTTTTGGGTAAATACCCAGAAGTGGTATTGCTAAATAGAACGGTAAATTTGTTCCCATTCTTCTGAGGATTCACCATACTGTTTTCAAAAGTGGCTGCACTGATTTTCAATTCTACCAAAAATGTTTTAGAGTTCCCAATTATCCACACCCTCACTAGCATTTGTTGTTGTTTGTGTTTTGAATAATTGTCATTCTAGTTGGAGTAAGGTGAAATCTCAGGGTAGTTTTGATTTATCTCTCTGATTGACAATGATGTTAAGCATATTTTCATGCATTTATTGGCCATTTGAATTTCTTCTTTTGTAAGTATTTTATTTTTTGTGGGAAAACCTTAGGGAAATATCTTCTGAATTTATTTTTCAGTGATTTTATGCTTGGTGTACAGAAAATATTCTGATTTTTTTAGATTGATTTTGTATCCAGACACTTTGTTGAATTTGTTGATCATTTCTAAAAGCCTTTTGGTTGAGTTTGTTAGTTGTTCTAAATATAGTACATGTCATCTGCAAATAGTGAAACTTTGAGTTCTTCTTTTCCTATTTGTACTTCTTTGATTTCCTGTTCTTGCATTATTACTCTACCGAGTGTCTCAAGTACTATATTGAAGAGAAGTGGTTATAATGATCATCTTTGTCTTGTTCCTGTTTTTAGGGGGAATTCTTGAAGTTATTCCACATTTAATATGATGTTGGCGGTGGGCTTATTGTAGATTGCCTTCATGATGTTGAGATATGTTACCTGTATTCCAATTCTCTGCAGTGATATTATCATAAATTGGTGTTAGATTTTATCAAATGCTTTTCAGCATCTATTGAAATGATCATGTGATTTTTGTCTTGGATTCTGTTTATATGATTGATTACATGGATTGATTTTTGTATGTTTAATCAGCCTTGCATCCCTGGGATGAACCCTACCTCGTCATGGTGTATGATTTTCTTTATGTGGTTTTAAATGCGTGTTGCTAGTATTTTGTTTAGCAGTTTTGCATCCAAATTCATCAAAGATATAGTTCTGCAATTTTCTTTCCTTGAATTGTCTTTCTTTGTTTTTGGTATTAATGTGATGTTGGTTTCATAGAATGTATTTAGGAGAGTCCTGTTTTTGTTCTATTTCACAGAATAGATTGAGGAGTATTGGGATTAGCTCTTCTATAAATGTTTTATAGAATTCACTTGGGAAATCATCTGGTCCTGGGCTTTTCTTTGATGGTAGGCTCTTTATTACTGTTTCAATCTCTTTGATGGTTATTGGTTAGTTTAAATTTTCTATATCTTCTTTACTCAGTTTAGGAAGATTTTATTTATCTAGAAAGTTGTCAATTTTCTCCAGATTTTCTATTTTGTTGGAGTATAGTTTTTCAAAGTAGTTTCTGAAAATCCTCTATATTTCTACACTGTCAGTAGTAATATCTTCTTTTTCATCTCTTATCCTTGTAATGTGGGTTGATTCTCTCTTTTATTTTTTGATAGGTTGGCTATTGTTTTATCTATGTTATTAATTTTTTTGAGACACCATCTTTTGGTTTTGTTGATTTTCTGTATTTTTTATTCTCCACTTCATTAATTTTTGCACAGATTTTTAATAATTTTATATCTTCTACTGGAGTTATGGTTAGATTGTTTTTGTTTTTCAATGGATTTGAGGTGTGTTATTAGTTATTTATTTGATTATATTCTGTTTTTCTTATGTGAGTACTCATGTTATAAATTTTCCTGTAAACACTGCCTTCAAAGTGTTCCAGAGAGATTGATATGTTCTCTTTTTCATTTATTTCTAGATTTTTAAAATTTCATCTCTTATTTCTTCTGTGACCCATTATTCATTCAGAAGTGTGGAGTTCAGTCTCCACATGTTTATGTGGTTTCTGTGGGTATTCTTATAGTTGATTTCTAGTTTCATTCCATTATGGTCTGAGAAGACACAGGGAAGTATGCTACATTTTTGAAATTCTTAATGCTCACTTTGTGGCCCAGGATATGATCTATTTTTGAGAAGGTTTTGTGAGCAGCTGAGACAAATGTGAACTCTGTTGTAGTTGGGTGAAATATTCTATATGTGTCCAACAGGTCAATTTGATTAATGGTGTTCTTTAGATATAAGGCATCTTGACTCACCTTTTGTCTATAAGATCAGTCTAATGTTGTGAGAGAGGTTTTGAATTTTCCCAGTATTATTGTATTGTGATTTATGTGCGACTTAATGTCACAAATAATTTATTTTGTTAAAGTAGCTGCACCTATGTTTGGGGCATAAATGCTGATTACTGTTATTTACTCTTGCTGTATTGTTCCTTTTTACAGTAAAAAAAAATGACCTTCTTTGTCTCCTCTAATAAGTTTGGGCTTGAAGTCTAACTTTTCTACTTGTTGCTACTCCTGCTTGCCTTCAAGTAACATTAGCATGGATTACCTTGCTCCAGCCCTTTACCTTAAGTTTGTTAATATTTTTACTTGTAAGGTGTGTTTCTTGCAAGCAACAGATAGGTTCTTTTCTTTAATCCATTTTTCCACTCTATGTCTTGTATTGAGGAGTTGAGGCCATTTATATTCAATGTAATTATTGAGAGATGAGTTTTAATTTCTAACATGTTAAGATTTTATTTCAATTTGAAATACTGTCTGTTCACCTTTGCTTAATTCTCTTCTGGATGGAAATTCTCATTTCTCTGGGTCTGGTTTGTATTACCTATTTATTCTTTGTAGTTAATCTTTTTGAGTATTTTCTCTAGCGCTGGTTTTGAAGACATAAATCCCTCCACTTTCTGTTTGTCATGGAAGCTTCTTATTTTCCCATCCAATTTGAAAGATAGCTTTCCTGAGTAGAAAATTCTTGGCTAGAAGTTGTTTTCTTTTAAAGTTTGGAATATGTTACTCCAGGCCCATCTGGCTTTCATGATTTGGTTTGGGAAGTCTGGAGTAATTCTAATTGGTTTGCCTTTGAATGTCACTTGACCTTTTGTTTTTGTGGCCTTTAAGATTCTCTTCTTGGTGTCTACACTGGTCATTTTGACTATTATATGTGGTAGGGAACATTTTCTCTGGTTTTGTCTAAAGGTAGTCCTATAAGTTTCCTGAACCTGTGTATCGACCTCTTGCTCTATGTTTGGAAAATTTTCTGCTATTACTTCTTTGAAGAGATTGTTGATCCCTTTGGTTTCACCTTATTTTCCCTCGTCTATGCCAATAATTCTTAAATTAGCTCTCTTAAAATGGGTTCATATTTCTTCAGTGTCCACTTCCTTTTATCTAATTGTTTTTTCTAAGTTATAACCTATGCATTCATTTTTGGAGTGATCATCTTCTAGTAGCTAGTTTCTATACTCCATGTGGTCTAATAAATTGTTTATAGTTTGAATTGATGACATTACTTCAATGATTGCATCTATTATTTCTTTCAGACTCTCTCCAAATTCTTTTCTAAAATTCTGTATTATTTCTACAGTAACATTCGTGATTTGATACTCTGGAGTTCTCTGCACTTCTACATTATCAGATTCTGTTATTTTGTGGTTTGGGGAGCTCATTGCTGTGTTGTTCTTCCTCTTTACCTTGATTTCAGAAGTTTGTACCTGTTGCTTTTGGTAGATTTCTCTCAGTCTCTAAGTGTCAGCTGGCATATTCAAGTTCACATTGTATTCAACAGTGAATGTTAAGTAAGGAAGGAAGTGTAGGAGTAAAAGGAAGAATACAATAAGGTCTCAGATAGGGTCAAATACTATAAGTATATGAGTTTGTTAGGTAGTATATACTAGAGAATAGCGATAGTAAAAATGTAGTAGTATTTTGGTAACCATTGTAGAGTTTCTGGGATAGTGATACTAGATGGATTTAATACAAGCAAGGGATGATAAAAAGAAGAATAAAGATAGAAAAGGGATAGAGAGTAGAGAGTAGGTATGTACAAGGGAAGAGACTTGAGAAAGGATCTGGGAAGAGGGTTAAAAAAACAAAAATAAAAACAAAACAAAACAAAATAAAAATAAAAATAAATAAACAAACAATAAAAACAAAACAACCCCAACAATGAATTAATGTGACTCTACAAATAAGTGATTATTCAGCAGGTAGACCCTTTTCAGTCTCTGTGTTGATACTGAGTGCCACTGGCACCTTTCCCTCTGTGAGTCTCGTTCTCTGAGTTCTTAGTCTAAGCAGATGGTTGATATCAATGGAGCTGGATTTAATATTGAGTGAAGGTTACCCTCCACACTTTCCACAGATTTGGAGACTATGTCTCTCCCTGCCTCTGTTGGTAGCATATGACTCTAAGACCAAACTCAATGTAGGAGTCTCTGTTCTCCACAGCTTAAGCAGGGCTAGTCTGACTTCTACCTTTTCACAAAAATTGGGAAGTATGTGGTATTCCCAGAGATCCTATTCATTAGGTTTAGTCTTGAGCATAAGACTCCCCTCAAACTTTTCACTGATCAGAGCCTGAGTCTGTCTGAGCTTCTGATATGATCAACAGCAGATCCCACTCCTACATTTTCTGGTTCTTCTTCAAATCACCACTACTTCACTTATTGTGCTCTGGATCTCTGGAGAGTGTGATATTCTCAACCACCACTCCTTCCCTGGATTGTATCGCAAAGTCTCAGGCCCACCAGGTTGTTGTGGCTGAATAAAACCCTGGAGGTGCCAGGCTGGACATTTTCCCACTGAAAACTGCTACTAGGGTGTGGCAATCTCTGCCACCAATACTTCTTCACTGGGTTGAACTGCAAGATCTCAGACCCAAGGAGATTATCAAAGATGTGAGAGTCCCTGTGGATGCAGTGCTGGGATTTCTCCTGTAGGGGCCACAATTTCACTTATGACTGTGATGAGCAGTGGGCTGTAGCTCATATGGACGTGGTGAATATGCTGTTCATGTTATAAATATGGTGCCCAAACCACACCGTTGACCTTAAGGCTGTTGTATTTCTTTTCTGGTTTTGATCTCTGCTCTGAATCCCTAGAGGATGTGATGGGCTTGGCCGCTGGAAATTTTAGCAAGTCTTTGTCCTGGAAGAACAGAGGAATTACAACTTACTTGTCTGCAACTGGTCACTTCAGCTCCTTGTTTTCCTGGTTATGTGAGGTAAGATGGTGCCTGCGTGGTGGCCACTGCTGCAAGGCGGGCTGGTTTCTTTTCTGCTCTCTGGTTGTTCTTTTAGTCTTTTTCTCTGCCCCTTGTATTTGTTGCTTTTATTCCTCTATTTCTAGTATTTTCTGGCTATGTAAGGCATTATTTTTGAAACTATGGAGGTCAAGTGTCAGCAGGACTCGTAGATGCTGCTTTTCTCAGTTACCATCTCTCCTCATGTCCTTTTTTTAAAAAAAAATATTCTGTCATTTTGCCAGGCATGGTGGCACATGCTTGGAATCCCAGCATTCGGGAGCCAGAGACTGGAGGATCATGGTTCACTACTTAGTGAGACCACTAACAACTCAGTGAGATCCTGTTTCCAAAAAAAAAAAAAGGAATACAAAATTAGAACTGGAAGTGTCACCTAGAGGTAGAATGCCCCTGGGTTCCATCTCCAGTATTGCAAAAAAAACAAAATTCTGTCAGTTTGTTTAAAATGTATGCTCATTCATTCACCACAGCCATCAAAAAGAAAAGTTTCTCCAAAGAACAGGTGGCAACAAGGAATGTGTTTTAATTTTTGCCCAGATAAAAGAAAATACATTTGCACACACTCATGATTCTTTACTTGCAGGAAAACATCACTCTTGTTTTATCTGAAACTCTTCCATTCTCAGCCTCTTAAAGCATTGATGGTTAAAGTTTCAGCGGCAAGAATTATTTTTTCTGTAACCAAACGAGAGCAAATTTAGAATTCAGTCTAGGACTCAAAAGTCACAGCAGAAAAAAAATTAAAAAAATAATTACTTTTTCTTTATTTCATTTAGCAGCATAAATAAGATTGACCACTGTGAGTACAGTACAGGGTGGGACAACAATTCCATGTTTAAATATCTACTTCTATCACCAGCATCAAGAATTAAATCCATCTACAATGCAAATATAAAAAAGTTTCTCAGTGAGTAAAATAGATATAAATTTATAAGAAAACTACTTCAATGCTACAGGATAAAGAACGCAATATAGCCAGCCATGGTGGCACACTCTTGTAATCCCTGTGCTTGAGAGGCTGAGACAGAATGATCTCAAGTTCAAGGCCAGCCTCAGCAACTTAGTGAGGCCCTCAGCGACCTAGTTAGGACTTGTTTCAACATAAAACAAAATAAAGAAAAGGGATGGTGGTATAGCTCAGTTGAACTCATTCTTGAATTCAATTCCTTGTAAAATAAATAAATTAATAAATAATAAGTACACAAGTTAATACACATTGAGATGATCTCAGAAGGGAATCATCTCAGTTGCTTGGAGTCTTAGTTTGCACACATTCATGTGTCATTCAGGAAGACAATGATCCTTTAAGTACACTTTATCAATAAATAATAACATCATGTTTGTGTAAAAAGGTGTTTTCCTGACTGCCAGGAAGATAGCAACTAAGAAAAACAGCATTTACGAATCCTGCTAACACTCAATCTCTATTGCCACAAAATCAGCGCTTTTCATAACCAGAAAACACTATCAGCAGAAATGTAAAGACAAGGGACAGAGAAAAGGAATATTAGAAGAACAACTAGAGACCAGAAAAGAAACCAGCCTGCATGGCAGCAGCGGAGCCACGCCGACCCCATTTTGCCTCACAGCACCAGGGTCCAGAGAGGAAAGGTAAACAAGGAGCTGAAGCAAGCAGCTGCAAATTATTTGGGAGTAATTCAGCAGTTCTTTCAGCGCAAAGAATGTCTAAAACTCCCAGTGGCCAAGACTATCATGCCTTCCAGTGACTCAGAATGGAGCTCAAAACCAGAAAATAAATACTCCAGCCTCATGGCTGGGTGTGTGGCAGCAGCTACATATTGTCAGCAGCAGTGGTGAGTTCACCACGCCTGCGATAGCTCAAGATCAGCAAGCACAATAACTGTAAGTGAAATTGTGGACTCTAAAGAGGAAATCCCAGCACTGCACCCCCAGGGACTTGTGCAGCTTTGATAATCTCCCTGCATCTGAGATTTTTCAGTCCAAACCAGTGAAAGAGTAGCATTGGCAGAGATACCACACCCTAGTCACACCTCTCCATGAAAAAACACCCAGCTTGGAACGCCCAAGGTATATTGCAGCCTCAATTAACTCCTTGGGTCTGAGACTTTGTGATACAACACAGTAAAGGAGTAGTGGCAGCTGAGATTACCACAAACTCAAGATCCAGAGCACCCTAAGTGAAGTCCTGGTGAACTAGGGAAGAACCCAGAGAAGACACAAACTTCTGAAATCATGGTAAAGAGGAAAAACAGTAGAGAAATGAATGCCTATAACACCACAATATCAGAACCTGATAACACAGAAATTCAGAGATCTCCAGAAGATCAAATAAGGAATATAACTGTGAAAATAATATAAGACCTTCTAAAAGAATTTAGAGAGTCTAAAAGAAATGAAGGATGCAATCATTGAAATAAAGGCATCAATTCAAACTATAAAGAGTCAATAAGACCACATGGAGATTAGAATCTCACTTCTAGAAGATGATCACTCCAAAAACTTACACTTCATTTATAAGTTAAGACAAACATTTTGACAGTAGGAATTTGACTTTGAAGAAATATGGGCCCATTTGAAGAGAGCTAGCCTAAGAATAATTGGAATAGAGGAGGGAAAAGAAGGTGAAAGCAAAGGGATCAATAATCTATTCAAAGAAGTAATAGCAGAAAATTTTCCAAACATAGATCAAGAGGTCGATACACAGATCCAGGAAACATATAGAACTCCCTTTAGACAGGATCAGAGAAAAGGTTCCCCATGCCATATAATTGTCAAAATGAGCAATGTAGAAGCAAAGGATAGAATTTTAAAGTCAACAAAAACAAAAGGCCAAGTGAAATTCTGAGGCAAACCAATTAGAATCACTGAAGACTTCCCAAATCAAGTCATGAAAGCAAGGAGGGCTTAGAGTAACATATTCCAAACTCTAAAAGAAAGCAAATTTCAGCCGAAAATTTTCTACCCAGCAAAACTAACCATCAAATAAGATTGAGAAATAAGAAGATTCCATGATGAACAGAAACTGAAGGAATTTATGTCTTCAAACCAGGACTAGAGAAAATACTCAAAAAGATTAACTACAAAGAAGAAATAGGTAATACACACCAGAACCAGAGAAACAAGAATTTCAAACCAGCAGACAACCAAGCAAAGAAGAATAAACAGTATTTCAAACCTAAATAAAATCTCAACATGTTAGAAATTAAAAGTTATCTCTCAATAATCACACTGAATGTAAATGGCCTCAAATTCCTAATCAAAAGAAAAAAGTGGCAAAATGGATTAAAAACCAGAATCCATCCAAATGGAATCAAATCAAATTATCAAATTAGAAATGAAAAAGGAGATATCACCACTGATAGTGAAGAAATTCAAAAGATTATCAGAAACTTCTTTAAAAATTTATCATCCAATAGACTTGAAAACCTGGAAGAAATTGATAGATTTCTAAGCACAGTTAACCTTCCTACACTCAGCCAAGAGGACATAGCAAGCCTAAACCAACCAATAACAACCAAAGAAATAGAAACAGCAATAAAAATTCTTCCACCAAAGAAAAGCCCAGGCCCAGATGGGTTCCCAGCTGAATTCTACAAAACCTTCAGTGAACAACTAATACCAATACTTCGTAACATGTTCCGGGAAATTGAAAGAGGTGGAACTCTCCCAAATTCCTTCTATGAGGCCAGTATCACATTAGTCCTCAAACCAAATAAAGAAACCTCAAGAAAGGAAAACTACAGACCAAATCCTTAATAAACATAGATGCAAAAATTCTAAACAAAATACTAGCTATACACATTCAAAACTATATCAAGAGAATAATACATCATGACCAAGTCGGCTTCATCCCAGAAAATCAAGGCTGGTTCAACATATGCAAATCAATACATGTTATTCACCACATAAATAGAACCAAGAACAAAAACCACATCATCATAGCAATAGATGCTAAAAAAGCATTAGACAAAATCCAACACCCATTTATATTAAAAACACAGCAAAAAATTGGGATAGAAGGAAAGTACTTCAACATCATTAAGGCAATATACTGTAAACCCATAGCCAACATGATATTGAATGGGGGAAAACTGCAAGAATTTCCGCTACAGTCAGGAACAAGACAAGGATGCCCACTATCACCACTCCTTTTCAATATAGTCCTTGAGACTCTTGCTGCAGCAATCAGACAAGAGAAGGAAATCAAAGGAATTCACATAGGAAGAGAGGAATTAAAATTATCCTTATTTGCAGATGACATGATCCTTTATCTGGAAGACCCAAAGAACTCAACCAAAAGACTTCTGGAGCTGATTGACAAATTCAGCAAAGTTGCAGGTTACAAAATCAACCTAAAGAAATCAGTGGCCTTTCTTTATGCCAACAATGAATCCACAATGAAAGAAACAAAGAAACCAATTCCATTCACTATAACCTCAAAACCAATAAAATACTTAAGAATAAACCTAACAATACTAGCTATGTTTTAATGGAAAGATAGGAGAGGAGAAAGACCGATCTGAATTAATGAGGGTCTACACCTGAACATGTGTAAAATTATGAATAAGACATGGTTAACCTGGACAACCATTGGTGGGGGGGGGAGGGGGGAGAGGGCACCAAATATAGTATAAATGTATACTACTTATGTTCAATAAAAATTGTTAAAAAAAAAGATGTAAAAGACCTCTACAACAAAAACTATAAAACATTAAAGAAAGAAATTGAAGAAGACCTTGGAAGATGGAAAGATCTCCCGTGCTCATGGGTAGGCAGAATAAATACCATCAAAATGGCCATTCTGCCTAAACTGATCTATAGGTTCAATGCAATTCCCATTAAAATACCAGTGACATTCTTCAGAGACCTAGAAAAATCAATCATGAACTTCATATGGAGAAACAAAAGACAGAATAGCCAAAGCAATTCTCAACAAAAAGAAACATGCAGGAGGCATTACAATCCCAGACTTCAAACTATACTGTAGAGCAATAGTAGTAAAAACAGCATGGTACTGGCACAAAAAGAGATATAATGACCAGTGGATCAGAATAGAAGATACAGAAACAAACCCACACATCTTTAGTCAATTAATCTTTGACAAAGTGGCCAAACACATACGCTGGAGAAAAGACAGCCTTTTCAACAAGTGGTGCTGGGAGAACTGGCTAACCATTTGTAAAAAGATGAATCTAAACCCCTATATCTCACCAAACACAGGAATCAACTCAAGATGGATCAAAGACTTAGAAATTAGACCTGAGACTGTGAAGTTAGTAGAGGAGAGCATAGGTTCAACACTACAACATATTGGCACAGGCAGTAACTTTCTCAACAAAATCTCCAAAGCTCAGGAAATTAAAGCAAGAATAAACAAGTGGGATAACATCAAACTAAAAAGTTTCTTCTCATCAAAGGAAACTAGCAATAAACTAAAGAGGAAGCCTACAGAATGGGAAAGGATCTTTACCAGCCACCATTCTGATAGGGGGATAATATCCAGAATATACAAAGAGCTCAAAAGACTCTACACTAGCAAAATAAACAACCCAATCAAGAAATGGGTAAATGAACTAAATAGACACTGCACAAAAGTAGAGATACAAAGAGCCAATAGATACATGAAAAGATGTTCTTCATCACTGGCCATCAGGGAGATGCAAATCAAAACTACACTGAGATTCCATCTAACCCCACTCAGAGTAGCAAGTATAAAGAAATCAAACAACAACAAATGCTGGCAAGGATGTGGGGAAAGAGGAACTCTTTTACACTGTTGGTGGGAATGCAAACTAGTTCAACCACTATGGAGATCTGTGTGGAGATTCCTAAGAAAGAATAGATCCACCATATGATCCAGCTATAGCACTCCTGGGTATATTTCCAAAGGGGTTGAAGTCAGAGAAATACAGCAACATATGCATACCTATGTTCATAGCAGCACAATTTGTAATAGCCAAAATATGGAACCAACCCAGATCACCATCAACAGATGAATGGATAGCAAAACTGTGGGAAATACACACAATGGAATTCTATTCAGCCATAAAGAAGAACAAAATTATATCTTTTGCAAGATGATGGAAAGCCCTGGAGAACATTATGTTAAGTGAGATTAGCCAAGCACAGAAGGAGAAGATACATATGTTTCCTCTAATATGCCCAAATTAGGAAACACAAAGGATACCAGTGGGACTCCAGATAATGGGGGGGAAATACTAGGTAAGTTTGAATGGAAAGATAGGAGAGGAGGAAGGCTGGTCTTGATTAATGAGAGTCTACACCTGAACATCTGTAAAATTATGAATAAGACATGGTTACCCTGGACAACCGTTGGTGGGAGGGGGATAGGAAAATGGGGGTGGTGGGGAGAGGGCACCAAATATAGTTTAAATGTATACTATTTATGTTCAATTAATAAATTGTTAAAAAATAAAATGAAATAAAAAATAAATTATGACACCAATGATTTTCTTGAATTTCACTACTTTTTTCATTTTCATTCATAGAAGTCATATATTCTTTAGTTATACTTGAAGTATTAAATAATACCAAAGTTAGTACAGCTCATAGGTTCAAATATTATTGTTAAAACACCATGAAATTAAATTCCTTTCAGTTGTAAAATTGCTTCTAAATTAAGTTTTATATGTAGATATATACATATATATGTATGTTTATGTGTATATATATATATATATATATATATATAAAATCAAACTTGATATATCCTATTATTTGCCATTTGTCTTATAGAAATAGAGATATATAGATAGATGTGTTGAGATTAATTGAAAGTATATATACTATATAATGGCCTTAAAATTGATGAGTCCAGTATCTTAACATTGAGAGTTAAATTTGTTATGTTTTAACAAAGAGTAAAATTTACAGAAAGATTTCAAAGGTAATTTTCTAGATTAGTCATTTTTCTTAACCCTTATACATTTCCCCATCATTAATATGTGCAATATAGAAAAATAAGGGAACAGACAAAGGAGTAAAAAATCCTGGAATATAAATTTTACTAAGTTTAACTATCCAAAGTTTGTTCATCAACAGATAAATGGATTAAAAACTATGGGAAATGAGATTAGTCAGTTACAAAAAGTAAATTATCAGGTGATCTTCATAATATGAATTAGCTAGGGAGGAAAATGTCATAGGAGAAACTCTAGATAAGGAAAGAGAAACCATAGATTAACAAATAAAGTAACCTAACTTAGACGGAAGGGGGGAGGAAGAGGAAAATTTCCTAATTTACATGAAATGCATTTATAAATATTTCAGTCAATCAGTAAGGCAAACATGAGGAAGCGTGCATACATGTCTCTATCATCTTTTTCTCCACAGAGATGTATGTCTACAATGCACCAAAATTATAAAAAATATATATATTACTACAATGCATCAAAAAATCAAACCATAAAAATCTATGGGATATCTCCAGAAAGAAATTTTACTCAATCATAAATAAGAACATTTTCAGGAAAATAGAACTGGTGAACATTATAATAAATAAAATTAGTTACAAAAACTAAAAATCAGATGTTCTCCCTAATATGTGAAAGCTAGGGAGAAAATGGGCCATAGGAGAAACTCTAGACAAAGAAGAAACCATAGATGAGCAAATAAGGTGAACTAACTAGGGGGATGAGACAGGGGAAGAGGGAAATCTCCAAATGTACATGATGTACATTTTCAAGCATATCAAAATTAATCAGTAAGCTAAACATGACAAGAAGGAAGGAGGGACAGAATGGGGTAGGAATTTGGGAAGGGCTAAGTGGTGTGTGCATGTATGTCTCTAACATCTTTTATCATATTAGATGTATAACTATAATTCACCAATAAAAAATTAAAATACAAAAAGGAAATATATTGTTATATGTATACCTCTATCATTAGAAAAAGGTCTCTGGAAATTTTTGACTTTTGCAATCAGCTACTCATTTTTACAGAAGAAAATGTTTAGCAAATTCTTTGAAGTAAGAGAGATGGCAATTTTTTGTGCATTTTTGGCATTATTTTCCATCCTTATCTAAGTTTTGCTGAACTTGGCATCCTTCCATTTAATATTTTGAGTAATGATAATATACCTATGCAGCTAGTTTCTTAGTTTTTCCAGGATGAAGAGCTTTTTGTATGAAATAGTTTTAAAGATAAAAAGGTCATAAATATCAAATAATAAGCATCAAACTTTTCAGGATCTATTTCATTTTATCTTTTCTACCGAAAATAAACTTAAGGTATCTATGTTTTGTCTAGAATTTGAATGCAAAATTGACACAAAAATAAAATACAAAAATCATCTTCTTAAATAGAATGAATCTGTACTCTTCTGCTCTTTGCACAACAGGAACTTGACATTTTTTTCAAACTTATCCACATTTGATAGTTGTATACATGCTGTTAATTTTGAGTCACTTTGAGTTTTGTATTTGCCACTTCTGAGTTTTGAAAAGTGGTACTTCTTGATATTTTGCTACTTTGTTTTGAAGTAAGATCTCAAACAAATTTGCAGTTTTCACATTATGAGTTTTTTTTGCTAGCAATTATAATAAAGCATCAAATTTATAAAATAGAAAAGTAGAATAAGAAAAAAAAATTTATATCATCTTAAATTCATTGATTAATTTTGTTTACTACTCTTTGGACATTTAATTATGTCCTCTGTTTATACACTCTGCCGAATATCCTACCACTTTTTTGTGATATTGTTTATTTTGCCTAGGGGATCTCTACCAGTCAGCTACACTCTAGCCCTTTGGGGTTTTTTGTTTCTTTGTTTGTTTGTTTGTTTTCCATTATACAGGGTCTCACTATGTTACTTAGGCTGGTTCTAAACTGAGATGCTCCTGGCTCAACTTGCGAAGTACTTCTTACCACTTATTTTACCACTCTAAATGAAGTCTAATACTCTTAGATTAAAATAATTTGTGATGTAGAGAACATTATAAAGCCACTACCAAAATAATTGCCTATCATATCATCCTTTGTAAGACACCTTATCACTTCCCAGACCTTGAGTATTTCTCATATTTTGGAATATTAAAACCTTCCATTGAAATTTAAGTTAAATATTTTATTTATCTCCAGCATAAAACCAACTATAAACATGGCAAGAGAGAGTAATATTAGAAACTGGATGGCATAACTACTATTCACATATTCTCAAACTGGTTTGACAAGTGATGCTGAAATTTACCTGAATATCTGTTATATTTTGTCATCTACTTTTTATTAAATTATAATTACAAGCTTCTTGAGAATTCTGTATTTCTAGAATCTCAGGAAAAGCTTGTTTCAAAGGAAGAGTTTATCAAATATTTCATTAAGAAATTAATTGAAAAAATATTTGGAAAATTCCATATGCTGAAGTACTTGTAGAGTGGCAATAAATTACTTTATTTAGCACCTCATAACTATATAGTATAAGATGATAAGTGTTATTATTTCCTTTGCATAGATGGGATGATTGATCCTAAGAGATCAAGTTAATTTGCAAGTGTCACGTATTTGGTAATAACTGCTTCCTTCCCTTTTTCCAGTCCTTTCTCTCTATCTCCCCCTTTTTCTTTTTTCCTTTCATCAGTGATTTATTTCAGTTTACCATTTTACATCCTAAATACTGCTAGACATTGGGTTTACTGATATAAGCAATTTATAATTTGCATTCTTTGGGGCATTTCATAGATTTATTAAGAGATAATTAAATATACAAAAGGCATTGGTGTATTGATGGAAAATAATATTAGTTTAACTTCTAAGAGAAGCAGAGGCCAATATATAATTAGCCATGCAAGTGATTTATTGTGTAAATGCCTATAAGAAAAAAATAGAAGGTGCATTGCTATTTTCTCTTTGAATGAAAAAAAAGAGTAAAGAAAGAATTAATAGTTTGAGTAACAGACTACAAGGCAACTCTAAGAATATTTGGATAAGATCATTTTGGAGTTTTTGTCAAGCAAACAAACATGAGAAGAATTGCTGAGTTAGCAGAATTGGGCCTGTCATAATAGTCCTACAATACTCAGTCAATGAGTGAGTGTAGTCTATGGAAATTATTATCTCAGTGTAAAGGTAAGAGTGAATATAAAATTCAGCTTTTGAGGTCTTCTATCAATTATTAAATCTAGAGAAAAAAATCTGAGTGGCATATTTTGTGGTCACTACAGACACTTTCTTTACCTGGGAGAGACACAGGAAGAGTTGTTAGGAAGTTATAGAACAGGCTAATTATATTCTAGTAAACCAAAACAGAATAAAGAAGGGGTATTGGTGTGTACAAGGTGTTTTGTTGTGTCTGTGTCTATTTATGTACAAATGTATGCACGTGTATATCATACAGTGGGGGGATGAAGTGAATAAAAACATTTATCTCCAAAAAATAATAAATATAAAATGTTTGGATGTTTTATGTCCTATTGTAATATTTGTGTTCTATTTAAAATTAAATCATTGAAATAGTTAAATGACTTTAATCAACATTTGTCAGTGTGAATTCAATAAATACTTTTCTGTAGGATTCTTAAAAAAAGTTTGGTAAAGGGTCTTCTAGGTCAAATGATTTTTGTAAATACTGAGTTAATTTGGCATAGTTTATGTGTTTTTGTGTGTACATTTCCTGAAGATTTTTTTAAGAAATTGGGATATGTGTATTTGCATAGTGAATCTCCATGAGGAGGATTTATCATTTAATATGTAACAGATTCATTATGAAATAGTATTCCACAGAACACTGTGAAAAATGATGTTGTAGTTGAATAACCTTGTGTCATTTAGACTTTTTCACACTCATTGAAACATTGAAGGATTATCCAGAACCCTGGAATGTCATTCCTATAATTGTGGAATTCTCTCTATACTCTTACAGATGTACTATAAAGGAGAGGTTCAGGCCATAGTTTTTGGAGTCATTCTTAATCTTGTTTGATGCCTGTATTTGCCACTCAGTAGCTATTTGACTCTAAGCTGTGTTACCATAATATTTTGTGCAAGAGTGTTCTTACTAAAAATAAAAAATATTAAGAGTATCTCTCCTTAAGAGTTAACAGAGTAAAGATAAATCTAATTCACCTTTTAAGAATCTAGTAGATGTAAACTGTTGTTATTAGAATTTAATTTTGCCAATGCATAGAAAGACATCAGCAAAATAAATTCTCCATTTAGAGAGTTCATTCTAATATTCTTTATTTTGTTCAACCCTTCTTTTTCATCCTTGTTTTCTTCATTCTTTTCAGATTTATCTTAATATATACTATGAGATAGACAAGAATAGGAAGGCTAAGAAAAAGATGTTAAAAGACTTTGAAACTTAGTTATTCGGTAGTATGTTTTATTGAAGATATCATTTCTTTACAGAATAAAAAGCATTGCCTAAAACTGGAGGCTAAAGAAAGTCATTCCTATTGAAGAAGGGAGGAAGGAGGAAAGTGCAAAGATTTGAAGAAGCATATTGGGAGTGGTGGCATGAGCTTGGTGATTTGAAGCCAAATCTGCCTGTTGTTAAATCCTGTTTTTATTATTTATTGTGGGAGATACTTAATACTTCATTGTTCCAGGTGTCATATTTCTTTTTTACAATCACGATTTATATTCTTGGCACAAGGAAAAAAAAATCATGCTTGTAACAAGCTATGTTGTGGACAACTAACAGGTAGCCAAAGAAATCTGTCCTTACTCAGAGGCAATACTCTATCTCAGTGGCACACAGCGGATGTTCTGTGTTTCTTGCTTAGGATAACACAACCATGCATTCGCTCTCTTTTCTCTTCCATACTAGATATCAGTCAATTTGCCCAAGATAAGGCTTGCGAGCTTTGGACCACTCTCCGTAGTTGGAATGTGTATAACCTCACACTTGTGCAGGATATCAGAAACAGGGCAGATGACATAAGCCATGCTGGAGTTGAGCATCTCCTTCACTCAGTTTCCCTCCAGCGCAGCATTCAGGCGGTCCATGGTGAGGTACCACTCAGTCACCCTGAACTCGCCCCACTGGTGAGCCAGGTCCAGAATGCACTGCCTAGTCACGCCCCGCAGGATGACACCGTCCAACGGTGGAGTGACCAGTCTTGTTCTCCATCTTCATTTATCCAGCAAATAAAAAGATTAATAGTTCCCACTTCATTTATCTGGTGATCTTTTCCATAAAACCACAAAACCTACTGACACCCTTGCTTCACCGCTTCACATTGGGCACGGCAATTCCCGCCCATCTTACAGTCCTCAGTACTGCCTTCCCAGGCTCAGTTATACTTCGGGTTGGCCCACAGGGACACTGGATTAAAGCTTCCACGTGAAAAGTAAGGGCCTATCGGGCTCAAGATCACAAGGAGCAGGGCTTTGGTGGGCTTCTTGACTCCAAGAGAAGGCTCAGTTACGATCAACATGGGACGAATATATATGCTGGCCAAGGTTGAGTGGAGAACCCATTCTTGATCCAGCTGCAGAATACACTCCAGAAGCTGCTCCTTGTCTAACACCGGCAGTGTCACCCTCTGCTCTGACCAGTTCATTCTTTCCATGTTGATGTCTGGCCGAAGCACTCAAAATTTTACTATCTACTCCTCAAAATACCTTCAACCCTTCAAATAGCTCCACTCCGTAGTGAAGACAGAGGAGGCTGGATGCAGGGACAAGGTTTTGGAAAGACTTGATGTGTGGTTTCTCCCATCCAGATTCAGAGGACCACTCCACAGTCAGCATGTGATCCGTGAACAGGGTTCCGAAAACCAGAGCATCTGGGTCCGGCTTCTCCTACAATATCATGTCCTGCGCAATGATTAGATCTTTACCTTGAAGCTCTCCATCACCTGCTCAGATTCTACATCTTTAGCATATTCAGCACAGCACCAGTTACTGCAGTCCATTGTTCTGCCGGCCTGCGGCAGCAGCAGCCCCTAGCGGTGGCTCCTGAGGACAACTGTGCAGCCTTGGCCATATGTGGCGGACTTGAGGATGGACCTGGTGATGGCTCAGGGGATCTCATGCTTGAGCTCTTGCAGATTGCAACAGCTTCAGTCAGTCTCCCTGACCACTCACAGAAGGCAGAGCCCCTCCCAGCACTGATTCACCTGTCCGCCTGGCCTCAGCCCCTCACCCCCATCCCAGTCACACAAGCCTGGGAAGCACAGGCACACTCAGAAGGACTGAGAGGAAAGATAAACACTTTTACACTGTTGCTGGGAATACAAAGTAGTTCAGCCACTATGGAGATTGGTGTGTACATTCTTTAGAAAACTGGGAATGATTTGCCATATGATCTGGTTATACCATTGCTGGGTATCTTTCCAAAGGGGTTGAAATCAGAGACATTGATATTTTAATAGGGATTGTTTGCCAAATGCTGTGTTCATGTATGCCTCTATCACTCTGAAGTTCATGTTGATGTATGATTATAATACATCAATAAAAGTATACTTTAAAAAGCTAATCATAAAAGTACAAATTATTTACATACTCTAAAGATTGTAAAGGGGTCATGAATTGAGCTCTGAGAAATTTTGATCCAAAGACCATTGAAAAAAGACATGATATGCAATGAATTCCATTTATAAAAAATAAGGTGCTGGCTTCTCACTTCAACCCTAATGAGATAGATTATAGTGAGATGACTGTACTTGTTAAATGTATTACTTACACTTGTGTAAAAACATCGAGGGCCAAGGATAATCAATGAGTGATAGACTAAAGTGTACCAATAGCTTCAAGGGAACTGCAAATAGAGATCTTTAATAGTGGGGAAGAAATGCCTTTGAAGAACCAGAGCACTACAGAGTATTAATTTCCAGCATGGTACGTAGGTGTTTTTACATGTATCTTCATAAGCCTCAAAAATAAATAATTTAAACAGAGGTTATCTGAATATTGGTGCAGTGCTTTGTGATGCTTTCACACAGAAGAGGATAAGAAACTTGTGAGAGGCAACCCAATACAATTTCTTATTTGCCTACTTTTTCCCTGTCATATGATAGTTTCTCATCAACTCCAGGTTATGATGACATAGGGACTTACTACCTTCCGCCTCACAAAATAGAACTGCAGAATATAATTTTTTACCTGGCCGAGCCTGGTAGCGCACGCTTGTAATCCCCGTGCTTGGGAGATGGAGACAGGAGGATCATGCAGGTTTGAAGCCAGCCACACTGCCTTAAGTGACCCTGTTTCCAAACAAAAAGTATAAAAATAGGTCTGGGAATGTAGCTCAGAGGTAGAAGGGTTTCCAGGAACCCCAGTACCACCAATAATAATAATAATTTGCTTACCTGAAATATATAACTGGTATTTCCAATTGAGATATCCAAAAAAGACACATATATCATACAGACTTTTTTTCAGTGTCATCATTTTTGGCATGTGAAACAGAGACCATGAAAAACTGAGACCTTTTGCTATTCTTTTTCACTATGCCTATAGTAATCTCTATGAATCTAAATTTTGATCATTATATTTTTGCTATTTGGATCAGTCATTAGTTTTGGAACGGATTTGTATTTTATATATGGTTGGTAAATTATAATAAAGTAAAATATACTTTAAGTACTTTTAAAGCCCAGATAATGTGTCAATATTTGCCAAATGAAGTTGGGCATGGTGATGCACAACTAGAATCCCAGTACTTGTGAGGCTGAGACAGTGGAAAGTCAAGTTCCAGGCGAGTTTCAGCAATTGAGACACTCATTAATTTAGCAAGAACCTGTTTCAAAATAAAATATAAAAAAGATAGAGATGTAGCTCAGAGGCAACCTTCAACCCCAATAACCCCCTCAAAGAGTTTTTTATTGTAATATAAAAGAATATTCTTATGACTGAACTTTTAAAATGTATTAATTATACTTGAGTGAAAACACCAAGAGCCAAGCATAATCAATGAGTGATAGACTAAAGGAAAGTGTACCAATAGCTTTAAGGGAATTACAAATAAAGATCTTTATTAGTGGGGAAGAAATGCCTCTTCTTCACTTCCCCATCTCCATCTTAGGTTCTAGTCTCTAAGCAGAGTAACAGAGGTGGAAAAGCAAACCAGGTAAACATAAAACAATCTAAGTACAACCTATTTCTTTACTGAGATAAAGAAGGGAAAGGAAATACCAATTTAAAGTCACTTAGCATCATGAGACTGGAGACTCAAGTGGTATTTGAAAAATAAATAAATTTGTGATAAGAGCAAGGATTAAGTCAAATGTTATGAAACAATCAGTCCAACAAAGCAAATTTGAATTGAAAATAGGAGACAAAGATTAAGTACTTGTCTGTTTTCCAATTGTCCTTAGAGTTAAATGGGCAGATTATTTTTGTTTGTTAAGACTCTAGAGGTTTAATAACAGTATTCAAAATAGTCAATTAATTATCTAAAGAAGTAGAGTTGGTGTTGACTCTAAAAACTGAAATATTTTAGACTATATTAGATTCAATAACCAATGAGCACCAATCAGATGCAGATACTTCTCTATGGCCTAAAGATAGAAGGTAAATTGGACAAGTAAATATACATACAAGTGACTATAGAGAGTGAAAACTTTTATGAAAAGAAGGAAACAACATGATAGGATAAACATTTGTATTGGGCAATAGGTTTTGTATGATAAGATAAAGGATCTCTAGTAATGAAGTATTTCACCTAAGACTTGAGAATGAGTAAAGAGTCTGAGCTTTTGAGGTTAGTGAGAAAGAAAGCAGTTAGAGGTGATACAATTGCAAGCCAGGAACTAATTTATGTTTTTAGTAAATCTTTATTATTGAGGGCTTCCTGTGTACCAAATAATATACAAAATATTATTGATACAGCACTGAAAGAGACCAAATCTTTAGTTTCACTGACTTTTATTCCAGTATTTGCAGGAAAAATTAGGCAGAAAAGCAAACACAAATAGTATTGGTCTGATGTTAAATTGCATGTGTAAAATTAGTTTTTAAATGGGATGAGTCATAGAGGATGATTCATGGATGTTATTTTCATAAAGTGCATAAAGAAATTATCTTATATATGATGACATTTATACAGAAACTGAATGAAGTGAAAGAACACACTGTAGAAAATATTTGTGGTAAGAGCTTTTAAAGTTCATGTGGAGGAAATGTGCTTGAAAATCTCAAGGAAAAGAAACAGTGCCAATTTGGCTTGACTCAGATGAAATCAGGGAAGAGTAAGGGCAGGTGAGGAAGAGAAGAAAGGCAAAAGACCTATCAGATAGAACCATTTGCTTTAATGAAATAAGGCAATCACTTGATAGTTACTTATGAAATAAAATGTACTTTATATTTTAAAAGGATCATAGCAGATTATGCATAGAGACTAGACAGACTGAATGGAAGACAGGGAGCAGAGCTAATACATCAATTCAGATGATAGTTCCATGGACTAGGATGAAAGTTCAGAAGGTCTGAAATGCAGACCTTGATTCTTGATGTATATTTTGCAGTATTTGGGATTGAGTCCAGGGTCACTCTATCTCTGAGCTACTCCTCCAGCCTTATTTTATTTTATTTTTGTTTTGGAAAAGATCTCACTAAATTGTGAAGTATCCTCATTAAGATGCTGACACTGGCCATGAACCTGTGGTCTCCCTGTCTCAGCCTCCTAAGTGCTGGAGTTATAGGCCTGTACCATCACAATAGGCTCTGGGTGTTTTTTAAAATATAGAAAATGGAATTTTCTAATGGTTTGGGCAAGCGGTAAGAAAAAGATAGATTCATAATAATACAATGTTTGTTTTGTTTTTCTGAATGATTGCTGGAGGGGGCATAACGACTTAGGGTTAATGTATCTGGAGAAGAGTTTTCATAGACAAAGGCCAGTGATACTCTTCAGTTTGAACTCAAGAAACCATAAGAGAAGATGGAAAAGCAATGGCCAGAGAAGAAAGAGTAGAATCAAGAAACTAGAGTCCTGGAAAATAATAAGCAATCATTGATAAATTGTATAACATATTTTTAAAGAATGATTGAAAAGAGAACAAAAGATTGATCACTGTGTTTGTATGTAAGGAGGGACAGATAAATATTCAATAATCCAAAGGGTATGTGATATTGAGGAAGCTTATTTTTATTTGCCTCAATTTTTAAAGAGGGAGCCCATGCCAGTATGTTTGTATGGCCATAGGAGTGCTATTTTAGAGAGATCATTGATAATGCAGGAGAAATAGTTGCAGAAGTGACATATATGTATAGGCAAGAAGGGTTGTAATCTCTTGTAGAACTAGGGAGATTCATTTTAGATCATAATGTGAAAAGTTACTCATGGCAGAAAGAAAGTTTAAGTGTGTCCATGCTGATATGGGTATTTTGATAGTTTGTATGGTAGAACAAGTGGGATTTGTTTACCAATTTTTATTATTTTTAGTAAACTATGGATCTGGGTCATCATGTGAGATTAAGAATGATGAGAGTACAGCATGTGAATTGAGGAGAGGAGAAGCATGAGAGAACCAGAAGAAATGCAGCAAGTTGTTAAGCAGAGACAAGGATGGCTTTTTTTTTTTTTACCATAAGTTGAGAAGTGAAATCTATCTCTATTGTTTTGTTTTGAATCAGTTTAATTGGGTGCTTCAATTCAGGAGAGGGTGAGAAGCTGAATTAAATGATGACCAAGTATTGCCAGGAGTGATCGCAAACCCTAGAATCAATTATATTACTTGTAATATGTAGCATTTTGCTCATTATTAGTAATTATAAATTTGGGGATATCTGTTTATTCTAAAGAATATTTGAAAACAATTGAAGGTTTATAGAAATGAACAAACAAATGAGCCCAACCTTTTGTGGGCACAGTGGTGCATGCATGTAATTTCAGTTTGGGACAGGAGTATTGCAACTTTAAGGACATTGTGTGTAAAATGAAATACAAAAGAGATCTGGGGTGTAGGTTGGAGTTAAAATATCTCTGGGTCTATCCCTAGATCCACAATAAAACAAAAAACTTTAAGATCCTAACCAAGAGTCAGCAAATCAGAAATGATAAGGAAAGAGTAGTTCAATGACCATTTAGAAACCAAATCCATTTCTCACACCCCCTTCCCAGTACTTGGTAGGTTGTGACAAGACAGTTTTAGGTTTGAGGCCAGTCTCAGCAACTTATGATGACCATATTTCAAAATAAAAGGTCTTGGGGAATAATTCAGAAGTAGAGTGTCCCTGGTTTCACACAAAAGAAAAGGAAAGAGTGAAAAGAAGGAAAGAAGAGAGTGAGGTAGGAAGAGATAGGAGAAAGAGAGAATGAAAAAGATAAGGGAGGAAGAAAGAAAGAAAGAAAGAAAGAAAGAAAGAAAGAAAGAAAGATTAAGAAGGAAAGAAAGAAAGAAAGAAAGAAAGAAAGAAAGAAAGAAAGAAAGAAAGAAAGGAAGAAAGAAAGAAAGGAAGATCACATACCTTTCAGTTCTGGGGACTGACAGAGAAAGGTCTGTTAGGACCTTGATAGCAATCCTAACTTTTGCCCTAGAAATTGCTGATATGCGTAATTATTTTATTTTCAATTCTGATTTCATGTTTAGAGCATATAAATGGTGCTATATTGAAGATGAAGATTTTGACAGGTAAAGCCTAATTAAAAATATCAAACTAAGAGCTCCCAGATACTCTGTCTTTTCTTTTTTTTTTTTAATTAATTTATTTTTTAAATTGGTGCATTGTAGTCATATATCAATCACATTGGAGTACAAGACTTGAGAGGATATACAAGCACACATCATCCAATTAGCCCTCCTCCAGCCCCCATCCCATTCCCTCCCCCTCCCTCCATCCCACACTTCTTTGGTGATTTACTTTGATACATTTGTTTATGTACCTCCTGCGTTTTAAAGAGGCTCCGTCCTCCAGTATTACATACCCTCTGATTGGTCATATTAGTTGCTTCACTATAGGGCCCTTTCTATAGCTCAACCTCTTCCTGTTGCCCTTTTCCTCCTAGTTATTGCTGATTAAGAGAAGCGTCTGATTTATATTTTCTTCGATATTTCTCTGTGCATGCTGCGTTGCAAGTACCAATCCCACTCTTGATGGTCCCAGTAGTGGCCTGGCTACTCAGTGGACTGATCCAGACCTCGCTGGCTCAAGCAGCGGCCTTGCCTCATGGGAGGCCCCGGTTCTGGTCTCGCTGGCCCCTGAACCAGTCAAACCCCTAAGCTGGCTTTGGTCCCGACCTTGGAGGCCGCAGGAGTGAACTTGCCACACGCCAGGCTCCGATGCTGGCCATTGGCCCCTGCACCAGTCTAACCCCTTGGCAGGATTCCAATCCCGGCCTCGGAGGCCCCAACACTGGTAATGCATCACGGCAGGCTCCGATGCCAGCCTCACTGGCCCCAGCACCGGCCTAACCCCTTGACAGGCTCTTATCCTGGCCTCAGAGGCCCCAGTACCGGCCTTGCCTCAAGGCAGGCTTCGATGCCGGCCTCACTGGCCCCAGCACCGGCCTAACCCCTCGGCAGGCTCCGATCCCGGCCTCGGAGGCCCCAGCACTGGTCATGCCTCAAGGCAGGCTCCGATGCCGGCCTCGCTGGCCCCAGCACCGGCCTAACCCCTCGGCAGGCTCTTATCCTGGCCTCGGAGGCCCCAGTACCAGCCTTGCCTCATGGCAGGCTCCAATGCCGGCCTCGCTGGCCCCAGCACCGGCCTAACCCCTCAGCATGCTCCGATCCCGGCCTCGGAGGCCCCTGCACTGGTCATGCCTCACGGCAGGCTCCGCTGCCGGCCTCGTTGGCCCCAGCACCGGCCTAACCCCTCGGCAAGCTCTTATCCTGGCCTCGGAGGCCCCAGTACCGGCCTTGCTTCACGGCAGGCTCCGCTGCCGGCCTAGCTGGCCCCAGCACCGGCCTAACCCCTCGGCAGGCTCTTATCCTGGCCTAGAGGCCCCAGTACCGGCCTTGCCTCAAGGCAGGCTCCGATGCCGGCCTCACTGGCCCCAGCACTGGCCTAACCCCTCGGCAGGCTCTTATCCTGGCCTCGGAGGCCCCAGTACCGGCCTTGCCTCACGGCAGGCTCCGCTGCCGGCCTCGTTGGCCCCAGCACCGGCCTAACCCCTCGGCAAGCTCTTATCCTGGCCTCGGAGGCCCCAGTACCTGCCTTGCCTCACGGCAGGCTCCGCTGCCGGCCTAGCTGGCCCCAGCACCGGCCTAACCCCTCGGCAGGCTCTTATCCTGGCCTAGAGGCCCCAGTACCAGCCTTGCCTCAAGGCAGGCTCCGATGCCGGCCTCACTGGCCCCAGCACTGGCCTAACCCCTCGGCAGGCTCTTATCCTGGCCTCGGAGGCCCCAGTACCGGCCTTGCCTCACGGCAGGCTCCGATGCCGGCCTCGCTGGCCCCAGCACCGGCCTAACCCCTCGGCAGGCTCCGATCCTGGCCTCGGAGGCCCCAGCACTGGTCATGCCTCAAGGCAGGCTCCGATGCCGGCCTCGCTGGCCCCAGCACCGGCCTAACCCCTCGGCAGGCTCTTATCCTGGCCTCGGAGGCCCCAGTACTGGCCTTGCCTCATGGCAGGCTCCGATGCCGGCCTTGCTGGCCCCAGCACCGGCCTAACCCCTCGGCATGCTCCAATCCCGGCCTCGGAGGCCCCAGCACTGGTCATGCCTCACGGCAGGCTCCGCTGCCGGCCTCGTTGGCCCCAGCACCGGCCTAACCCCTCGGCAAGCTCTTATCCTGGCCTCGGAGGCCCCAGTACCGGCCTTGCCTCATGGCAGGCTCCGATGCCAGCCTAGCTGGCCCCAGCACCGGCCTAACCCCTCGGCAGGCTCTTATCCTGGCCTAGAGGCCCCAGTACCGGCCTTGCCTCAAGGCAGGCTCTGATGCCGGCCTCACTGGCCCCAGCACTGGCCTAACCCCTCGGCAGGCTCTTATCCTGGCCTCGGAGGCCCCAGTACCGGCCTTGCCTCACGGCACGCTCCGCTGCCGGCCTCGCTGGCCCCAGCAGCGGCCTAAACCCTCGGCAGGCTCCGATCCCGGCCTCAGAGGCCCCAGTACCGGCCTTGCCTCAAGGCAGGCTCCGATGCCGGCCACGCTGGACCCAGCACCGTCCTAACCCCTCGGCAGGCTCAGATCCCGGCCTCGGAGGCCCCAGAACTGGTCATGTCTCAAGGCAGGCTCCGATGCCGGCCTCGCTGGCCCCAGCAGCGGCCTAACCCCTCGGCAGGCTCTTATCCTGGCCTCGGAGGCCCCAGTACCGGCCTTGCCTCAAGGCAGGCTTCGATGCCGGCCTCACTGGCCCCAGCACCGGCCTAACCCCTCGGCAGGCTCCGATCCCGGCCTCGGAGGCCCCAGCACTGGTCATGCCTCAAGGCAGGCTCCGATGCCGGCCTCACTGGCCCCAGCACCGGCCTAACCCCTCGGCAGGCTCTTATCCTGGCCTCGGAGGCCCCAGTACCAGCCTTGCCTCATCGCAGGCTCCAATGCCGGCCTCGCTGGCCCCAGCACCGGCCTAACCCCTCGGCAGGCTCTTATCCTGGCCTCGGAGGCCCCAGTACCGGCCTTGCCTCACGGCACGCTCCGCTGCCGGCCTCGCTGGCCCCAGCAGCGGCCTAAACCCTCGGCAGGCTCCGATCCCGGCCTCAGAGGCCCCAGTACCGGCCTTGCCTCAAGGCAGGCTCCGATGCCGGCCACGCTGGACCCAGCACCGTCCTAACCCCTCGGCAGGCTCCGATCCCGGCCTCGGAGGCCCCAGCACTGGTCATGTCTCAAGGCAGGCTCCGATGCCGGCCTCGCTGGCCCCAGCAGCGGCCTAACCCCTCGGCAGGCTCTTACCCTGGCCTCGGAGGCCCCAGTACCGGCCTTGCCTCAAGGCAGGCTTCGATGCCGGCCTCACTGGCCCCAGCACCGGCCTAACCCCTCGGCAGGCTCCGATCCCGGCCTCGGAGGCCCCAGCACTGGTCATGCCTCAAGGCAGGCTCCGATGCCGGCCTCACTGGCCCCAGCACCGGCCTAACCCCTCGGCAGGCTCTTATCCTGGCCTCGGAGGCCCCAGTACCAGCCTTGCCTCATCGCAGGCTCCAATGCCGGCCTCGCTGGCCCCAGCACCGGCCTAACCCCTCGGCAGGCTCTTATCCTGGCCTCGGAGGCCCCAGTACCGGCCTTGCCTCAAGGCAGGCTCCGATGCCGGCCTCACTGGCCCCAGCAGCGGCCTAACCCCTCGGCAGGCTCCGATCCCAGCCTGAGAGGCCCCAGTACCGGCCTTGCCTCAAGGCAGGCTCCGATACCGGCCTCGCTGGCCCCAGCACCGGGCTAACCCCTTGGCATGCTCCGATCCCGGATTTGGAGGCCCCAGCACTGGTCATGCATCAAGGCAGGCTCCGATGCCGGCCTCACTGGCCCCAGCACTGGCCTAACCCCTCAGCAGGCTCTTATCCTGGCCTCGGAGGCCCCAGTACCGGCCTTGCCTCACGGCAGGCTCCGATGCTGACCTTGCTGGCCCCAGCACCGGCCTAACCCCTCGGCAGGCTCTTATCCTGGCCTCGGAGGCCCAAGTACCAGCCTTGCCTCATGGCAGGCTCTGATGCCAGCCTCGCTGGCCCCAGCACCGGCCTAACCCCTCAGCAGGCTCCGGTCCCGTCCTCGGGGGCCCCAACACTGGCCTTGCCTCAAGGCAGGCTCCGATGCCAGCCTCGCTGACCCTAGAACCGGCCTAACCCCTCAGCAAGTTCCGGACCCGACCTCGGAGGCCCTAGCACAAGCCTTGCATCATGGCAGGCTCCAATGCCGACCTCGCTGGCCCCAGCATCGGTCTAACCCCTCTGCAGGTTCCAATCCCGGCCACGGAGGCCTCAGTAGTGGCCTTGCCTCACAGCAAGCTCCGATGTCGGCCACTGGCCCCGGCGCCCGCCTAACCCCTCAGCAGGTTCCGATCTCTGTCTCTGTGGTTATTATTTCAAAGGTTCCAGTTGTAATGTATCAGATATCTTCCTCCCCCGAATATTGGCCACTGGCATTGCCACTGCCTCCACCGTTTCAAATCCTTCCCAGGCTCTTTTTCCACTCTGAATGTTGTCCAGTGTTCCTAAGCATGCGTGATGGTAGCATTCGACATTTGGTATAATTTCTCCAAAAAAATAAAGTTGGTAAGATCCAGTTTCTGCTTCTCCTGAATACAAGTCTCCACCACCATCGCGAAGAACTCTTTCAACACCGCATTTCTCCTTGGTCTCCGCTAAACTCTCTCCTTATATGTGATGTCTGAGATTCTTAACAATATAGAGAAATAGCAGTCCTCTTTCACGGCGAATTTTTCCATAAGTTCCAGTGCATTTAGATAAGTTTTGTCTGCATCTCCAGTGTCCTGGCATCCATAACGGCTTTCTTACCACCTCTCCGATATTTTTCTTTATCTTTTTCTGTTCTGGGCCCGGTTTCTCCAGGGGTCTGGCGAGCTATTCGCAGTTCGGCCAGGACCCAGAGTCCCGCGATCCGGGCCCCAGCTGGCGTGCCCTGTGCTCGACCCCCGCCCAGAACCCAGCATCTTACTGGGTCTGGTTTCTCCAGGGGTCTGGCGTGCTACGCGCAGTTCGGCCGGGGCCCAGAGTCCCGCGACCCGGGCCCCATCTGGCGTGCCCCGCCCGCGACCCCTGCCCAGAACCCAGCGTCTTACTGGGTCCGGTTTCTCCAGGGGTCTGGCGTGCTACGCGCAGTTCGGCCCGGGGCCCAGAGTCCTGCGACCCGGGCCCCATCTGGCGTGCCCAGCCCGCGACCCCTGCCCAGAACCCAGCGTCTTACTGGGTCTGGTTTCTCCAGGGGTCTGGCGTGCTACGCGCAGTTCGGCAGGGGCCCAGAGTCCCGCGACCCGGGCCCCATCTGGCGTGCCCAGCCCGCGACCCCCGCCCAGAACCCAGCGTCTTACTGGGTCCGGTTTCTCCAGGGGTCTGGCGTGCTACGCGCAGTTCGGCCGGGGCCCAGAGTCCCGCGACCCGGGCCCCATCTCACTCTGTCTTTTCAAATGTGAATTGCAATCTATGCTCTTACTGACCAGTAGCAAACCTAAAGCAATGGGGTAGTGGAAAAAGCAATTCTAGCCAACCTCAGTTTGAAATTTACTTTATATCTGATATCAGCAACAAGAAAGCTGTATTTTACTTGAGCCATAGCTATAGTCTCAGATAACTGAAACTATCCCGAGTAAGAATATTAGGAACACCTGGAATTCTAAAATGAAGAAAACAATCTTATAGTAGGTTGAGCAAAATGCTTGGGGCTATCTCAAGAGATGGCATCTGCAGTGGAGAACAATTCATGGTTTTGAACATATAGCTATTAAGTCGAGTGGAAATTTTGAAAACTATAATGAAAAAATTATGAATTAGGAAAAAAAAATCAAGGTAAAATGTAAAGGTCTTTGGATAGTGGGAACCTGAGCTTTTATACTATTCAAATTGACAATGTCAAAAAGCCTAGCCATTTAGCCGGGTGTGGTAGTGCACACTTGTAATCCCAGCATAGGAGAGGCTGAGACTGGAGGATCACAGTTCACAGACCACCTCAGCTACTTAGTGAGGCCCTCTACAACTTAGTGATATCTTGTGTCAAAGTAAAGAATAAAAAAAATAGGGGCAGAGGGTATATCTCAGAGGTAGAATTCCGTGGGTTCCATCCCCAGACCTGTAAAAATAAATAAATAAATAAATAAATAAATAAATAAATAAAGCCTAGTCACAAAGCAAGAGACAGAATCCTCTCTAAAATTTGTTTTTCATCTTTGAATAAAACTGTATGAATAATAGGAAGTTTGAAGTATTTACGGACCTTATAATTTATATGTATCCTAATTATACCCAAAAGATTTTAAATTCATCTATAAAACATGTTGCTACTATAGAAAACAAACCACCTCTCTGAACAAAACAGCTTATCTGAAAATTACAGAGTAGGCCTCAGAGGACCTGTAACTCTAAAGTCAGAATATATGAGTCACTGATATGCAAGAGACAGTTATCAAGAATAAGGTACTACAAAGAGCTAAACAGGAGAAATACATTACAATCTATGTGTTTCTCAAGTTAAATTACCCACATTAATAAAATATAAAAACAGGTTGCTAGTATATGAAAAATCAAGTGAGCTGAGATAGAAAAGCCTACATGAACCCTATTGCTTATAAGTAAATCTGAAATATCACAGAATAATCTGAACTTTATTAAATATTTTATAGAGCTTATTCACTAAACAATACTAAGAGCATTATAACGTTTATGTTGCATGTTAATAATGCAGGGTACATTATGCTATAAGATTCAAATTAGGTGTAATTTTTTTCTTTATTCTTCAGTACACTCCTCAAATATCTTTTGAAATATAAAACAAATAACAAAGGGTCATGTGGGGATGTCTTAGAGCCCAACCTGAAGTAGAAGTTACTCAAAACACAGAGTGTATGTATATATATATATATATATATATATATATATATATATATATATATGATATCCCAGTTCATTTATTCATTTCTCCTCTGGAAATATTTTTGGTGATTACTATTCATTAGCCACTAATCAGTCTATTGGCTAAGGAAGAAGCCTTAGCCCTTGTATTCAAGAAGCTAGCAGTACTTGAAAAGAATAACTCCACAATTACTTATCACTCCAAAGATTACTTATCATTTGCTTTCTTCTTTATTACTATCAAATACCAAAACCAACAAGCTACTTTGATCACTATGTAATATCCAAGACCAAGAGCTAAACATGCATTTCTAATCTGCCTAAAATGAAATTTTTAATAATTGTGACAGCAATCTTATCCATGGTGACAAAACAATAATCAATAGTATTTAATGCTGTTCTTAATACTTAAAAAGAGACAGGGCTATAGAACATGCCAAGACAATAGAGTTCAGTTTTTATTGCATTTATATTTTAGGAGTACTGGTGATTGAACCCAGGGGTATTTTTCCTCCAAGCTACATCCCCACCCCATTTTATTTTTATTTTAAATTTGGGTTACATTAAGTTGCTGAGGGTCTTACTATGCTGCTGAGGTTGGCCTAGAACATGTGATCTTCCTGCATCAACTTCCCAAGATTTGTATAATTTTAATGGTATATTTTAAAATTAGAGTTTTGATGAGATAGTCTAAGCCCTGTTTAAATGTGGAAAAACAGATCACTCAAAGTCACATCCTGTTTCTCAATTTCAACAGAAATAGGAGAACAACTGTATACCAAAAGCATTCCTTCTAAAAAGAAAATCGAGGAACTGCTGATTTAATTCTTATCTCTGAACATAAAGTCAGTTTAAATTTTATGTCAAACTATAAATTGTCATTGTTGCTTATCGTCACCATAGAGATTTTCTACCAAAAAGCCACTTTTCCTAGTGTGAATGAATTCATCTTCTGCTTCTCAATAAAACTTCAAACATGTTTTCAAATGTGCAATATTTAAGACCTTCCATAAAGCCCAAGGAAACCCCAAAAGAATTTCATTCCTTAAACACAGTTAATGTGAGGATGAATCAGATTTCCAAGTGAGTCTCTAAAGCATTTGTGTGAAAAATGTGATTGGTCTGTAGAATGAGACAGTGGCATTGCACATAATGAAAAGTCCACTTCTGTTTGAAAGATATTGGCTCGACCAGTGAGTAGATCCAGCTATGATTTTGTTACCCTGGGCTATAAATAAAAAAGAGTAACTTTATTTTAAATGACAAAAAATTTATTACAACTTGTGATGTCATCTAATACTTATTAAGCATTGAGGTACCATGGATGTGTTGAACAATTAGGGGAGAGCATTTTGGACTGAGAATCATGCTTGGGTTTCTATTACCTGCTTTGTAATTTGGGCAAAGCATAGCACCTCTATTTCTGTCCATATTATCTAGATTCAAACCATGCAATTTGCCACAGATCAATAGAAGTGACTCATGGTTGATGAAAGAAAATCTTCATCTTGTCCCCTATCTATGCCCATTTTAATTTTGGCCCACTTTGGTTTAGGAATTAGTCAAATTTCTCTTTAATATCTGTGGTTCTATACCTCTAAGCATTTTGTTTGTAATTAGGTTAATTTGCATATTATGAACATTTCCTCAAGAACTTTTTTCAGACTATCCTCACTGTTTCTTTCTGAGTTTGATAACTGGGGAATGTCTCTTGCCCAAGTGAATCCTAGAAGGCCAAAGAACTATCTTTAATTAATACCTACTTAGTCCCTGGAGTTTGATATAGGACCCTCCTGGATTTAATTTTCTCTCTGTAAAAGGAGGCAAGTGACTATGGTGATTTTATGCTCTCTCCCTACAAATAAAGTATTCTTATTTATACAACTATATAAACAATAATATCATAAAAAGGTGCATTCTTTCTAAAATATTCATATTTAAATTTCACATATTTTTTCTCTCTCTTCTCTCTCTGACTGCTTTTCCTCTCTGTGACTATTTCACCTCTCTCTGACTGCTTCTCCTTTTGACCCTACTGACTAAATCTATTGGCTGTAAAATAAATAAATAAATAAATAAATAAATAAATAAATAAATTTCACATATTTTGGTTATATATAACTAAAATATGTATAATTAAGTAAATGTGCAACAAAAAGCAAAATTCCTTATTTATTTAATTATATTAGATGAATAAAATAAAATCTCTTGGTTGTATATGCCATGGAAATTTTCTTGATATTCAGAAAAGCATATTTAGAAAAAGGAGTTTTTACTCTTCTTCCTAGACAAGGGAACCACTTTGGGAAATAACTACCATGTACTTTAAATGTTTGATTCTTTCACTATTATTTCTTTTTTGATGGAACTTTATAACATATTTTAATTAGAGTATGATCCATCTAATTTTTTGGGCCTTTAAGGTTTTGTTTCTAAGTGGTCTTTCTTGTCTACTTTCTATACCACTGTATATAAAAATTTTCAATTTAAATATGGTAGATGCTTTAAGAAAATCAAGACTTGAAGATAACCATGCTAGTAGTTGAGTCACTAAACAAAATTTTTTTGAGGCTCTAAGGGAAATATATACAACTATATAAATGTAGACATGCAATTATGTAACTTAAAATAGTACTCCAGCATTGAAAATGTTACCCTTGAAACTATTTGTTATACCCTCCTCTCTTAGCTAGTATTTCTGTTTCTCTGGAAACTTTCTTAGAAATTTGGGGAAATCCTTTTTCCTCCAAATAAAACAAAAATTCTTCCTCTTTGTGTCCCAACACTGATATAAAAGTTCAAGTTCAAGAGCTAATGTGCAGCAAAGTATTGCATCATAGATCCTCTCACAATAAGAAAATGTATAGGTTTCTTAGGAGTAAATGTTCACATCATAAAGTAGTCCAATCAATCAGCAATTGCACTTCATAACATCTCTCTCCTCAAATTCTCTGTGTAACCAATATTAAACAATTTCAATTACAGAGATGTTTTTACTCACCTGAGACCTAACCATTACCAATTACTTACCTTAAATTTCTAGCACATGGTTATCTCTTCTGACTTGTACTAGTATATATCTAAATTGCTTTGATTCTTTTTGTGGTATACTTGGGTAGAGATAAAATAAAACTGCTATAAAACACTAGTATCCACAGAGAAAAGTGATTCTCAGGAACTATCTCCTTCATATGGACAGTAAGGCAAATTTTTGGGGGGTTTCAAATGGTAAAATTTTGATGTCACAGGTAAACAGTGTTAATCTTATGATTAAAAAAAACATTAAATTTGTAAAAAACATTTCAATTACAAATCTTGTTCATACATATTTTTTATTAAATCTTCTAAGTACATAGAGAATTTTGGTCCCCTGGGTAATTTATTCTGTCCTACTTTCGACAAAATTATGTACTTTAATATAACATTCATTATGATTAATGTTCTAAATCTGGATAATATCAATTTTCATTTTCATTCAATTTGCTTAGTCAGTATTTACTTTCCAAGTTCTTCCAAATATGTCAATGCGTAGAAATGACAGGGAAGCAAAATTTAGTTTATTATAAGGACAGAATTCAAAGCAAAGGATACAATCTGTCTCAGGAAGCAGTGAGCTTCTTGTCAACAAAAACATTCAATCAATGGCTGGTTGATCACTTTCAATTAAAATGTGGAGAAAAATCCTGCATTAAACATAGGTATAATTTATATGATTTTACTGCCTTATATTTTAATCTAATGAAACTAATTTGTGTATTTATTAGTCCATAGACTTATTCACTTTCTATATGAGTGATGTCTAATTCAAAGCTCTTTCATGTTGGAGACTTCAACAGGTTTATGGATCTCATGATCATTCAAGCATTCAGTAACTACATTTCATTTCATGCATTTATGCTTTGGGAGTTAATTGATAAATGCCACAGATGTGATGCATGGCTTCTCGATATTTATACGATAAATATTTCTTGAACCTCCAAATATATCTTTTAAGTACAAAAAAATTAGTCCAAGCAAGAAAAGTTATAACACAAATTGGTAATATGGATGTGAGGAAAATGGCTACTGTGGGATGCAGCAGATCTCAGTAGCTGTAACAAACAAAAATCAACTACAGAGAAGGAATCTCCTTAAAAAGAAAAACAAAGCAGCAAAGACATATATGGAAAAAAACACAAAAAAAGGGAACCATGGCAGAAGAATATTTAATACTCAGATTGCGAGATCCACATCAAAAAGCCCAAACATGCAACTGATCTGGTGTGGCAACTGGCACCATCTTGGGTAGCCCCTGAACCACGACTGCTGGCTTGGCAGCCCCAGAATTCTAGCAAATAAACCAAGGGCTTGAAGTGCAAAAAGTAGCAGCAGATCTCCAATATATTAAGCAATCAGCATGACTCTGCAGGAATGGAGAAGATCCAAAAGCCTGTGTACTTGTGTACTCACCAGAAGCCAGCACCCACAGCAGTGCTCTGTGCGTTCCAGAGACGCAGGTCCACAGAACAATAAGGTAACCCCTGCCTAGAGAAGCCACAAGGATTCCAGTGGGCTAAGATCTAGTGGCTCACCCCTGAGGTCATCAGGTTATAGCCTACAAACACAAGAAGGGCCCATAGGGCTCAGGTTGTAGTAGGGGCAAAGGGTCACAGGGGGTCATTCTTAGATTACACTAAACACCCTATGCAGGTGTGGGTAGGGAGATACAAGCTCAGGGCCAGAAGGCCCTTATTGTATCCTTGTTTTATACTCAAGCTATTTCATATTTTCATACCTAAATATGGTAACTACAAGACTACTACTATATCCCCATCTCTCATTCTCAAAGAGATGCTAACTTTTTATACTTAAATATACTTAAATTCTTACTCAACTTAATCATATCCTCTACTTTACTCTACTCCTGTACCCATCACCCCAATTCCTCCCCCCTCACCTAAATATCACCATTGAAAAAAACAACAACAAAAACAAAACACTAGTTACCCGTGCATGAACCTGCTGACACCTCTAAATCCCCACTAATAAGATTGGACCAAACATGTTGTTCACAGACTCACATAAAAAGAAAGGGCAAGACAGCAGAAACAAAAACCTGAGATTTCTAAAAACATAAGAATGGGTAATTGTGAGGAAATAAACGGAATCATAAATACTCACATACAAGCAGTGCAAAAAGGAGAATTCCTAATCCTGCTCAATAATATAATGAAAGGCCTCACAGTAAGTGTATGGGAAATGAATGAGGAAATTGAGATGTTAAGAAATAATCAGAAAGAGGCCTGGAATGAAATGAAAGGGTCAATAAATAAAATGAAGACAGAAATAGAAATAAATTCTGGATGATTAGATGAAATGGAAATCAGAATATCACTGTTAGAAGACAGTTCATTCAAAACTGAAAGTACAGTCAACAGTATACAGAAGACATTACAACAGAACCTAAATATCCAACTACTATGGGACAATATAAAACATCCTAACTTAAGAATAAAAGGCATTGAAGAAGAAACAGAGGCACAGACTAAGGGTATCCATAATCACTTCAGAGAAATAATTTCAGAGAATTTTCCAAACATGGAAAAAGACTTGAAGATCCACATACAAAAGACATACAGAATATCATTAAGACAAGATCGAAGAAGGCCCTAACCACACAATGTAATAATCAAAATATTCAAAATACAAGCTAAGAAAGGAATCTTAAAAGCAGTGAGAACAAAAGAAAGGGTGACATTCAGTGGCAAAACAATAAACTCACCCCAGACTTTACAATCCAAGTCATGAATGCCAGGAGAGAATGGTATGATGTAATCCAGACCCTGGAAGAAAATAACTTTCAACCAAAACTGCTATATCCAGCAAAGTTATTTTTCAAAATCGAAGAGCCAGGTGTGGTGATGCATGCTTGTAATCTCTGCACTTGGGAGGCGGAAACAGAAAGATCATGCAGGTTCAAAGCCAGTCTCAATGGCTTAAGAGACTCTGTTTTCAAATAAAATATAAAAAATAGTTCTGGGTTGTAGCCCAGAAGTAGAAGGCTTCCATCCTCAGTACCACCAAAATTTATGGAGAAATAAAAGTGTTTCAAGATAAAGATAATCTCAAAAAAAATTATGAATACTAAGCCAGGACTAGAGAAAAAACCTGAAGAAATAAATCATAAAGAAGAAAAAAGAAGCAAATTTCAGAGTCAAAAAAGAGATAAAAACAATCAGCAGGGCAAGTAAGCAAAGAAGAAATAATATATCAAACAGAATATAGAAAACAAAATGACAGGAAACAAAAATCATATCTCAATAATAACACTGAATGGCAAAGGATGTAACTAACCTATTAAAAACATAGATTGACAATGTGAATTAAAAATAATTCAAAGCCAGGTGTGGTGATGCACGCTTGTAATCCCCGCACTTGGAAGGTGGAGACAGGAGGATCGCACTGTTTCAAGCCAGCCTTACTGGCTTAAGAGACCCTGTTTCCAAATAAAATATAAAATAGGTATAAAATGTAACCCGGAGATAGAAGAGTTTTGAGGAACCCCAGTACCACCAAAATAATAAAGATAATGATAATAATAATAATAATAATAATAATAATTCAAATATATGCTGCTTATATAAGAAAATAAGCTTATAGCCAAAGACAGTCATAACTAAAAATGAAATAATGAAAAAAAGTTCTGTCATGTTAATGGAGACCAAAATCAAGCATGGATCACAACACTGATTTCAAATAAAAACCACTTTAAGTTTATACACATCAGAAGCGACAAAGCAGGGCACTTCCTTTTATTTAAAAGAACAATTTAGCAGGAAGATATGATGAGAGTCAATGTTCATGCCCCAAGTGTGGGTGCACCACATTTGTAAAACAAACCCTTTAGGACATCAGATCTCAATAGACCCAAATACAATAATACTGGAAAACTTTAACACACCACTCAAACCACTAGATCAATATTCAAGGTGAAAGATGAGTAAAGACTCTTCAGAACTAAAGAAAACTATAAGCCAAATGAACCTAATAGACATATACAGAATATTTCAACCAGAAACAACAGAATATACATTCTTTTCATGGATCCTTCACCAAAATAGATCACATCCTGAGAAACAAAGCAGGCACCATCAAATTAAAAAAAATGTAATATGATTTCCTGCATTTTTCAGATTATAATAAAATGAAAGTAGAAATCAACAACAGGGATATGAAAAGAAACTATTTAAATAGATGGATATTGAATGATATACTACTGAATGATGAATGGGTAAGATCAGAAAAAAAGAGAAAAAAAATTCTAGAATTAGATCACAACATACCAAAATCTATGAGACACTTTAAAGGCAGTGTTTAATGGAATGTTTATAGAACTGAATGCCCACCTAAGAAGAAAGTTGTCAAGTAAACAACCTAATAAAACATCACAAGGACCTATAAAAACAACAACAGTCTAATCCTAAAGCCAGGAGTAGGCAGCAAGTAATTTAAATCAGAGCAGATATAAATGAAATAGAGATAAAAAAGCAATAAAGAGAATCAGTAAAACAAAATGATGGTTCTTTGAAAAGATTAATAAGATTGACAAAACCCTGGCCAACCTAACCAAAGAAAGAGAGAATCAACTTAAATTATTAAAATCAGAAATGACAATGGGGAAATTTGAAGTATTATCAGAAACTCTTTTAAAATTTTATACTCTAATATGCAGAAAATTATGGAAGAAATTAATAGATTTTAAGCACATAAAACCTACCTAAATTGAACCAAAAGGGTATAGCAAGCCTAAATCAACCAATAGCAAGTAAAAAAAAATAGAAAAGCAATAAAAATTATACCATCAAAAAAAATCTCAGGCCCAGACAGGTTTCTGGCTGAATTCTACAAAATTTTCAAAGAACTAATCTCTATACTTCACAATTTGTTCTGGGAAATTGAAAGAGATGGAATTCTTCCAAACTCCTTTTATGAGGCCAATATCACATTAATATCAAAACCAAATAATGATACCTCAAGAAACAAACATTAGAGAAAAGTATATTTGATGAACATAGATGCAAAAGTTCTAAACAAAATACCAGCTATATGCATTCAAGACCATATAAAGAAAATTATACACCATGATCAGATGGGTTCTCATCCCAAAAAAGCAAGGCTGGTTCAACATACGCAAATCAATACATGTTACTCACCACATAAATACACCTGAGAACAAAAGCCACATGATCATATCAATAGATTCTGAAAAGCATTTGAGAAGTTCCAACACTCATTCATGTTCAAAACACTGCAGAAATTTGAAATAGAAGGAATGTATCCCAACATCATTAAGGCATATACAATAAACACAAAGCCAACATTATATTGAATTGGGAAAAGCTTCAAGAATTTCTTAAGTCAGCACAAAGACAGTGATGCCCACTATCACCATTCATTTGCAATATATTTCTTGAGAATCTTGCCAGAGCAATATGACAAGGGAAGGATATAAAAGGAATTCAAATAGGAAAACAAACTTAAAATTATCCTCTTTTGCAGATCACATGATGCTTTATCTAGAAGATCCAAATAACTCAACCAAAAGACTACTAGAGCTGATTAACCAATTCAGAAAAGTGTTGGGGCAAAAATTAACCTAAAGATACCAGTAGCTTTTCTATGTGCTAACAATGAATCCATAATTAAAGAAATAATGAAAAAAATTCGATTTTTGATAACCTCAAAACCAATAAAATACATAGGAATAAAACCTAACAAAAGATGTAAAAGACCACTACAATGAAAACTATAAAATGCTGAGACCACCTGCTTTTTCTCAGCATCTGTGTGGTCACCCACGCAGCTAATTGGCAGGATCTCAACGCAAGAAATAAGCCCTGAGAGAGGGTGTGGTCTCTGGCCAAAGTACTCCCCACTTTTAGATATTATTTCATAACTATTATTCTTTTGGTAATGATTCTTTTAACTCTCCACACGAATTGTTCCAGTGGTGTAAGATCAGGACTGTGAGAGAAACTGAGTCCGTGGAAAATCAACTTTCTGGTAATTTGTCTAAGCCTCTAAACGTCCTCGGCTTTGTTCAAGTAGTAATAAAATCTATTTAGAATTCAGATGCAGTGGCAGCATTCCCATATCAGCAATTACAAAATGTGAATTTCCCCTGTATCTTTGACTTTCATTAACACACAGTAAAAGCATTAAGTTAACTGAAACCATTAGCCCCAAAGGGGAGGCAACCGGTAACTGTTTATCCTTGCGATCCTGCCTAGATACGGAGAAGATAAACTTTATGAGCAGCTAATACTGCCCAATACAATAGAGCTGAAGGCTAGGAAGATTCGTAACCTTTACACCCAGTATGAGCGCTGCCCAAGACAAAGAGGCGCCACGTGGCTAAGAAATGAGTATATCAGAACAAAGGATAGATATAATAAATGTGTAAAAGAAAGGAAATATGGTGAGAATAAGAAAGGATTCTTGTATGAAGAAGAGCTTATCATAAGATTGTCCCAAATGGGAAAGAAAGGAATTAGAAATATTAAAAGCAGGTTGCAGATGGATTATTAAAAGAGGAATAGGCTTCTAATAAGCCTATCGTTTGAGGAAAAGTGTTCAGCAGCTAAGGAAATACATCTGACAACTAAATCTAAAAACTTCAGGGTATATTTTGGTGTTTTATCTGCCAAACTGTGTTGTGAGTTTGCTTAAGCTTTCAGAATTTAGAAGACAAGACAGGACGACACCTGGGAGAATTCCATTACATCCACCTGGATCTCCACATCTCCCCATGCCTGCCATATGGACTAAGCCCTAAAGATGGAAAGTTCCAAAAAAGTTAAAGAAGATTCCATGAGAGGCCTCCAAGCCCTGGGCGTGCCGTTTCTTCTGGAATTTGCACTTCGCAAGGACAGCTGGATCTGCTGCGGGATCCGGAGAAGATTCTGAGCTAATCTCTTGAATGCCGGACAAACTTGTTTTTTTTTACCTTGACTATTGATTTATGGTGAGTACACTCTTTTCTTTTCTTTTTTTTTACTATTAACCCCACTGGTCAATGATATACATTTTCAGGGTTCTTGTAATAAAGTGTCAATAGCTCAATAAGCTTTTGTCCATGTCAGATTCTTTCTAGAAGTGCCATAAATAGGAACTTAAAGAAATTTATTTCCTAGAAAGGAAAGAATCGCTGCAGATAAGCGGCTGCAGAACAGCACCCGAACCTTTGCCCATCTTTTCTGTGATTATTCGATCGTGAGTGGAATCATGGCAATTTTGATTGAGCCAGTCTGTGGCAATAAAACATTAAAGAAAAATTTGAATAAAACCTTGGAAGATGAAAATATATCCCTTACTCATAAATAGGAAGAATAAGTATAATAAAAATGGTCGTTCTTCCAAAAGTGATCTACAGATGCAGTGTAATTCATATTAAAATTCAGAGTAGGGGAGGAAGAAGGCTGAGGTCCATTAATAAAAATGCTATGTTCAACTATGTATATACATGTGAATATAATATTATTAACCTAGACATTCAATATTGGGAGGGAGAGAAAAGGGGAAGCAATGGCCACAAAGTACTGTATGAAAAAATGACATTGTCAACATGATCCCTATTATGATGTGAGATTATAGTGCACCAATATAATAAAACTTTTAAAAATTGAGAATATGCTATAAACTAGAATCTTTCTAAATTTTTCCAAATTAACATTTTTTTAACTGAACATATTTTTCTTTCTTTTATGCAGATAATAACAACAACCTGCCATTCATTCTAGATAAACCTTTTCAACACCCACTTATCCTTTAATGTAGCACATTGTTGCTACAGTTTTCATTATCCCATGTTCATCACTCCAGCTATAGTAGCAGAAGATAGTTTCAACCCTTCTATGGTGCCTAGCTGATCTACAGTACAGTACCCTCTTCTTTTTGTGTCTGACATGGGAAGAATGTACTTTGTCATTGTCAGTTCCTTTCTCTTTAGTTGTTTCTAAATCACTTTTCTTTCTTTTGAAATGTACATAAGGGACAAATCAGTGAGCCAATTCATTTTTCAGTGGTTTGAGAATTTACATGTGTGATTTATTAAAGGTGAGAAATTGTTGTAAAGTAAAAATAGTGGAGACATCTGAAAAAGTGAACAGTGTCTTCAAATTATGAAAGTTATCTAACATTTGTGAAGGAGAAAAAGAAGAAATAAAAAGGAATCATTGGGTTGGAAGAATCTTAGAATGTAGTGCAACTCTGAGAAAGATTCCACCAAGCTGATATCAATATTCTAGAAAGTACTAAGATCACCATTGCTATTTTTCTATGTCTTAAAGGGGATTTATATTCTAGATTTTAAAATACTGGTTTACTTAGTTTTCTTGCATTAAAACTGCAACATGATGAGGGTTGAATCCATGGACATTCTATCACTAAGCTCTATCCTCACATCTCTTTGTATTTTGAGACAGGTTCTCCCAAATTTGACCAGTTGAGGCTCAAACTCAATATTCTTCTGCCTTGCCTTCCAAATTGCTTAGCTTAATAGCATGCTCTACTACATCATATAATAAGATCCTAACATAAAAATCTGCCATCTTTTTAAATTTTAATTATATAGTAAGGTATTAGCTACTAAAGGCATTATGCTGTATCATAAGTCTCCAGAAACAATTTATATTTGGTAAGTAAACATTGTACCCTTTCATCATTATATCTAAATTTCTCCTTTACATAAATAGGTAGAAGTGGGATGGCTAGGCAATGATGTATTTAAACTTTTAATATTAATATTTAGAAAATTTTTAATATTGCTTACCATGATGTCTATACCAACTTATATTATCACCACAGTATGTAATGATTTCCTTTTCTTCATGTCCTCACTTACCCTTTAATATATATATATATATATATATATATATATATGTATATATATGATGCCCTGACAGGTGTACAGGTGTAAGGTGATAACTCATAGTTATTTTAGTTGAAACTTCCTTAATGATCAGTAGTGTTGAACAGATTATTATATACCTATTGGTCATTTGTATGTCTTCCTGGAGGAAATCCCTATTTGAAATTTCTTTGTTCAATTTTTAACTTTTTGTTATTTGCATATTATTTCTTATATATTTTAGTTGTTTTTCCTTTATCAGATATGTGGTTTACAAATATGCACTCAAATTTAGTAGGTTAACTTTAATTTTTTTGACTTTTCATTGGCAGTCATTCAAAATATAAACAACAAGAAATGCTGGTGAGTGTGTGGAGAAGTGCAAACTCTAATACATTTTTGATGGGATGCTAAATTGGTGCAAACACTTTGGAAAACAAAGTATGGAGGGTCCTCAGAAGAATGGGAATGCACTTATTATATGATCCAGCAATACCACTTCTGGATATCTACCCCAAAGAAAGGAAACCAACTACCAAACTAATGTATGCATATCTATGTTCATACCTGCACAATTCACATTGCCAAACTATGGAACAAGCCAAGATGTCCATCAACAGATGAGTGGATTACAATACTATGGGATATGTATGCAATGGAATTTTACTGAACCATAAGGAAAAACACAATTACATTATTTACGGGGAAATGGATGAAACTGGAGGTCATTATGCTAAGTGAGATTAGTCAGACACAAAAAATAAGAAACCAGATGCTTGCCCTAATATGTGGAAGCTAGTGAGAAAATGGGTCATAGAAAAAACTCTAGACAAAAAAAAAGATACTAGAAATGAGCAAATAAGGTGACCTAACTGAGTGGATGGGAGGGGGTAAAAGGGAAATTATCTAATGCACATGATGTACTCTAACAAAAATATAAATATCAATTACTAAGCCAAACATGAGGAGGAGTGAGGGGGAGAGAATGAGGTGGGAATTGGGTAAGAGATAATTTGGTGATGTGTGCATGTATCTCTCCATCATCTTGCATCCTATTAAGGGGTATGACTACAATTCCCCAATATAAATTTTTAAAATATTAAAATAAATACAAATAAAATCAGATATCAAGGAAAAAATTGAAAGAAAACAAATAACTCAATCAAAAAAGGGCAAGTGAACTAAATAGACACTTCACATACTAAGATTTATGGTAATACATTCATGCATGCATACAATTTTATTTGATCTGATTCCCTCCCCATATATCCTGATCCCTCCATATCTTTCCATCTCCTCTCTCTTACCAGATAGTGAGAGTTAGAGTGATACATTCATATATGTACTTAACATAATTTAGATTTTTCTCTTTCCCAAACATTTTCTACTATGTTTTAGCTCTTTTGTTTAAAACTTTAAAATTAATTTGAGATAATTTTTGTTTGTGGCATAAAAACTAATTTATCTTCTATGATAATGTATAGTTTGTCTTCCTAAGATTTAAGAACTTGGAGCTTGATACCTACTGTAGTAGTATTAATACAAAAATCAAATAAAGACAGTTCAAGGAAAGAAAACTACATGCCTGTGACACTGATGAATTTAAATGCAAAACTGCTAAGCAAAACATTAGCAATATGCATTCAAACCACATCAAGAAAATCATATACCATGATAAAGTACGGTTCTTCCCAGATATGCAAGTCTAGTTCACCATATGAAAATCAGTTCATGTAATTCATCACATAAACAGAAAAAAATCACATGACCATTTCAATAGAGGCTGTATTTTTTACCATATCCAACACCCATTTATGATAAAAGCACTGCAGATAATCTGAATAGTACGAACAGGCCTCAGTATCATAATGGTAGTAGACAATAGGTCCACAGTCAACATCATTATTTAATGAGAAAAAAACTGTAAGATTTTCCCCTAAAAACTGAAACAAGACAAGGGTACCCATTATCACCACTTCTTTCCAATATAGTTCTTGAAACTCTATCCAAAGAAGTAAGGCAAGAGAAGGAAACCAAATTGTACAAATAGGAAAAGAAGAACTAAAACTACCACTATATGCAGATGACATAATACTATACTTGGAAGACTCAGCAAACTCAACCATAAAGCAGATAGAATTGATCAACAAATTTGGTAAAGTTTATGGATACAAAATCAATCTTAAAAAATTAGCTTTCCTTTATGCCAACCCAAAATCCACTGGGAAAAAAAAAAACAGAAAATGCTTTTATTCAGGATATTCTACACAGAAAAAAAATACTTTGGAATAAACCTAACCAAGAAGGTAAAATAACTCTACAAAAATTATAAAACATTAATATAATAAATCAAAGACCTTAGGAGATGGAAAGACCTTTCATTTTCTTGAACAGGAAGAATAAATATCATCAAAGGGGTCATTTTTTCTTAAGGGATCTACAGATTTAACACAACACCCATTAAATTACCAAGTTCACTTCTCACAGACATAGAAAAATTATTCCTTAAAATTATTTGGAGTAACAACAACAACAACAACAACAACAAATAAAAATAGCCAGAGTAGTTCTCAGCAACAAAAACCATGCAGGTGGCATCACAATATCTGACTTCAAAATATACTACAAAGCCATAACATAAAAACAACATTATTTACAGGCAAATGGCTAGAACTGGAGAACATTTACTAAGAGAGATGAGTCAGTCACAAAAAGTAAAAAATTGGATGTTATCCCTAATTTTTAAAAGCTAGGGGGAAAAGGGTCATATGAGGAACTGTAGAAAAAAATTAAAAATCATAGATGAAGAAATAAGGGGACCTAACTGAGGAGGATGAGAGGGGGAAAGAGAAAAGTTTTCTAATGTACATTCACAAACATATCAAGGTCAGTCATTGGGCCAAACATGAGAAAAAGAAAGGAGGTAGGAAATGGGGTGGGAATTGGAATAGAAAATTGGGGTAGGAATAGGGGAAGGACCTCTACACACTTGTACTCCATTAAAATATATGACTACAATGCCCCAATAAAACATTTATTTATTTATTTATTTATTTATTTATTTATTTATTTATTTGGTGGTACTGGGGATTCTGGAAACCCTTCTACCTCTGGGCTACACTCCCAGACCTATTTTTTTTAATTTTTATTTGGAAATAGGATCTCCGAAGCCAGCAAGGCTGGCTACGAACCTGCACTATCTTCCTATCTCTGCCTCCCAACCACAGGGATTACAAGTGTGCACCACCACACCCAGCCCCCAATAAAAAATTAAAAAAATAAGCCAGGCATGGTGGTGCACACTTAAAATTCCAGAATTTGCGAGGATTCATAAGAACTGAAAATAGGACCTGGTGTGTAGCTCAGAGGTAAAACATCCCTGAGTTTCATCTCCAGTATTGAAAAAAAATTTAAAGAAATAAAAAGAGGTGGAGCCAGGTGTAGTGACACATGCCTGCAACCTCAGGAGATAGGAGGCCGAGGCAGGAGAATTACAGGTTTGAGGCAACATAGTGAGACTCTGTTTTAAACTAAAATATAAAATGGAATGGCCCTAGGTTCAGTTCCAGTACTAAAAATAAAAACACCAAAAAAGAGGTGGTAAGAACTTCAAGTGACAATGACATACTGATTGTTCAACCTTCATAAAAGTATTATAATTCCCACAAAGAAGTTTGTTATAAAGAAAGTTAGGTAGCCCTCTTGATTTCTCTTATGCCTCTTGTTCATCCACTTTACCACAATGCATAAAGCATCATAAACCCTTTACTTAAAACCAAATAAGCAATCATATCATATTCTCGGATATCAAGTGTAAGCTAAATAAATATATTTTCATAAAGTACCCATCATCAGATATTTTGCTTTAGCAAAACAAAATACACTCAAGTTCTATTTCATTGTTTTGCTTGTGGAAGTCCTATTTTCCCAACACCATTTAGTGAAAAGACTCTTGCCTCTAATTTTATATATCCTATTCATTCACTTATTGTGGATTAATTTAACTTGCATTCAAAATATTATGTCCGGACTCTCTAATATGTTGCACTGGTGTGTGAGTGTATTTTTATATCCATGCTGTTTGGATTGTGTTTGTAAAATAATTAGAGGTAACAAAGTGTAATTAATCAGTTTTGCCCTTCTTGCTTGGTATTTTTAGACTAAAACATCTAGAGTAATTCAGGTGTGAGTTTGGACATCAGAAAGATAAAGGAATAGGAATTTCCAATACTTATACCTTAAAAGAAATATTAATTTGAACAGGTATCCACTCACAAAAATATCTTCACAGAGTTAAATACACTGTATGAGTGATCATAGTAAGTGGTTGTAGCAAAGAAATGTGAAAAGACATATTATGGAGCGTAGAAAGTACAATTTTAAATTTTCTTCATTTCCCTCTCTTTCACCCTTGGCAAGATAACATGGAAAGAGAAATATTTCTTCTGGGAAAGCAAGAGAATTGAGGTTCAGACTTTAACCCAGTTCCCAAAAATATTTAAACTCTAATAAAACCTACTGATATGCAGAACCCTACACTTTGAAATTATAGGCTGATATCGGTGGACTAAACCCTCAGGACCACTGTAATACTGGCCAGGTCTCATTACCCCAGCCTTCAAGCCTGCCTGGCACATTTGGTCTCTGACCCTGTTTCACCTTCAGGTCAGCACTGGCTTCTTGTGATTACAGACCTGTTACAATACTAGGTTACTCTCTACAGTATCAAGCACTTGAACAACTCTGTAGACTCAGTCTCTATGTCTGCCACAGTCCTAGTCTGGTGTCAGTAGCTCCATGCACTGTATCACCTTAGAACCAAGATGGCCTTTATGCTCTTACACTTTAGGTCACCACAGAACCAAATTATTTACCTATCCAAGGCCCCAGCCTATATTCAGACATTCCATCATTTAGGTTAGCTCCAGCAGGCAAAAGTACCAGGCCACACACACACACACACACACACACACACACACACACACCAGATCTGGCTCTTCAGACTCTGGCTCTAGGCCAATCCAAATATGCCAGGTGCTAAGAAATTCCAGCCCTTGGCTGGCCACTGCCTGCAGATTATTCTAGATTTTCTGCCTCACTTGTCTAGTATAGGGCATTCCCAGGCATAGAAGGCATGCCAACTAGTATAAGTTACCACTTATTTAGATGTGCAATCACAATCTAAAACACTGCTATTGTATTTTTAATTTTTTTTTACATTTATATTTATCAAAGATGTTGGCTTGTAGCTTTCTTTACTCATAGTATTCTTGTGAGACTTTTTTTCAGGGTAATTTTTTTCAGGGCCATGCAAAATTAGTTTGAAAACACTCCCTGTCATTCTATTTTGGGGAGAAAATGTTTTCAGGATTAGCATTATTCTCTAAGTGTTTTGTAAAATTAATACATGAAATCATTACCTGCTAGGCTTTTCTTTCATGGGAAATTTTTAATTATGGATTTAAACTCTTTACACATTGTTGTTTTATTTTTATTTTGTTTTTCTAGTTATTTGTAGCTCAGTATTGATAGATGGTATGTTTTCAGGAATTGATAAATTTATTCCAAGGTACTCAATTTTCAGTATAGAGTTATTCATATCAGACTTCAATCATTTTGTGAATCCTTGTAGTATTAGATGCAATGTCTTTTCATTTATTTGTGATTTAATTCTTTTGGGGTTTTTTTCTGTTTTATTCTTTGTTAACGAAGAGGTTGTCAGTGTATATCTTTAAAAAAAAACATTAAGTTTTATTGAATGGTCCTACTGTTTTCCCAGTCTTTAATTTGTTTATTTCTGCTCTAGGATTTATTATTAACTTGTTTCTCCTATGTTTGGGATTAATTTCTTCTAGTTATTTGAGATGTAATGTTAGGTTTACATGAGATGTTTTCCTTTTATGTTTGCACTTAATTACTATAAGATTTAGTTTTAAAATATAAAGTTGCTTGGTATATTTAATAAGTCTTGCAATTTAAATATTCATTTTTATTTGTTATAAGATTTTTATTAGAGCATTGTAGCCATACATCTTAATGTGGTACAAGATGGTAGAGGCATTCATGTATGCATCACTCATTTAACTTCTCATGTTTGACTTAGTTATTAACTTTGAAATGTTTAATGTTCCCAATAATACAAGATATTTTAAATTTTTATTTTAATTTCTTCTTTGATCCATCAGTTGGTTGTTCAGGGGTATGTTGTATAATTCCACGTCATTGTGAATTTTCTGCAAATCCTCTTGCTGTTGTTTTCTAGTCTCATAATTTTGAGGTTTGAAAAGATATCATCTATGTTGGAAAAAGTCCAATGTGCTCTTGAGAAGAATATGCATTATTTTGTGGTTGGAAAGTCAGCCTCTCTAGAGAGTCTACATATAGTTTGTGAAGAAATTGTATATGGATGTGCTTACTCCAAACCTTTTATTTCCTTTTAAGAATTGAGACTTAGGCATATAAGCATTGTTTGGATCCTATAAATTTAGGCCTGACTCAGAACTCACCATTTATTCTACCTATAGATTTTTCTGATATAGATAGTTACTCACTATCCATATGATATTTTGTGCTGTATATGAAATTTTACATATGCTTCTAAAGAAGAATGCATATAGTGTCTATAGGGGAGCACCCATTCTGTCAGGGAGGGCAATAAGAGAGAGGAGAGTTGAAGAATGCTGGAGGTAAATAGATAAAATTATTGAATTATAGAAATGAAAATGTCATCAGATTCTCAATATCTTAAAATCCACAGCAAGCTAGCCATGCTAATGCATGGATGTAATCCCAGGATTTGGGAGGCTGAAGCAGGAGGATTGCAGGTTTGCAGCTAGCCTCATCAACTTAGGCCCTTTGCAACTTAGTGAGATCCTATTTCAAACTAAAAAAATAAAAATAGGACTGGAGTGAAGCTCAAAAATGAAATGCCCTTAAGTTCCATCTCCAGTGCCAAAAAAAAAATCCACAGCAATAAACACACACTTACACAGACTACCTGTATATGTTTGAATAAAATTTGAGAGCTTCAAGGATTAAAGGTTGAAGAAAAAGAAAACAATCTACAAATAGATGCTGTCAAATACTCTTATCACATCATGCTTTGTCCAGTTCTTTAGATTTCTGTGCTCATTGCTTCTTTTGCTTCTTTTGCTTGGGATTGTCTAATTTTATATCCTCAAGCCTAGTTTACTTTACTTTTTTTAATTTCTAAAATGAGTGCCAGTTTTTCTGAGAAGATATCCTCTGAACTTTCTATTCCTTTATGAATTTTCGATTAATTATTCTCTATTAATAGAAATTATTTTCTGTTAGAAAATTTATTATCTATCTAGAAAAATTGTAATTATTTAACTTCCTTATTTATTTGTTTTTTCAATTTCAACATATAATAAATAATGGATTTATCTGGATAATATTGTGCTAAGTTGGACTAGTAAAAGATTGGATGCTCTCCCTAATATGTGAAAGCTAAGGAGAAAAGGGGTTATAAGAGGGCCTCCAGATGAAAAAGGAAAAATCATAGATGAACAAAGAAGGAGACCTAACCATGGGTAATGGGATAATGAAACAAGAAAGTTCCCCAATGTACATGATGTACATTCACAGACATATTGATGTCAATTACGAGGTCAAACCTGAGAAGGAAGGAGGTTGGGGTAATGTGTTGGGAAATGGGAAAAGGCTAAATAAGTGATGTGTGCATATATGCCTATATCATGCTGTACTCCATTAAGATATATGTATGACTGCAATGCACCAATAAGTTTTTAAAAAATTATCATGTACTTGGTGTTCTCTGGAATCTATATTCATCTATCTATATCTTTACATTAGAATGGAAAAAAGAAAAAGGAGCAGCTGTATCTTAAATATTAGGCATACTTAATGCTACAGTGTACTTCATTAATTTATTTAACAAATTTTTATGACATTCTATTATATACAAAATACTCTTTGACATTGGTAATACATGTGTGTATACATGTATGCTTAGCCTTCTGTCCTGAAAAGTAATGCATTGTATTTTACCTTAGGCAATCTTTTATATGTCTAAGCCAAGGGTATATCTATTTTGATAAAACATCTTAGTGTTTACATTCATGAGAGATCAAAATATATTTTAGTTATAAATACATATTTGTTTCAGTTATGAACATATTTTCTAATTTAATATTTATTTTTCAATTTACTCCTGAGATAAAATTGCTTAAATAAGAGTACTTAAAGAAACAGGAAATCCTACATAAATTGTAATCACAACCAACCTGTAAACATATAATAACTGTATATAAGATTAACTGAATCTTCTTAGAGAGTATTTCATGTGGGTAACTGAGGCTATCTACAGAGAATGTCTTATTCTTATTGTAGTTGTGCATGATTCCAAAGGCCTCGAATCTGAGTTATTTCACCATATAGACATCATAATAAGAAAAAGTTAATTCAAAGCACTTTCATTGTCACCGGAGCCCTCATGAACTTTTCTTTAGTACTATAAGTTAAACCCAGGAGCAGTCTACCTCTGAGCCACACCCCCAGTCCTAAATTATTTTTTTGAAAGAGGATCTCACTAAGTTCCTGAGGGTCTTACTTTGTTGCTAGGCTCACCTCAAACCTACAATCTTTCCATTTCCATCTCGGAAATATTGGGATTACAGGCATGTTACACTACAGCCAAATATGAACTACTTTAATTTGTTTTTTGTGGTACTGGGGATGGGAACCAGGGACATTCTACCTCCAGGATACACAACCAGCACTTTTTTTTATTCCTTATTTTGAAACAGGGTCCCACTATGTTGCAGAGGGCCTCACTAAGTAGCTGAGGTTGTCTGTGAACCGGAATCTTCCTGTATCAGCTTTCCAAATGCTGGGATCACAAGCTTTTGCCACCATGCCCAGCTCTACATTGGTTTTGTTTCTACTTTATTGTGATCTAATTATTTCACTATTTCACACACACACACACACACACACACACACACACACACACACATCTGGTCTTCTACAACCTTGTATCCATTACCATTCCTCTGGTCATAAGCTTCCATTTATTCTTTAAAATATTATTTTTCATTATTTTTGAATCTGTGACCTTTAGATTCTCTGGGGATATAATATTTGATCTCTTTTTGTATTACCTACTGGCCTCTTTGTGTGTTTGGTCTTAACAGTTTGTCACAGACACATATGTATAATTGAGACATAATCAAACATTCATTTAAAAATGGAAGTAGCATAAATATTGAAAATTCTAGCATTTAGGTGAGGGCCTTGTTTGACTATGAAGAACAATTTGGAAGAAACTTCCTTGATCCCCTCTGTGGGTAGTGTCTACCTCTTAATACATGACCCTGCAAAATGGTTTAGGGAAAAACATATCCCCTACTATGGTATACTGAGAAAATATTTTGCTACTTTAAAACTGGTCTTCATTTGCTGGACGTGGTGGCGAATGCTTGTGATCCCAGTGCTTGGGAGGCTGAGACAAGAGGATCACACAGATTTAAAGCCAGCCTCAGCTACTTAGTGAGACTCTCAGCAACTTAGTGAGACCATGTTTCCAAATAAAATATAAAACAGGCATGGAAAGATACCCCGGAGGTGGAAGGCCTCTGAGTTCTACCAAAAAAAAAAAAAAAAAAAAGGTCTTGATTTTACTTAAAAACATGGGAGCATATCTTGATATTTCAAAGTGTTGATAGGACAAACTGCTATTCTCTTTTAAAAAAACTTCAATAACTAATCCCATATTCTCACTATTTATTCAAGATGCTCCTTTCTCTGGTTTGCCATTTTTTATTTCTGAGACATGAAACTGGTCTATAACTGGTCTATTATTGACTTTTCTTTCAACTTTCTTCTTTACACAATCCATTAATCACCTGGACCTATCAATGATTTGTAGTGTGTGTATTAGAAAAAGTACCATCCTTCCTGATACTGTCACTACATTCTCTTTATCCTATTGCTACCTACTCCATGGTTCTGCTCATTTGACCTTGTATTTTTTGTCAAATTAATTATAATCTTTCTATTTATTACTTTCCTTATACAAGCATTTACAAAGACTTCTTACTCTTACCCCAAATTTTTATTCAGCCTTGCATTCAAGGATTTCTCTCAACTGAATTACCTACAATTTATCTCAATATAATGATATATAATAGTGTTCAAGTATCAAATACCCTGAATTAAAATATCAAATCTCTCATTTACTAGTTCTATGAATTTGGGAAATTTTCCAAATCTATGAATGACTTGATTTCTACATTGATAATTTAGTATAAAATTATTTATATTATAAAAAGTTGTAAAGTTTAACAGATAATACATAAAAAGTACCAAAAATAGTAATTGGTATATGATGAATTACCACTATATGATATGATGATAACAATGATGCTACTATCTGGTTCACTTTTTTCCAAATAAGCTTTTATCATAAGTACTTACTTGCACCTTAGATTACTTTTGATTATTTATTTATTTATTTATATTTTTGTTGGTCTGGGGATGGAACCTAGAGACATTTGACATCTGAGCTACAACACCTGTCCAATTTTTTATTCTTTATTTTGAAACAGAGTCTCACTGAGTTCTGAAGGGCCTCACTAAGCAGCTGAGGCTGTCCACAAAGAGCGATCCTCTGGTCTTAGCTTCCCAAATGCTAGAGTTACAAGCATGCACCACCATGCCCAGCTTAGATTACTTTTTAAGTTTGTTTATTTATTTATTTATTTATTTATTTATTTATTTATTTAGTGGGTATGGGGATAAAACCCAGGGGCATTTGACCTCCAATCTACACTCCCTGCCCTATTTTGCATTCTTTATTTTGAAACAGGGTCTCTCTAAATTGTAGAGGCCCTCACTAAGTAGCTGAGGTTGTCCGTGAAACACGATCCTCTGGCCTCAGCCTCCCAAATGCTGGGAATACAAGCATGCGCCACCATGCCTGGCTACTAATATTATTTTTTGAGTGAGATTATTTTCCAGAATTCTATATGAAATAATACACTGGCAAGATATTCAAGAAACTTTTTTTTAATTTTTTTTATTGGTGCATGATATTCATACAACTTATTGGGGTAAAAACTTGTGTGTACAAACATGTACTCATCGCTGATTTAACCCCTAACCAAATCCCACCCCATTCCCTCCCCGTCCCTCCCTCCCTTGCTTGGCTTAGTGATTGACTTTGATATGTTTAAGTACATTGTGAGCTTTAGAGATTTTCCTATTCCCCTCTCCTTTCTCCTCCTTTAGGTTGTCTTGTTTGCTCCTCTTTTCTCCCTAACTCTCACATATTAGGAAAAGCATCTGATTTCTTATTTTTTGTGCCTGACTAATCTCACTTAGCATAATGTCCTCCAGTTCCATCCATTTCCCTAAAAATGATGTAATTGAGTTTTTTTTGATGGCTGAGTAAAATTCCATTGTGTACATATCCCACAGTTTTGTAATCCATTCATCTGTTGATGGACATCTTGGCTGGTTCCATAGTTTGGCTATGGTGAATTGTGCATCTATGAACATAGATACACATGCATTAGTTTGGTAGTTTGGTTTCTTTTCTTTTGGGTAGATACCCAACAGTGGTATTGCTGGATCAAATGGTAGATTTGTTCCCATTCTTCTGAGGATTCTCGATACTGTTTTCCAAAGTGGTTGCACTAATTTGCAATCCCACCAATAATGTCTTAGAGTTCCCACTTCTCCACATCCTCGCCAGCATCTGTTGTTGTTTGTGTTTTGAATTATGGCCATTCTAGTTGGTGTTAGGTGAAATCTCAGAAACTTTTAAAAAGAAAAATGACACACAGTTACTTAAAATAATCGTAATTTCTTATATTAAGTAGTAGTGTATTTTTTTGAACATGTGGAAATGCGAAAAGTTTATTGGTTACATATTGTGCTACAGAGCCAATAGAAAGCCTACAGAATGAGAGAAGATCTTTACCAGCTATCCCTCTAATAGAGGGCCAATATTCAAGATATACAAAGAACTCAAAAGACTTCACACTAACAAAACAAATAACCCAATAAAAAAATAGGCAACTGAATTAAATAGACACTTCACAGAAAAAAGAAATACAAATGGTCAATATGTACATGAAACATGTTAAACATCATTAGTAATCAAGGAGATGCAAATCAAAACTACACTGTGTTTCCATCTAGCCTCAATCAAAATATCAAGCATAGAGAAGTCAAATAACAATAAATGTTGGTGAGGATATGAGGAAATAGAAATTTTTCTACCCTGTTGGGAGTGCAAATGAGTTCAGTAGTTATGGGATCAGTGTGAAAATATCTTATAAAACTGGAAATGAATCCAGCATAGGATTTGGCTATACTCTTATTGAGTATCTTTCCAAAGGGGTCAAAATCAGAGAACTATAATAACATATGTGTACCTATGTTCATATTTGCACAATTCACAATAACCAAACTATGAAATTAATCTGGTTGTCCATCAAAAGATGAATGGATTTAAAAATATTGGAAATACACAAAATGGAACTCTATTCAGCAATAAAGAAGAAAAAAATTATGTCATTCATGCAAAAATGAAAAGACCTAGAGAACATTGTTAAGTGAGATTAGCCAAGCACTGAATGAGAAGGGACATATATTTTCTCTAATATGCTCAAGGTAGGGAATTTTTGAATACCAGAGAGACTCCAGATAATGAAGAAGATCATCAGTGTAGCCTGTAAGAGAGGGTAGGGAAGGAAGAAGGCAGAGGATTAAAAGCTATTATTTTCTTCATATATTTTTAGAAAATGTAATAATTGATAATAAATTGAGGGTATGCTGTTTTCTTGATAGCATATATTAGATACTTATGCAATTTGCCGGGTGTAGTTGTGCACACTTGTAATCCCCATGCTTGGGAGGCAGAGACAGGAGGATCGCGTAGATTTGAAGCAAGCCGTGCTGCCTTAAGAGATCCTGTTTCCAAATAAAAATATAAAAAATAGATCTGGGAGCGTAGCCCGGAGGTAGAAGGGTAGAAGGGATTTCAGGAACCCCAGTACCATAAAAAAAGAAACTTATGCAATTTAGTCATATGTAACAAGAGCTTAAACTAAGAAGACCTTTGATAAAAGTTTCCTTAAGGGAATGAGCCTAGGAAAATAACCTATAATATAGGTAAAAAAAAACCTGATTTTTGAGAGCATTTTATAGAATGATTTATAATTGTAACATACTCTATAAATACCCCCAAATAGAAGAAAGACAAAAAAACTGGCATATTAGTACAGTAAATATTATGTAACAAAATCACTTTCATAGCATTTCTTTTTTTATTGGTACATTTTAGTTAGTCATATTTCTTAATGGGAATAACAGATGGTAGAGGCATATATGAACACAACACTCATTTAGCCCTTCCCCAATTCACACTCCATTCTTCTACCCTCCCTCCTACCCCATAGTTTTGTACCATATAATCCCACAATACCACTTCTGAGTATCTACCCAAATGAATGGAAACAAAACCAATGACACAGAAAACATTTGAAAGATATTATTTGACTTTCATTTAATAAGACTTTATTTTCTGTATTCATGATAACTGAATTACATTAACCTGAAGTGAAAAAATAACCATGTAAGTTGCTACATAACAAATGTGACCATAAAATATAAATAAAATATTTTTCCATAAAAACGATTTAAGAAAAATTGAGTTTTTACTTACTTTATGGTAGAAAGAGGGGAAGGGAAGGGTAGGCTGAAACAATATTGTATAAATTATTTAATGTGAAACTTAAGACCTTTTATTTTTATTTTATTTATTTTTAATTGGTGCACTGTATTCATACATCATAGTGGGATACATACTTTTGTAGACATACATGCACACATCGCCCAGTCAGCCCCCACTCGATCCCCACCCCATTCTCTCCCTATCCCTCCCTCCCATGCTTGGCTTAGTGATTGACATCTAGTATTATAGCAATTTATCAAAAATTAAAAATGATAATCTCACATAACAGTTTCAATCGTCTGATACAAAGCTTTTGATGACTTAAAGATAACATTTCAATATTTCTTTTTGCTTTCTTTCTTACCAGAGAATCTATTTTTTCTATTTTTTAGGTGAAACTATCATATATTTATATATTTATTTTTCAGAAAAAAAAATCTATCCTAATATGGAATATGGATTCTAGGTACCCACAACGATCTTGAAAAAGAACAAAGCTAGAAGATGTATATTTTCTGATTTCAAACCATATAAAGCTACAATAATTGAAACAGTGTAGTACTATTCTAAAGGCAGATATATAAACCATTGGAGTTAAATAAAAGCCTAGAGCTAAATTCTTCCCTATATTGTCAAGTTATTTTTGACAAGGTTTCCACGAACATTTGGTGGTGGGAATAATAATCTTTTAACTAAATATTGTTGAAAAATAATAATTACATGGAAAAGAATAAAATTGGACCCTTACCTAATCCCATATACAAATATTAACTCAAAATAGATAAAATACCTAAATATAAATCTTAAGACTATAAACTTTTAGGAGAAAATCTGGGTCATTAAACCTCACAACATTGAAATTGGCAGTGATTTCTTGGTAATGATTTCAATGGCACAGGAAACAGAAGAGTATACAAACTCCCTAAAAAATAAAAAACATATTGTATATCCAAAGACAATGTAAACAGAGTTAACAGTTACTAATAGAATGGGATAAAATATTTCCAAATGCTATATCTGAAGGTATATTAATATTCCAACTAGAAATCCTAAAAATTAACAACAATAAAGGCAAACAATACCCTTTACAGATAGGTAAAAGACTAACATAAATAATGAATCTCCACAGATAACCAATCTTAGTTGTCTGTTGGATGGAAAATCTTGTTTCTCTAGTTCTGATGTGTGTTACCTATTTCTTCTTTGTAGTTAATCTCTTTGAGTATTTTCTCTAGTGCTGGTTTTGAAGACATAAATTCCTTCAGTTTCTGTTTGTCATGGAAGCTTCTTATTTCTCCATCTAATTTGATAGAAAGTTTTGCTGGGTAGGAAATTTTTGGCTGGAAGTTGTTTTCTTTCAAAATTGGGAATATGTTACTCCAAGCCCTTCTGGCTCTCATAATTTGGTTTGGGAAGTCTGGAGTGATTCTAATTGGTTTGCCTCTGAATGTCACTTGGCCCTTTGCTTTTGTTGCCTTTAAGATTCTCTGCTTGGCTTCCTCATTGGTCATTTTGACAATTATGTGGCGTGGGGATCCTCTTCTCCGATCCTGTCTAAAGGGAGTTCTATAAGTTTCCTGGACCTGTGTATCAACCTCTTGCTCTATGTCTGGAAAATTTTCTGCTATTACTTCCTTGAAGAGATTGTTGATCCCTTTGGTTTCACTTTCTTTTCCCTCCTCTATTCCAATTATTCTTAGGTTAGCTCTCTTAAAATGGGCCCATATTTCTTCTATATCAGATTCCTGCTGTCGGATATTTTTTCCTAGATTAGAAACTATGCGTTCATTTTTGGAATGATCATCTTCTAAGAGCGAGATTCTGTTCTCCATGTGTTCTAATCGGCTGTTTGTGCTTTGAATTGAGGCCTTTACTTCATTAATTGCATCCTTTATCTCTTTTTGGCTCTCTCTGAGTTCTTTTCGAACAGTTATTTTCCTGATTTGATCTTCTAGAAATCTCTGATTTTCTGTTTTATCGGGTTCTGATGTTGTGGGGTTGTGAGCATTCATTGCTCCAGTATTATTCCTCTTTCCCATGATTTCGGAAGTTTGTGCCTTCTCTGGGTTCTTCCCTTGGGTCACTATGACTTCACTTAAGGTGCTCTGGATCTCGAGTCTGTAGTATCTCAGACCCCACTACTCCTTTACTGGGTTGTATCACAGAGTCTCCGACCCAGAGAGTCGATAGAGGCTGCTTTAGACTGTGGGGGGGGGGTGCCAGGTTGACCTTTTAAAGACAAAGATACAGATAATACTAAAAAAGTGTTGGTTTTTTTCCTCTTTCTTTTAAAGGAATCATCGATAAATCCCCATTGGTTTTGACACTTAAAATAAAATATAATAATCAACCAAACCTTGGTTCATTCTAACACTGAATACTCATCTCTTTTGCATATTGTGTCAGAAAATTACATGAAACTTGAGAATGCAACAGAGTTAAAAAAATTGCAGGGTAAGGGAATAGATGCAAGACAATTCTAGGATGCAAGACAATTCTAGGACATATCCAATTGTTTGTCTCATAGTATAAAGCAATTCTAATTCGTACAACAATTACTGTATATTATAATTTACTTGAAAATTTATTTTGTATTCACTAAATTTATTAAAAATATATTGTATGATGTGTGCATGTATGTCTCCACAAGTCTTATCCCATTAAGATGCATGACTACAATGAACCAATAAAAATTTTAAAAGAATAAATAAATCGGAAGATCGACATAATAAATAAATAAATATATTGTAGAAAAATTTGCCATATTTTATTACACAATATATGCCACATTTGAACACAATGAAAACTGCTCTCAACAGTAGTAATTCTATTCATTTCAAGGTTACATATCAGTACTCCAAAATATACCTAAATTTTTTGTGAATGAATATCTCTCAGTAAGAACATAAATATTTCTTTACCAAGGTTTATATCTCTCTGAATATTTATATCAAAATTACATATATTAATATATATATATATATATATATATATATATATATATATAACATATAATTTTCCACAAATATATATTTGAAGTGTAGGTTACTTTTGTCATTTTAAAATGTTTTGTTATATATAATTCATTGCCATCTGTTCTTCTGACTTCTCTTCCATACTCTAAAAATTCCCAGAAATTCATGATGAAAATATGCTAGGATTTCTGAAGCTCTATATATGTTTAATTATAGCATTTACACAGTGGAAACCAGCATGCATGAAAAGCAGCACAGAACTAGGAAAAAGAACATTAGAAAATATTTGGTAAACCATGAATTGCTATCTAGTTGATGTCGGACAGATGCTTTAGCCCTTCTGAAAGTCTATTTTCTCATTTTACAATAAAAATTATAAAATTCACAGCTCTATGAATTGGGAAAATTTTTAAATGTGATAATTATCTGAAAGGTCTAAATTTACAAGTGCTAAATGACTGCATGTTTTTCTTATTATCAACATGCTTAGATGCCAATATAAAATAAAGAACAAGTTCAGAATAATGAGAAATAATCCAGAATCTTCCTTTAGAGGGTCTTCTAAAAAGTGAAACATGGTCAAGTGACTATTAACGTGGGGATGTAGATCAGTTAAATTTACCAAATATTTGATGAAAATATTAAGGTAGGATCCAGAGGGAAAGACACAAGTGCTGTGTGCACATATGTTTCTATCACTTTATACCTCATAAATATGTATAACTATAATGCACCAATATAAGTATAATAAAAAGATAAAATTCTTAAAAAAAGGATCATTACATACAAAAGAATCTCAATAAGAGAGACACTTGACTTCTTGTTTAAAAGAGTAGAGGAAATCTGGGCGTGGTAGCACATGCATGTAATTCCAGAATTCTGGAGGCTGAAACCAGAGGATTGTGGTTTGCTGACAGCCTCAGCTACTTAGCAAGGCCATTCACAACTCAGTGGGACCTTGTTTCAACAATAAAAGACTAAAAAATATGGCAGAAAGAAAGGAAGCAGAGTTGTGACATATTCAAAGTACCAAAAAAATAGCTGCTAACCAAGAATCATATCCAGCCAAATCATATTTCAAAAATTAAAAAAAATAATCCCCAGACAAACAAATTGTGAGACAAATTTTTTCAAGATGACTCACTATATAAGAAATATCAAATAAATGAATGTACTCTGGCTGAAAACAAATAGAAAAGTAAGTAATTTTAATCTACTGGGTAATTATATAAAATAAACAAAATATAGGAAAAATGGTAATTGGAAAGGTAATTATAAAAGATACAAGAATTACTTTTTTCTGTGATTAACTGATATAAAAATCAATTATATGAAACAAAACTATATAATTTTAAAATTTGGGTTACAATAAATAAACATAAAATATATTTGATAGTAAGAACACAAAGGGGTAATTTTAAGAAACACTTACAAAACTAAGAAAATTACATCAAATGGTAAATGGAATTTAGAAGAACAAATGAATATCAGAAATGATTCATCAAATAAGCTTAATTTTATAAAGTCTATAGATGCCTATTTTTCCTTTTTCTTCAGCTTCTTTAAAGAATATTATATAAGTAAATCTGATGTTGCCTCTCTGGACATTATGCTTTGGTGTTCAGATAGGATAAAGGGGCAAGAAATGTGGGGGATAATACTTGGGAACTAAAGAAGTGAATACATATTTGTACATGACATTACCAATATATATGAATAGTGTAATCTAATTAAATATTGTGACAGAATAAAATATCAATATATACAGTAAAATTTTAATTCTATAAAATAGTAATGAACAACTCAAAAATAAAATTTTAAAAACTTAAATTTTTGGTAAGATGACAACTGAGGGAAGCAGCACATATTAGTCCTGCTGACACTTGATCTCTATGGCAGTGAAAACAGTATCTGGACAAAAGAAAGTAACCAGTATAAATCTGAACACAGAACTGAGAATTTAAAGACTGTGCAAACAAAGCAAGAATATAGAAGAAAGCAAAAAAGTACTACTTGCCTCCAGCTTCAGCCATGGGAGATGTGACAGTCTCATCTTGCCTCATCACACTGGGACTGCTAGCACTGGACCTCCAGAAAACGCCAGCAAAAAAGCGAAGAAATTAAAAAGAAGTTAGAGGCTACAGATCATTGGAATTATAAACTGTTGGCCTCATCTGCATAGACCCTGGTAATGACTTGCAGCACTCATGGCTGCATTCATCACATATTCCAGAGATCCAGAGTGGCACTCAACAGCACCTTAAGTGATCCAGCTGACCCCACAAGAGACTGCCCAATGTGGGTGCAGGGACTCATGTAGCAAACGAAAGACTTGCAGGGTCTGAAACTTTGTGCTTCACCTTGATGAAGGTGGGGTGGAGTCTCCTATCTGACACAGCAGAGGCACATATTAGCAAAGAGACTCCATGGTCAATCAGGCAAAAAAGGCAGTTCCCAGGGCTCAGAGCTTTAGAAGGACATATGGAAATCACTACCAACCATCCAGTGGTGGTGACCTAAGAAAAGCCAGACCAACTCAGTCCTACCTGTGCAGTACTTGAACTCCTGCACATACACTGGGTCTGGTCCTAGTGGCAACTGCCACCTATGCAAGTGTAGAAAGACATGGATTCAGCATCTGTGGAAAGCATGAAAACCTGCACTTAAAAATAGATTCATCCCCAGTGATACTGACAACCTGCATAGACAGAGAATCTCAGAGACCCAGGGTTGCATTGGGGAAAGGTGCCAGTGACATTTGGCACTTGAACAAAGATACCAGGCCATAGTCCCAATCATTAAAGGAGACCAAAATTGGGGCTATAAACTGATATTGTTACTATAGGTTACAAAGCAAATGAAAGTGCTTGGAACATGATCGAGACCCTATTAAAGAATTTGAACCAGAAACACATGAAAGAATCCATGCAGACCCAGGACTGCAGGGGACAAGTCTGCTCAGTATTCATATATTTTCAGGGTTGTATTATTTCATGTGTAAATGTATGTGCGTGTGTGTGTGTGTGTGTGTGTGTGTGTGTGCTTGTTTGCTTGCCCTTCCATGCCTTTTACAAGCTTCTTCTCTTATGCGTATTTACTCATGTCTACCCTCTTTTCTCCATCCCTTCTCTTTTATTTCCCTCTCTCTCACTTTGCTTTTCTTTTCTTTGATTTGCATTAAATCCACTTCATGTAACTATACTAAATACTCTACATTGGTTACTAGAATTCTACTGCATAACCACTATCTCTAATTTCTATTATATATTACCATACCAAATTTAAACTCTCATTCTATTAGACCGTAGCTGCTACTTTATCCTATTCTTGCATTTACTACTTTGTCACCTTTGTCCTCACTCAATGTTTAGCACTGAATACAACACAACTTACCCTAGTATATAACAGCTGACAAGTGGGACTGAGAGAAACATATCAAAAGCAACACATAAACAAAAAACTAAAATCATGGGAAGGAGAAAGAGCAAAAAAGCAATGAGCTCCCACAACCTCCCAATAACAGAACCTGACAACATAATATTTCAGAGATTGCCAGAAGGACAAATCAGAAATTTAACAGTAGAAACAATAAAGGATTTACAAAAAGAACTTAGAGAAAGTCTGAAAAAAATTTAAAAAGACTCTCACACCCTAAGCAAGAATCAAAAAGAAGCCCTGAAGAAAGTGAAGGATGCAATCAGTAAAGCGAAAGCAACCGTGCAAATTATAAATAATATATTAGGCAACATGGAATATAAAATCCTGCTCTTAGGAGATAAAAACTCCAAAAATGAACATATACTCTATAATTTAGAAAAAATTATCCACATGAATTGAACGTTGAAGAGATACAGGCTCATCTTAAAATTGCTAACCAAAGAATAATAGGCATAGGAGAGCAAATAGAATGTAAAACTAAAGGGATCAACGATTTCTTCAAAAAATTATATTAAGAAAATTTCCCAAACAGAAAAAGGGGTCCATATACATCTACAAGAAACTATTAATACCTTCTTTAGATAAGATCAGAGAGAAGGTTCACCCTGCCACATAATAGTAAAACCGACTAACATAGAAACCAAGGAGAGATTCTTTTTTGTTGTTGTTGTTTTTTTGAGGTACTGAGGATGAAACCTAGGAACATTGTACCTCTGAGTTACACCCCCAGCTCTATTTTTCTACTCTTTTTACTTTTTAAAACAGAATATCAATGAGTTATGAAGGGTCACACTAAGTAGCTGAGGCTTTCCGAAAATCACGATCCTCTGGTCTCAGCCTTCCGACTGCTGAGATTACAAGTGTGTATCACCACACCCAGCCAAGGAGAGAATCTTAAAGGCAACAAAAGTAAAACACGAAGTGACAATCAGAGGCAAACAAATTAGTATCACTCCAGACCTCTCAAACTAAGTCATGGAGGCCAAGGGAACCTGGAACAATATATCCCAAACTCTAAGAAAAAACAACTTGCATTCCAGAATTTTCTACCCAGCAAAACTACCTATAAAATGAGACAGGGAAATAAAAATCTTCCATGAAAAACAGAAGCTGAATGAATTTATGTCTTCCAAACCAGCACTAGAAAAAATACACAAAGAGATTTATTGCAAAAAATAAATAAGCAATGCATGTCAGAACCAGAGAAAGAATAATTTTCATCAAATGAACAACTAATCAAAGCAGAACAAAAACTACCTCAAACAGAAATTAAAACTCAAAATTTTAGTAATTAAAAATCTTCTCTTAATAACCACACTGAACAACTCCTCAAAAAAAAGACATAAGGTAGAAAAACTGGATTAAAAACGAGAATCCATCTATCTCCTTTCTGCAAGAAACACATCTTACAAATGAAGCTATTCAAAACTAAAGGTGGAGGGCTGGAGCAAGGTATTCCACGGAACTCAAAAACAAACAGGAGTAGCAACTAGGATATCAAACAAATTAGACTTGAAGCCCAAGCTTATCAGAAGAGATACAGCAGGCCATTTTTTATGGTGAACAAAACAAACCAGGAAGAGTAAATAACAATAGTCATCATTTATCCACCAAACATAAGTCTAGCCACTTTCATAAAACAAATGCTTTTAACATTAAGTGACACATAGATCCCAATACAATAATATTTAAAGAATTCAACATTCCTCTTACATTGCTAGACTCATCTTCTAGACAAAAGGTCAGTAAAATGCCTAAAACCTAAAGAACACAATAAATCAAATGGACATATATTAATATGACACATTAATAGACACTCAGAATATTCCACTCAACTACAGAAAGGTACATATTTTTCCTCAGATGCTCATGGAACACTAAAAAATAGACTATATCCTAGGTCACAAAGTGAGCACTAAAAATTTCAAAAAAATATGGCATAGTTCTCTGCATCTTTTCAGACCACAGTGGAATAAAATTAGAAATCAAATATAAGAAGACTCAGAGGAATCACATATCCACATGGAGATTGAACACCACACTCCTGAATGAGAAACAGGTCATAAAAAAGGGGTGAAATTCAATAATTCCTAGAAATAGCCAGCCATGGTGGTGCACGCTTGTAATTCAGCATTTGGGAGGTTGAGACAGGAAGATCGTGGTTTGTGGCCAACCTGAGCTACTTAGTGAAGCCCTTTACACCTAGGTGAGATCCTGTTTTAAAATAAAGAATAAAAAATTGGGTTGGTGGTGTATCTTGAAAGTAGAATGTCCCTGGGTTTCATCCCCAATACCATAAAAGACAAAAAAAGAGAGAATCAATCTAAATTACTAAAATAAGTGATGAAAAAGGAGGTATTACTTCCGACAATATGTAAATACATAGGATTATCACAAACTACATTTCTCATGGCTATGCAAATGAGGCATCTGTTCAACAAATGGTACTGGCAAAACTGGATAACCATATGTAGAAAAATGGAAATAAATCCCATTCTTTCAACCTGCACAAGAGTCAATTCAAGATGTATCAAAGACTTGGAAATTAGACCAGAGACCTTGAGGCTCCTTGAAAAAGGCATAAGTCCAACAATGCAAAACATAGTCACAGATAAAAACTTTCTCAACAAGACCCAAAAGACACATGAAACTAAAAGGCAAATCAGTATGTGGTGTTCCATGAAACAGAAGAGCTTGTGTTTGGCAAAGGAAACTGTAAAAAACCTCAATCGAGAACCAAGACAAATGGGAGAAGATTTTTTGCCAGATACTCCTCTGATAGAAGACTAGTATCTAGAATATACAGAGAAATAAGAAAATTAAACACTAAAAAAAATCCATTAAAAAAATGGGCAAGTGAACTAAATAGACATTTTGCAAAGGAAGAAATCAAAATTGCCATTAAATGCATGAAAAAATGTTCAACGTCTTTGGAAATCAGACAAATGCAAATCAAAACTGCCTCAATATTTCCCCTTACCCAAGCTAGAATGGCAATCATTCAAAACACAAACAACAATAAATGCTGGTGAGGATGTGGGAAAGTGGGAACTCTAAAATATTGTTGGTGGGATTGCAAATTGGTGCAACCATTTTAGAAAACAGTATGGAGGATCCTTAGAAGAATGGGAACAAATTTACAATTTGACCCAGCATTACCACTGCTGGGTATCTACACACACAAAAAAGGAAACCAAACTACAAAACCAATGCATGTGTATCTATGTTCATAGCTGCACAATTCACCATTGCCAAACTATGGAACCAGCCAAGATGTCAAAGATGGGATTTTGTTTTCTTAGTGTTGAGTTTCTGGAGTTCTCTGTGTATTCTAGATATTAGTCCTCTATCTGAGGAGTAGGTGGCAAAAAATCATCTCCCATTCTGTTGGTTCTTGTTTGAGGATCTTTGCAGATTCCTTTGATGGACAGAAGCTCTTCAGTTTCATGCAATCACATGTATTGATTCACATTTTAATTTGTTGTGCCTTTAGGTTTGTTTTGAGAAAGATTTTATCTGTGCTTATGTGTTGCAGTGTGGGACTTATGCCCTCTTCAAGGAGCCTCAAGGTTTGGTCTAATTTCTAAGTCTTTGATGCATCTTGAATTGACTCTTGTGCAGGGTGATAAAGTGGAATTTATTTCTAATTTTCTGCATATGGTTAACCAGTTTTGCCAACTCCATTTTTTGAACAGACTATCTTTCTTGCAGTATATGTTTCTGGCCCCTTTGTCAAATATCAGTTGGCTGTAAGTGTGTAGATTTGTTTCTGAGTCTTCTATTCTGTTCCATATGTCTATGTATCTGTTTTTGTGCCAGTACCCTGCTGTTTTTATTAGAATGGGTTTGTAGTATAGTTTAAAGTTAGGTATTGTGATTCTTCCTGCGTGGTTTTTGTTGCTGACAACTTCTTTGGCTATTCTGGGTGTTTTGTTTTTCCAAATGAATTTAAGGACTGATTTTTCTATGTCTATGAGGAATGTATTGGTAATTTAATGGGTATTGTGTTGAATCTGTAGATCACTTTTGGGAGTTTGGCCATTTTGATCATATTTATTCTGTCTATCCATGAATATGGAAGATCTTTCCATCTTCTAAGATCTTCTTCGATTTCTTTGTTCAATGTTATAATTTTCTTTGTAGAGGTCTTTTACCTCCTTGGTTAAGTTTATTCCTAAGTAGTTTTTTTTTTTTTTGAGGAAAATCTTGAGTGGAAGTGTTGTCTGAGTTTCGTTTTCATTGGATTTATGTTTGGTGTACAGAAAAGTTTCTGAATTTTTAAGATTGATTTTGTATCCAGATACTTTGCCGAATTTATATTTCAGTTTGAATTTTTTTTTGTTTGAGTTTTTTGGTCTCCTAAGTATAGTATTATGTCATCTGCAAATAGTAAAATTTTGAGTTCTTCCTTTCCTATTTGTATTCCTTTGATTTCCTTTTTTTGCCTTATTGCTCTGAATAGTGCCTGAAGTAATATATTAAAGAGAAGTGATGATAATGGACACCCTTGTCTTGTTCCTGTTTTTAGGGGGAGTTCTCAAAGATTTTCCCCATTTAATATGATGTTGGCTGTGGGCTTATTGCAGATTGTCTTTGTGATGTTGAGGCATCTTTCTTCTATTCAGATTTTCTATGGTTCATTTTATCATAAATGAATGTTGGATTTTATCCAAGGCTTTTTGAACATCTATTGAAATGATCATGTGATTTTTGTCTTTGGTTCTGTTTATATGATGAATTGCATAGATCGATTTGTGTATTTTGAAACAGCCTTGCATCCCTGGAATGAACCCTACCTGGTCATGGTGTATGATTTTCTTGTTGTGGTTCTGAATGCATTTTGCTAGTATTTTGTTTAGCAGTTTTACATACAAGTTCATCAAAGACATAAGCCTGTTGTTTTCCTTCATTGAACTGTCTTTATTTGGTTTTGGTATTAATTTGATGTTGGCGTCAAAGAATGTATTTGGGAAAGTTCCATTTTTCTCTATTTTGAGAAATAGATTGAAGAGTATTGTAACTAGTTCTTCTTTAAATGTTTTATAAGCTTCACTTGGGAATACATCTGTTCCTGGGCTTTTCTTTGATGGTAAGGTCATTATTGCTTTTACAATCTCTTTGATAGCTATTGGTTGGTTTATATTTTCTATGTCTTCTTGAGTTAGTTTAGGAAGGTTGTATTTATCTCGAGAGTTGTCAATTTCCTCCAGATTTTCGCTTTTGTTGGAGTATAGTTTTTCAAAGTAGTTTCTGCTAATCCTCTGAATTTCTGCACTGTCAGTTGGGATATATCCTTTTACATTTCTTATTTTCAAAATTTGGGTTGATTCTCTCTCTTTTTTAATTAAATTGGTTAGGAGATTTTATTTTTTATTAATTTTTTCAAGGAACCAGCTTTTGGTTTTCTTGAATTTCTCTGTTTTTTTTTTTTTTTTTTATTCTCCACTTTGTTTATGTCTGGTCTGATTTTGACAATTTACTGACTTCTATAGGCTTTGGGGTTAGATTGTTTCTGTTTTTCAAGGACTTTGAGGTGTGTCATTAAGTTATTTATTTGATAATTTTCTATTTTTCTTATGTGAGCACTGAGTGCTACAAAGTTTCCTCTAATACTGCCTTTAAAGAGTCCCAGAGGTTATAATAAGTTGTATATCTATTTTGTTTTATTTTAAGAAATTTCTTAATTTCACTCCTTACTTCATTACCCATTCTTCATTTTAAGTGTCGTGTGGAGTCTTCACATGTTGATGTGGTGTCTCTGAGTGTTCTTATAGTTATTTCTAATTTTATTCAATTATGGTCTTAAAAGACACAGGGAAGTATGTCACATTTTTTGGATTTGCTAGTGCTCACTTTGTAGCACAGGAGGTGATTTATCTAGAGGAATGTTCTGTGAACTGCTGAGAAAAATATAAATTCTGATGTATTTACATGAAATATTCTATATGTGTCTAACAGGTCCATTTGATTAATGGTGTTCTTTAGGTCCAAGGTTTATTTACTAACCTTTTGTCTAGAAGATCAATCTAATGGTGTGAGAGGTGTGTTGAAATCTCCCAGTATTATTGTAGTGAGATTTATATGTGACCTAATATCACAAAGTGTTTGTTTTATTAATGTAGCTGACCCTAAATTTGGGGCATAAATGTTGATTATCATTATTTCCTCACGCTAGATTGTTCCTTTTTCCAGTATAAAATGGCCATCTTTGTCTCTTCTAATAAGCTTGGGCTTGAAGTCTAACTTATATCATAGTTACAACCCCTGCTTGTCTTCAAGTTCCATTGGCATAGATTTACTTGCTCCAGCCCTTTGCCTTGATTTTGTTGCTATCTTTACTTGTAAGATGTATTTCTTACAAGTGGCATATAAATGGATTCTGGTTTTTAATCCATCTTGCCACTTTTTTATTCTATTTTGGAGTTGAGTCTATTTACATTCAGTGTGATTATTGAAAAATGATTTTTAATTACCAACATGTTCAGATTTTACTTCTGTATGAAATACTGTTTGTTTTTCCTCTTCATTTTGTCTGCTGGATGAAAATTCTTATTTTTCTGGTTCTGACATGTATTTCTTGTTTCTTCTTTGTAGTTGATCTCTTTGAATATTTTCTCTAGCGCTGGTTTTGAAGACATACATTCCTGTAGATTCTGTTTGTCATGAAATATTTTTTTATTTCCCCATCTAATTTGAGAGCTAGTTTTGCTGAGTAGGAAATTTTGGGCTGCAAGTTGTTTTCTTTCAGGTTTGGAATATGTTGCTGCAGGCCCTTCTGGCTTTCTTGACTTGTTTTGGGAAGTCTGGAGTGATTCTAATATGTTTGCCTCTGAATGTCACTTGGACTTTTGTTTTTGTTGTCTTTAAGATTCTTTCCTTGGTTTCTACATTGGTCATTTTGACTATTATATGGCGTGGGGATTATTTTCTATGATCTTGTCTAAAGGGGGTTCTATAAATTTCCCGTACCTGTGTTTCAATCTCTTGCTCTATGTTTGAAAAATTTTCTGCTATTATTTCTTTTAAAAGATTGTTGAGCCACTTGGTTTCACCTACTTTTCCCTCCTCTATGTTAATTATTCTAAGAATAGCTCTTTTAAAATGGGTCCATATTGCTTCAATGTCTAATTCCTGCTGTTGAATTGTTTTCTCTATGTTGTGAACTATGTGTTCATTTTTGGAATGAAATTCTGCTCTCCACGTGCTCTAAGTGATTGTTTATAGTTTTAATAGATGCATTTACTTCAATGATTCCATGCTTTATTTCTCTCCATCTCTCTCTATATAACTTTTGAAATTTCTGTATTAATTTTACAGTTACATTCCTAATTTGACCCTCTGGAGATCTCTCCAAGTTTGTGTTCTCAGGTTCTGTAATTGTGGAGTTGTGGGAGCTCAATGCCCCTTTCTTGTTCCTACTTTTCATGACTTCAGAAGTTTGCCTCTATTCCTTTTGATAAATTTCTCTCAGTTTCTAGGTGTCAGCTGGTATTTCCAAGGACAGTATGTATTCTATTCAACAGTGAAGTTTGAGGAAAGAGGGAAGTGCAGAAGTAAATAGAAGAATAGGGTAAAATCTCTGGGTAGAATAGCACGAGAGTATGAGTTTGTTACCGTAGTATATACTAGATATTGGAGATAGTAAGAATGAAGTAGTATTCTAGTAACCAATATAGAGTTTTTGCTATAATAATATGAAGTGTGTTTGATACAAGACAAGGGAGAGATAAAAGGTAAAGGAGAGATAGGGAAGGGATAGTGAGAATAGAGTTGATATGTACAAAGGAAGAAGCTTGGGAGAGGGTTTGGGTATAGGTTAAAAATAAACAAAACAAAACAAAAATAATAAAAAACAAAGAAACCAAGCAGGTATACACACTGTCTCTCTCACACACAAAAAAAAAAAAGAAAGAAAAAAAAAACAACCTCAAACACAAATTAATGGAACTCTACAAAGAAATGACTATTTAGCAGATAGGTCTGTTTCAGCCTCTATCTGTGCAGATTATGAGTACCACCGGCACCCTTTCTGCTCTAAGTTTGGCTCTCTTACATTTTCTCAGTCTATGTAGATGGCTACTACCATTTGGGCTGTGTTAAATATTAAGCAGAGGTCACCCTCATTCTTTCCATCAGTTGGAAGTCTAGTACTCTCTCTGACACTGTTGGTGTCATAGGTCTCTGAGACAAAACTCAGTGTAAGAGTCTCTGTTCTCCACAGCTAGGGTTTGTCTGGTTTGACTTCTCCATGTTTGCCATGATTGTGAGGTCTGTGGTTATCCAAGAGCTTCTATTAGTTGGGCTTACCTAAAATTTTCTCTCACATTTTCTGCTGATCAAGGCCTGAGTCTGTTAGAGTTTCTATTATGTCCAACAGCAGCCCCTTCTCCTGTTTCCTCTGGGCTGTATTGGGAAGTCTCACACCCAGGGTGTTTATTGGAGCTGTGCAAAACCCTACAGGCATCCAGTTGGGTGATTTTCTACAGGGGCTGTGACGTTGCTTACAGTGTTATTGAGCACAGTGCTGAGTCTCTGGGGAGTGTGGTACTCTCTGTCACCACTCCACCTTCATTGGTTTGAACCACAATATCTCAGGCCCAGGGAGTTTATCGTGGCTGTGTGAGTCCCTGGGGCCACAGTGTTAAACATTCTCCTTTGGGATTCAGCTTCACTTATGATCCTGGTGCTTTCTGGGCTGGAACTCTGGGGATGTGGTGGGATGGGTTGTCATTGGCTTGATGGCATCACAGCAGTGAGCCATGAGAATGGTGAATTTCTATTCTGGTGCTAAGCTCCACTCTGGATCCCTGGATGACTCGGTTAGCTCCTGTAAGCTGTAACAAATCTTTGTTCAGGCTGACTTACAACTCTTGGGTCTGCTGCTTCTCCCTTCAAATCCTTTTTTTTTTCCTTTTGTCTCTGGTGTGTGATGTTGTTTGGGAAGTCTGTGCTGGTGTTGGTACCCACAAGCACAAGGTGGGCAGGGCTTTTTTTCTCTCTCTGGTTGGTCTAGTCTTTCTTTTCTCTGTCACTTGTGTTTATTCTTCTTATTCCCCTACTGATAGTATTATCTGGCTTTATACTGCTCTGTTTTGGGGACAATGGAGATCGAGTGTCAGCATGATTCATACTCACTGCTACTCTCTGTCACCATCTTCCCTCTGCCTCATAAAATAATTTTAAATGTTAAGATATCTTAATATATGTTTATTTAGAATATGAGAAGGTAAAATAATATATAAACTTTATTTAAAATATTTTAGGAAGATTATGTTTATAGACCTTGAAAATTTATGAAAGATATGAGTCTACATGGTCAGAAACTCAAAGGTGCTAATGCAGGATAATTTATTTTTTATAATTTTTTAAATTTTTTATGTGGAACATATTGAAAATGGCATACATTCAAACTGTTCTTGGCACCCTCCCCACCTTTCCCTTTCTCCCTCCCAACAATATGTTACCAGGTTAACCATGCTATATTTATATTTTTACAGAAATTAATGCAGCATAATTTAAACAAAATTTTTATATTCAACAGAAAAATAAAATAAATAAAACAGAATTTTTACAGCTACAAAAATAGAGAAATCATAAAAGAAGCAAACATTAGACTAAGAGTTGACTAGCAAACAGAAAAATGGAAAACAGTCAATCTATAATTCCTCACCCAGAAAAAAAATACACTTAAAGAATAGATAGGATGGTTCCATAGTTTGGCAATGGTGAATTGCGCAGCTATGAACATAGATACGCATGGATTAGTTTGATGGTTCGGTTTGCTTTCTTTTAAATAGATACCGAGAAGTGGTATTGCTGGGTCAAATGATAGATTTGTTCCCATTCTTCTGAGGATTACTCATACTGTTTTCCAGAGTGGTTGCACTAGTTTGCAATCCCACCAACAATGTTTTAGAGTTCTCACTTCTCCACATCTTCACTGGCATTTGTTGTTTTTGTGTTTTGAATGATTGCCATTCTAGTTGGAGTTAGGTGGAATCTCAGAGTAGTTTTGATTTACATCTCTTTGATTGCCAATGATGTTGAACATTTATTATACATTTATTGGCCATTTGAATTTCTTTTTTGGTGAAGGGTCTATTAATTTCCCTTGCCAATCAAGATGTCCATCAACAGATGAATGGATTACAAAGCTGTGGGATATGTAAACAATGGAGTTTTACTCAGCCATAAAAAAATACAATTACAGCATTTCCAGAGAAATGGATGGAACTGGAGGACATTATTCTAAGCTAGATTAGTCAGTTGCAAAAAGTAAGAAATTGGATGTTTTCACTAATATGTGAAAGCTAAAGTGAATGAGGGGAGGGGAGATAGGAAAAAAGCTCTCTGAAGCACTTGATGTATTTAGACAAATGTATTGATATCAATCACTAAGCCAAACATGGAAGGGAAGGTTAGGGAGGGAAGGGGGTGGAGATTGAATGGGGGCTGACTGGGTTATATGTGCATGTACATCTACACAAGTCTTTTTTTTTTATTACCCCACTACGATGTGTAAATATAATGCACCAATACAAAAATAAAAATAAAAACAAAAAATAGATAGGAAATTAAGACTTTTTTATACAAATGTAATCATATAGAGTGGAAAATCAGTATACATATATTATGTTTGTGTGTATGTGCATATGTATATATATATATATATATATATATATATATATTACATTATTTAAATGAGAAAATTTTATGAATATATAGGATATGGAGTTAGACATCTATTTCACCTCATACACCTATAAAATCAAATTAAGGTAGATTGTAGAACTAAATGCAAAAAGTATAGAGATAAAGACAGAAAAAAATACCATTAAAAAATTTCTCAGCTGGGCTTGGTGGCACACGCTAGTTATCCCAGCATTCAGGAGGCTGAGACCGGAGGATTGCGGTTTGCGGACAGCCTCAGCTACTTAGTGAGGCCCTCTGCAACTCAGTGAGACTCGGTTTCAAAATAAAGACTAAAAAATAGGGCAGGGGGTATAGCCCAGAGGGCAAATGCCCCTGAATACCATCCCAGACCCCCCCCCCAAAAAAAAAGAAAGAAAGAAAGAAAATTTCAAATTTCTCTATCATTAGCCATTAGTGAAATGTAAATTGCACTGCAATGAGATTCCATCACATTACAGTCAGACTACTAATTCTAAAGTTTGTGTTGATTATTATTTGTGTTGATTATAATCTGGCTATTATTAAAACAAGAATAATAATTACAAATGCTAGTTGTGGAAAAATATTTATACATTAATATCATTGTAAATTAGTACAACCATCATGAAAAATACTATGGAGGTTGCTTAAAATACTTAAAACAAAATGAGCATATAATCCAGTTATTTCTCTTTTTGGTATATATCTGAAGGAAATGAAATCAACAATAAAATAGATAACTGCATACATATATATATATATATATATATATATATGATTCATAATAGCTAATGATGAAATCAACTTAGGCATCTATCAATAGATGAATAAATAAATAAAAGTTTATATATACACAATAGAATATTATTCAGCTATAAAGAATTCAGTCATTTGCAGAAAAAAGGATGGAACTAGAGAAATTCTGTTAATGAAATACACTAGGTACACAATGACAAGTGTGCTAGTATTGGGAATGGCCTAGGAAGATTTGAGACAGCTCTGATTATTAATATATTTCAAAAGAAAATAATTGGTATATTTCAACATAGTTGTGTCAAAATGGCGGCAGACATGGGTAAAGAAAGCACTTGATTACTGCCTAAAACAGGCAGCTATTCCAATGTAAATTAACCTAGCTCAAAGTAATTAACCAGTCAATAGGAAAGGAGAACTAGGCCTGTCTCTATCTAAAGACAGATCTTAAGAGAGGAGAACTAGGCCTTTCTCTAAAGACAGATCTACATGATTGGATAAGCTAGCTAAGATGGTAGGAGGGGTAGACCTTCATGAAAGGAGACACCTCACCACACCTTGCTAGGGGAGGTACCTTACAGGGTAAGGGGAGGTACCTTACAGGGACATTCACTACGTTAGAGTCATGCAAACAAGATGGAGGTCATGGGTATAAAAGTTCGGTCCACATGCCAGCCATTTCGTGTATTCATTTCATGTCACCCCCTATGCCATTTTGGCATGGGGCTGTATTTCTATTTTCTGTATTTCTATCTTTCTAATAAACTTCTTTAAATCTTCAGCAACTATCCAAGCTATGCATATTTATTCTTAGCTTAAGACAAGTACATGTGGTAATTTTCTGGTTTTTGGTCATTTTGGATTTTGTTGTGGTCTGAGGGCAATTGTGTCCGGGACCCTAACAGGGGTCCCTGGGAACAGTTTCCCCACAACATTACTTCAAATCCATAACAACAAGTACTGTATGATTTCATTCATTTGTGAAAACTTTTTAAAACATGTTGTAAAGGGATTTCTAAGATGGCGAAGGAGAGACTCAGCGTTCCTCACTAGCTGAAGCAAATTAAGTTCAATTACTGAGACAGAAGGGTCTTAATAAAGAAAAAAATAAACATATGATCCAAAAAAAGACTTGGGGAGTATGGCAGAAAAAATCCAGCAATGGAACTGCAAGATTCACCACAAAACACAAAAAAAGCAGATAGTGAGCTGAAGACTCTGCGGCTGTCAGAGTGCAGGCGCGGGTGCAGTCGGCCTCAGGGCCGCTGGCCCAAATGGTACTTTTGGGTCTTTAACATTCCCAGAGAAGCTCTAAAGTCTGAAAGTGACCAGAGAATTTCAATACCTGAAGTTGCTAGCTAATGGGAGCTCCTGAGTGACACTGTTCGCCCAACAAAGGAGGTCCCGCAGACACGCCCAGAGATCTGCAGGGACCAGGAAGTAGACCTGCTCAGTGCAGGAGCAAAAAATCAGCAGGATACGAAGAGCTGCCAGAGATTCAGAGCCACAGATTGGACTGCCATCATGAATTCAGAGGAGCCATGAACCCGGTGAGCAAACAGTGAGTACGATATATGTGAGTGCCAGTGTGAGCAAAGTGGGCCACTTCAACTCTGGGATCAAAGAAGAGCACGTAAGGCGTGATACCTGCAAAGGGCCACAAGGGAAAACACCAAGCAAATACAAGATTCACCATATATCAGCAACATAGTAGGACTGTTATCTCTTTCATTTATTATTTATTTATTTATTTATTTTTTACTAATTTTCTATCCTTTCATATTTCATTTTTTACTATTGCGGTTTGGTATTGTTTGCTTTACTTTTTGGGTCTTTGGGTTTGTTTTGGTTTTTGGTTTTCTGGGGGGATAAGTTTTTTTTTTTTTTTTTTTCTGGGGGGATAAGTCTTTTCTAAAGTCCTAATACAAAGACTGGGCTAAAATAATAACCACTAAGGATGGGAAGACAGCAGACAAGCAGACCTGAGAACTTTGAAAGTATGAGAACTAGGAATAATGGAGAAATGACAGAAGTCAGGAATACTGACCTACAAGAAATGTAAGAAGGGGAGTTATAAATCTTGATCTACAATATGATGAAAGGATTTAAAAAAAGTTTAGAGGAGATGAAAGATGAGTTAGAAATACTAAGAAAGAATCAGAAAGAGGTTTGGAATGAAATGAAAGAGTCAATAAATGAAATGAAGTCAGCAATAGAAAGAAATTCTGGAAGATTAGATAAAATGTAAAGTAGAATATCACTGTTAGAAGACAATTCATCCAACACTGGAAACACAGTCAATAGTATACAGAAGTCATTACAGCAACAAAACCTAAACATACAGCAAATTTGGGACAACATGAAACGCCCTAACTTATGGATAAAAGGCATTGAAGAAGGGATAGAGGTACAGACCAAGGGCATCCATAATCTCTTCACAGAACTAATTTCGGAGAATTACCCAAACATGGAACGAGAGATAGATCTTCATGTTCAAGAGACATACAGAACACCATTAAGACAGGATCAAAGAAGAACCTCCCCACGCAACATAATAGTCAAAATGACTAACATAGAGGCCAAAGAAAAGATCTTAAAAGCAGTGAGAACAAAAGGTCAGTGACATACAGAGGCAAAACAATAAGAATCATCCCAGACTATACAACCCAGGTAACGAATGCCAGGAGAGACTGTTATGAAGTGATCCAGTCTTTGGAAGAAAATAACTTCCAACCAAAGCTGCTCTATCCAGCAAAACTACTATTCAAAGTCGACAGCGAAATAAAAGTGTTTCAAGATAAAAATCTCAAAAAAAATTATGAATTCAAAGCCAACACTAGAGAAAACACTTAAAGAAACAAACCATAAAGAAGAAAAAAGAAGCAGACTTCCAACCTTAGAAGAGAGGAAAGTGATCAGAGGGGCTTCTAAGTAAGGAAGAAAGAAAAAGCTACCAAACAGGTGACAGAACACAAAATGATAGAAAACAAAAATCATATTTCAATAATAACTCTTAACATCAGAGGACTTAACTCACCAATCAAAAGACATAGATTGGCAATGCGGATCAAAAAACATAACCCAAATATATGCTGTTTGCAAGAAACTCACCTAACAGCCAAAGACACTCACAGACTGAACGTGAAAGGATGGAAAAAGATACACCATGCTACTGGAGAACAAAAAAGGGCAGGGGTAGCAATCCTTATATCCAGCAAAACAGACTTTAAACTAAGACACATCAGAAGAGACAAATTAGGGCACTTCCTTTTATTAGAAGGAACAATACATCAAGGTGATATAATGATAGTAAACTTTTATTCTCCAAATGTGAATGCAACCACGTTTGTAAAGCAAACCCTTCGGGACATCAGATCTCAAATAGACCCAAATACAATAATTCTGAGAGACATTAATATGCCTCTCACACCACTGGATTGATATTTAAAGCAAAAGTTGAGTAAAGACTCTTTAGAACTAAAGAAAACTATAAACCAAATAGACCTAATAGATATATACAGAAAATTTCATCCAAAATCTAAAGAATACTCATTCTTCTCATCAGCCCATGGAACCTTCTCCAAAATAGATCACATCCTGGTACACAAAGAAAGAACCAGCAAATTCGAAAGATGTCATATAATTCCTTGCATCTTTTCAGACCATAATGGAATTAAAGTAGAAATCCACAACAGGCAACTCAAAAGAAACTATGCAAATTTGTGGAGACTAAATGATATACTATTGAATGAATAATGGGCAAGAGCAGAAATTAGGAAAGAAATAAAGAAATTTTTGGAAAAAAGTAAAAACCGAGACACAACTTATCAAAATCTCTGGGACACTATGAAGGCAGTATTAAGAGGAAATTTAATTGCATTGAGTGCTCACATAAGAAGGACTCAGAATCACCATGTTCGGACCCTATGGCCAAAACTCAAGGACCTAGAAAGACTGCAAAATTCCAATCCCAAAGCCAGTAGAAGACAGGAAATTATTAAAATTTGAGCAGAAATAAATGAAATAGAGAACAACAACAACAAAAAACATTTCAAAGAATCAACAAAACAAAAAGCTGGTTCTTTTAAAAGGTTAAAAGAATTGATAAACCCCTGGCCAACCTAACCAAAAGAAAAAGAGAATCAATGCAAATTACTAAAATAAGAAATGAAAAAGGAGACATCACCACAAATAGCGAAGAAATTCAAAGGATTATCAGAAACTACTTTAAAAATGTATACTCCAATAGACAAGAAAACATGGAAGAAATTGATAGATTCCTAAACACAGTTAACGAACCTAAACTGAACCAAGAGGACATAGCAAGACTAAACCAACCAACAGCAAACAATGAAATAGAAATGGCAATAAAAATTCTTCCATCAAAGAAAAACCCAGGCCCAGATGGGTTTCCAGATGAATTCTACAAAACCTTCAGTAAAGAAATAATACCAATACTATATAACTTATTACAGGAAATTGAAAGAGATGGAACTCTCCCAAATTCCTTCTATGAGGCCAGTATCACATTAATCCCCAAACCAAATAAAGATACCTCAAGAAAGGAAAACTATAGACCAATAATTTTAATGAACATAGATGCAAAAATTCTAAACAAAACACTAGCCATACACATTCAAAACCATATCAAGAGAATTATACACCATGACCAAGTTGGTTTCATCCCAGAAATACAAGGTTGGTTCATCATGCACAAATCAATACATGTCATCCACCACATAAATAGAATCAAGAATAAAAACCACATTATCATAGCCATAGTTGCTGAAAAAGCTTTCAAAAAATCCAACATCTATTCATGTTAAAAACACTACAGAAAATTGGAATAAAAGGAACATACTTTAAAATCAACAAACCCAAAGCCAACATTATACTGAATGGGGAAAAACAGCAAGAATTTCCCCTAAAATCGGGAACAAGAAAAAGATGTCCACTATCACCACTCCTCTTCAATAAAGTCCTTGAGACTCTTGCTACAGCAGTAAGACAAGAGAAGGAAATCAAAGGAATTCAAATAGGAAGAGAAGAATTAAAATTATCCTTATTTGCAGATGACATATCCTTTTCCTAGAAGACCCTAAGAACTCAACCAAAATAATTCTGGAGTTAATTAACAAATTCAGCAAATTTGCAGGATACAAAATCCACCTAAAGAAATCAGAGGGTTTTCTTTATACCAACAATGAATCCACAATGAAAGAAATAAAACAATCAATTCCATTCACTATAACCTCAAAACCAATAAAATACCTAGGAATAAACCTAAACAAAGATGTAAAAGACATCTACAACAAAAAACTATAAAACATTCAAAAAATAAATTGAAGAAGACCTTGGAAGATGGAAAGACTTCCCGTGCTCATGAATAGGGAGAATAAATATCATCATAATGGCCATTCTGCCAAAAATGATTTATAGATTCAATGCAACTCCCATTACAATACCAACTACATTCCTCACAGACCTAGAAAAAGCAATAATGAACTTTATATGGAGAAAGAAAAGACCCAGAATAGCCAAAGCAATTCTCAGCAATAAGAATCACGCAGGAGGCATCACAATTCCAGACTTCAAATAGATCAATAGTAGTAAAAAACAAAGCATGGTACTGGCACAATAACAGGTACACTGACCAGTGGAACAGAATAGAAGATACAGAAACAAATCCACACACCTACGGTCAATTAATCTTTGACAAAGGGGCCAAACTCATACACTGGAGAAAAGACAGCCTTTACAACAAACGGTGCTGGGAGAACTGGCTATCCATTTGTAAAAAGATGGAACTAAACCCCTATATCTCACCATGCACAGGAATCAACTCAAGATGGATCAAAGACTTAGAAATCAGACCAGAGACTGTGAAGTTATTAGAAGAGAACATAGGCTCATCACTACAACATATAGGCACAGGCAGTAACTTTCTCAAAAAACTTCCAAAGCTCAGGAAATTAAAGCAAGAATCAACAAGTGGGATAGCATCAAACTAAAAAGCTTCTTCTCATCAAAGGAAACCATCAAGAACCTAAAGAGAAAGCCTACAGAATGGGAGAAGATCTTTACCAGTCACCACTCCGATAGGGGGCTAATATCGAGAATATTCGAAGAGCTCAAAAGACTCTGCACTAGCAAAAAAAAAACAACCTAATCAAGAAATGGGAAATCGAACTGAATAGACACTTTACAAAAGAAGAGATACAAATGGCCAATAGATTCATGAAAAGATGTTCTTCATCATTAGCCATCAGGGAGATGCAAATCAAAACTACACTGAGATTCCATCTAACCCCAGTCAGATTGGCAAGCATAAAGAAATCAAAGAATAATAAATGCTGGCGAGGATGTGGGGAAAGAGGAACTCTTTTACATTGTTGGTGGAAGTTCAAACTAGTTCAGCCACTATGGAGATCTGTGTGAAGATTCCTTAGAAAACTGGGAATAGATCCACCATATGATCCAGATTTACCACTCCTGGGTATTTTTCCAAAGGGGTTGGAAACAGAGAACTACAGCAACATATGCATACCTATGATCATAGCAAGACAATTTGTAATAGCCAAAATTTGGAAACAACCTAGGCCCCCATCAACAGATGAATGGTTTGCAAAGTTATGGGAAATACACACAATTGAATTCTATTCAGCTATAAAGAAGAACAAAATCACATCATTCGTAAGAAGATGGAAAGTGCTGGAAAGCATTATGTTAAGTGAGATCAGCCAAACACAGAAAAAGAAGGGACATATGATTCCTCTAATATGCCCAAACGAGTGAGCATTGGGGATACCAGAGGGACTCCAGATAATGGAAGGGAAATCTCAGCAAATTTTGAATGGAAAACTAAGAGAGGAAAGAGGCTGAACTTGATTGATGAGCGGCTATTTCCAAATTGGTGTAAAAGTATGAATATGGCAAGTTTAGCCTGGGTATTAAGTATCAGAAGGGGGGAACGAAAACAAGGGGGGGAGAGGGCACCAAATACAGATTAAATGTATAACATTTACTTTCAATAAAATAAATAAATTGAAAAAAAAAACAAACAAAAAATAAAACATGTCGTAAAAGAATAGTGTTATAAGGCATTCTGAAGTGTGCCAAGGGGAGATGGGGAGGGGCAAGGTTGGTTGAAGTGTGACTGGATAAGATCAATGCAAATTCTATGCATGTATGGAAATATCATACTGAAAACATTAATATATACAATTAATATGGGTTAATTAAATAAATAAAATATAAAAAAATGATCTCTTAAGACACAAAATAGAAGATATTTTAACACATATAATTAACAGAAGCCTTTTAGGGAAATTAGAAATTCCTCAAAATTAATAAGTAAAATACTGTCAATTTTTAAACTATTATTTTCAGTGCATGGCCTGGAACCCAGGGGCACTCTATCTCCAAGCTACACCCCCAGCCCTATTTTTTTATTCTTTAATTTGGAACAGGTTCTCACTGAGATGCAGAGGGCCTCACTAAATAGCTGAGGCTGTCCGCAAACCACAATACTCCAGTCTCAGCATCCACAATGCTGCAATTACAAGCGTGTGCCACCACACCTGGTCCAAGTTCCAAAATATTATTTTTTGGTGGTAATGCAGTTTCTTGAAACCCTTCTCCCTCTGGGTTACACTCCCAAACCTATTTTGTATTTTTTTCTATTTGAAAAGCATGGCTGGCTTCAATCTGGCAAATTCCTCCTGTCTCCACCTCCCAAGCGCAGGGATTACAAGCATGCGCTACCATGCCTGGCCTCAAGTTCTAAAATATTTTAAAAATTTGAACATGTACTTTACAAAATAGCATATAATAAGTTATATATGAATTATAATTATGTTATATGAATTATAATAACTTATAGATAAATTTTAATAGTTCAAATTCTATAAATAATACCTGTCCACATCAGAAAAATTATAAATAATTATATATAAATTTGAATAGTTCAAATTCTATAAATCGTTCAAATTCTATAAATAATTTTATACCTGTCAACATCAGAAGAAATACATGTACATTAAATATAAAAAACTAACAGTAATATAAAGATGTTGGGTTAAAGAAGCCAAAAAAAACCCATGCTTACAAATGGTTGATATATAATGAAAATCGAAAAAATTATTATCTTAAAAGTCAGGGTTAAGTATTTTTTTTCTATAGGAGGTAGGAGGTATGTCTGGGTAATAGCATGAAGTTTTTCCATTTATTTTTCTTTATATGAACCTGGGTATTCACTGTCATTAAATGAAGAACATTTCCATGGACCCATCCAAATGTATTTAATTTCACAAATACATGTTTAAAAATAAATTTTATATAACAAATTATATTCATATATAGTTTATTATTTAAATATATAATAGTAACAGAGGAATAATGTAGGCTAATATATACAGTAATTCTCAATGCAGAACAAAGACAGGATGTAGAAGTATGACAAATCTTTCAACATCAAGCAGGACAATTGTCTAAAGTTTATATATGCTGGATGTGGTGGCGCAACCTTGTAATCCCAATCCTTGGGAGACTTGCAGCCTCAGTAAGTAGTGATACTCTCATCAACCTAGTGAGATCCTGTTTCAAAATAAAGAACAAAATAGGCCTGCGGGTAGAGTTTAGAGGTAGAATGCCCCTGGGTTCAATACTCAATACCACAAACATAAAAATAAAGTTTATATACTAATAAAACTCCACACAGACTATTTCTAAAATTTGTGTTGATTGTAACCATTGAAACATTGTGTGTATGTGAAAACTGTTTTTTAATAATAGCAAAGGCCAAGAAGGAAGAGCCCTTATTCTCTTTTAGAGCTATTATGTACCATTTGTTTTTAACTGCCTGTATGCATGTGCATTACTAAGTTATGTTGATAGTAGTATGGATACTTTAAAAGTACTAGAGATGGGTTCTTCTTCCAGTTAGTCAGCCTGTTGAGCCCTTTAAAACCAATTACCTTGGGCTGAGGATATAACTCAGTGATCCCAGGATTGAAATACTGCCGCAAATATCATAGACCTAGTAGAGATCTTAAAATTAAGCTTTGTAGAAAATGGAACTGTTATGAGCAAGATTGAAGAAAATGATGGAAATTTTTAGTATTCTACATTCAAACAGTATTTTCTATAGGACAAATGGCTATTTCTTAAAGATGCATATGTATTCCTTTTTTTCCATGTGGGTTTGATATGCAACAGTTAATATTTGATCCTTCCATGTTATTCTCATATTCTCATCTTGCATGTATCCTTCAACATCTCCATAAAAATGAGATGCCTCCTTTAGAGAAAAACTCCAGTATTTTCTGCTCAAAGATTTGACCTGATAAAAGTAAATATGTTGAATCTATGTGACTTTCATTTATCCAGTTCCAGCCAATAAAACCAGTAATTTTTTATTGTCAACTAGTATAATTCATAAAGTTAGGAACCACTCCAGGAAACATTCTCCAGCTACATGCAACATTTGATGTCTCATGAGGCTAAAGTATGTATGACTCTATAATATAAAAAGTCATGCTATTAATTCAATTCCTGTTTTTTAAAGAAATTATAATTTACCTACTTCCTAATTTTAATTTGTTAATGTGCAAATTTAACCATGCTAAGTCATTAGTAATTTATGCATAAATTTTCAAGCAGAAACTTCAGTGAAAACAGTGTTTTCAGTAATCTTTTGGCCAACAAATCTATAAAACACGTGCTATTGATGTTTACAAAATTGGGATTTTCACAGCTCTTATTTTCTAAAGTAAGTCAAAATAGTTATAACCAGCAAATGGGTAGGACCACCAGAGAAAGCCACAGTATTAGAACCACCCTGCTGAACTGTGTTGATGAGATTACCACCCCAGTGGACTTGGAAGTCATTGGACCAAAGAGAATTGCTCTCTGCATTAGGGTTTAATATCATATGCTGTATTACAGTTTGAAATTACATGAAACCTATAATATCCCATCTTTCTTTTCATCTTACTTTTATCTTTTGTCTTAATTTATTTCCTTTATGGAGTGGGACTATCTACACTATACCCATCCTACCATTGTGTCTTGAGAACATACAACTTGTTTAAATTGAGTAGGTGATTGTAGGTCTATTTGACAAAATCATTTTTACATAAAATTATAAGAATGAATAAGGTGATATTGTGTTTGTGAAGACTACCTGTGCAAAATTACTAGGATGTGTGAACCCTGTATAATGAGGAAGAATATGGCATTTCAAAAGAATTGAAAGGTTGTAGCCCTAGGTATAATACAAGTGGGCAGGAATATGATCATGTGTGATCTTTTGTGTCATATTTTTGATATTGTACTTTATTCTGAAGTCTATGGGAAGCCATTTCAAAGTTTTACATAAGGAAGTGACACACATTTATTTTTTCAGGAAAATCATTATGATAGCAAGGTGAAAATGGGATCTACAGTGATCTAAGCACTACAAAACTATAAATAGCAAAAAAAGGATTGATGAAAAATTAGCAAGAGACTTAAAATCATTTGTGGGTCAAACTTTATTCTGGGTCAGTAGAGAAACATTGATTGTGTGAATTTGATTCATTCTTATAACCTGCTGTCTTCAAAGTCAAGACCTTAATTTACCATATTGAAACTCCAAGGAATTCAATTTAAAGTAGAACTGCTAGCTGGGCATGGTGGTACACACCTATAATCCAAGTACTTGGGAAGCTAAGATAGTATTATAGGCTCAAGGCCAACCTCCACAAATTACCAAGACTCTTGGCAATATAGTGAAACCCTGTTTCAAAATTAAAAATAAAAAATTTCTAGTGGTGTAGCTCTGAAGTAGAATATCCCTGGCTTCAATCCCCAGTACAACCACCACCACAAAAACCACCCAAAATTAGACCTGATGTCAAATTCAGGATTCTGTGGGCACTTGCAAACATCCTGAAGTAGTTTACATCCCAAGAACTAGTCAAAATTGTCTCTCTTTATGATTTTGTAAGGATACTGGTATCTATTATCTACAGGGTATACTGAATGTTCTCAGTCCATGCTAGACAAATGTATACTTTCAGGCAGCAGATTAAAATACATAGCTGGCTGATGTTAGATATTAAATAAAAATCAGCTTAATTCATAACTAAGAAATAAAAAGGATATGAAGGAAGGGGTATCAAATAGTTGGCTATATTTTTGCATGTGAAAAACTGAAAGGGGTGGCAGCACATGCATATCAGAGGTTATGATTAATATCAAGAGTCCCTGCAATTTTACAAGATGAATAATCCTGGGTTTCATCATCACTGTCTTTATATCTAACTTTGTGTATTTTTTTTATTTTGAAAAATCGATCCATTGCTCAAGTGGACTTAGTATTGAAATTATCATTTTAGCCTCTATGTTTTATTATTTGTCTGTAGAATGATATTGAGTTCTAGGAGGTTTCTTATATATATTGTCGGGTAAATTCGCTATCCTTTCTCCCTAATTCTGTGAACAAGAGTCAGAGTGAGAGTATAAAAAAAAAAAAAAAGAACGATGAAGTCCTAACTTCTGGTTCCAATATTTGGCCTTGATTTGGGGTATTCTTCTGGCTTTCAGTAAAAAAAAAAAAAAGCAAAAAAAAAAAAAAAACAGAAAAAAAAAAAACAGTTCATCATTCATCTGAACTAGATTCTATAGGGGTTTGGAAAACTTCATTAATAGCACTGAGGAATAGAGTAGCACCTGGTGCCTAATCATTAAGTGAGGTTTTGTGGATACACAGACATTATAGGTGACAATTTGGAGAGGTTTTCATAGCAGATGACTCCCTGGATCATAAGAAAAATAAAAGTTCATGAGGTTAATTTCTCCTAAGCCCATCAGAAAATAGCTTTTGTTAGAGTAGTCTAATAATGTAACCAAATATATGATAAATATATAAAGTCCTCTTATAACCACAGTTAAATTTTGTATGTCTAACAACTCAAAACTGTCAAAGTGGATATCTGACATAGATATAAATTACTGTAATCTATAACAATCTAGAATTTAGTAAAAACAAAACAGTTAAAGAGCAATTTAGCTACACACAAGAAAATCTGGGCGTCAGCACTAAAGCCTCCCCTTCTCTGGGCAGCCCTTTTGCATAAGCTGTGCCTATAGAGGAACATAATTCTGTATGTATAAGGAAATAATTTAAATCCTTTAAGTGTTCCTTAAATTTTAAACAGCATTAAATTTTTTTTCAAAGGAAATCTCTCTTTAACAGCAGCTAAAAATAATGTGTTTGTGTGTTGGGCACATATAGCATAAATATGTGTGGTGTGGAAACATTTTGGGGAGAAATTGATTTTTTTTGGATAATTTTAATTAGGTGATTGCATCTTTAACACTGAAATGTTATGCTAATACAGCCCAATTTTCATACTACATGATCGGTATTTTAAAATAATAATAAGGAAAGAAAAACATTATTTTTGTTGATGGCTAAATTGCTCATTTACTTAGAAAACAGTACTTTTGAGTTAGCTGTATTAAAACATTATCCAATTCAATATTTAATTATTTCTACTTAAATCTATTTATTTTGATATAAGGATTTCAAAACTGAATATAGTTCAGCTTGAGTATTGTGTAATTATCAAGTCTTTATATGTTTTGTTTAAATAGATAGGTTTTTCTATAACTGAATGAATAATTTCAGCTTCTTTATGAATAGCTTCTGATAACTAAAAATGTCATCTATTTGTTCCTCTTGATTTTTTACAAAATTGCCCAGGTTTGGTTTCCTAGGAAATAGTGCTCTGGGATGAAGAAATGAATTTAGACTGATTAGCTGCTTTATTTATTTGCCCTATCATTTTGTCACAGTATTAAACCATCTGCCATGCAAAAAGATATGGTAGCATGAAAGAATTGTATTTATTTGTATAATAGACATCAGTATCACATGGCAACCAGGACACCAAATTAAGAACCAGTCAGAAATGGATTCTAGAAATGTCCATTTACTGAATGTGTAAACTTAACCTAGTCACTTAATTGTATTGAATATCAGTTTTTGTCTATAAAATGGAATAAGGAAGACTTTTACTCTTCTTGCCTAAATAACTATTAATTAGATAATAGATGTAACAGTATCTGTCCCAGGAAAATTACTCACTAATATTAAATCATCTAGTATCATCTAATTCACCATGGAACATGTATAAACAAGTTCTTTCCAAATGTTTAAAATAACTTATTTTATTTTATTACATGTATAAATTGTGCATATTAATGAGTTCATTGTGATATTTTTACAAATGCATATAATGGGCACTGATCGAACCCAAGAACCGTTTTTCTACCCTTCCCACCACCACATATATTCTTCCAACCCACCAATAATTAATGTTTTGCATTCATATTGATTGATTTTAAGTTTCTATATTTTAAATGTAATATAAGTAAAAGTGCAGTGAATCAGTCAGTCTTGTATATGCAAGCAATAATATCATCCTGGGTGCCAGGCGTGGTGGCGCACACTTGTAACTCCTGCGCTTGGGAAGTGGAGACTAGAGGATCGCACAGGTTCAAAGCCAGCCTCGCTGGTTTGAGAGACCCTGTTTCTCGGAGGTAGAAGTTTTTCCAGGAACCACAGTACCACCAAAGATAAAATAATAATAATAAAAATAACATCCTGGGTGATATCATAGAAGAAGATACAGCATAAAGAACAGTGGTAGCAGATTTTAAGAACAGAATGGTAGCACATTTTGAGAAAAACATCATGAAGATAATTACCATTATGTCTTGATATTTATATTAATGTACATATTTATCAGGTAGGTGAGTTTTGGGAGAACATTCTAAGCAGAAAGATAAAATGAAGAAATTAAGAAAAGGAAACAGCATGGGAGGGAGCAAAACAAACTTAGTATTGTTGGTAAAGCATCAGTCAGTGAAGAGTCAAAAGTAGAAAGGATTTAGATCATGGCAGTTTCTCAAGCCAACGTAATTAACTTGAACTTTATTTTACCAGAAATGGGAAGTCTTGCTTTAGGATCCACATTCAAATGTTGATATTGCTTTGTTTCTCTGCTTTATTATGGAGGATTTATTTTAAACTACATGTAATTGTCTGTATTATTTTCTGATGACTGCACTGTGAACACCTATTCCAAGCAGCTTATGCAGTCTACTGTATAATATGAGCTCAGTAAATTTCAGTTCAACAAACAAATTAAGTAAATGATTTAACCGGGATTTGTGAATTGTGGAGCTACAAACATAGATATGCATGTATTACTCTAGTAATTTGGTTCCATTCTTTTGAGTAGATACCCAGGAGTGATGTAACTTGGTCATATGGTAGGGTCATACCAGTTCTTCTGAGGATTCTTCACATTGTTTTCCAAAGTGGTGGCACTAATTCACAATCCTACCAAAAGTGTATCAGAATTCCTATTTCTCCATATAGCTGGCAGCATATATTAATTTTTAGTAATTGTTATTCTAGTTGGGGTTAGATGAAATCTAAGTATAGTTTTTATTTGCATTCACAATTGCTAAACTATGGAATCAGCCGAGATGTTCCTCAACAGATAAATGAATTAAAAAACTATGTAATATATACAGAATGGAATTTTACTCAACCATAAAATTAAACAAAATTTGTCATTTTTAGGCAAATTAATGGAACTAGAGAACATTATCAAAGTCATATGTTCTCTCTAATATCCAGAAGCTGGAGAGAAATTGTGGCACAGGAAAGATTCCAGAAAAAAAGAGGAGAAATTTTATTTGAGTGAAGAAGGGGACCTAACTGAGGGTTATGGGAGTGGGGAAGAAGAAAACATCTTAATGGAAATTATGCATATATACAAAATTATCAAAGCCGATCACTCTGCAGAGCACTGAAAGAAGGGCAAGGGAAAGGAAAATGTGGAACTGGGGGAGGGCTCACGGAGTGCTGTGTGAATGTGTGCTTCTATCATCCTGAACTTCATCAACATGTATCATTACAATGCACTAATAACAAATGAAAAATTAAAAAAATGAAAAAATATTTTAACTGGGATATAACAAGGCATATATTTTCATGTTATATTAATCTCCCTCGCAATTCTGGGTCAGGGTAGTTAGTACATGGAAAAGATATAATGATGGCTCTGTGATATTTGTACCTTTCTTCTAAAATTTGGCTGCTGATAGTGTAGTTCTTTTGGATTACCCCAACTGTGGAAGTTCAAACCATAACTGAATATGCAAAGGGAATTATCAATATCTTGAAAAAGGAAGGAATCATATATTATGTAAAATAACTGCATGCCTATTTAATAAAACCTACTCATTTCATCTAATACTTCTAAAATTCTTAATAAAAAAAACCTTACACTTTATGGAGTTCTTTGAGTGTGTGTTTGTATATAGTACTGGGGACTGAATTCAGAATCATTCTACTTCTGAGCAGCGCCCCATCCCTTTTTACTTTATTTTAAATTTATTTTTAAACAGGGTATTTCTAGGTTGATGAGAGTCTTGCAATTCTGCTGAGTATATCCTTTGCTGATTCTCCTATCTTAGCCTCCCAAGTACTGGGATTACATTTGTGCACCACCACACTCATCTCCATGAAGCATTTCTTGCTTTTTGAGGATTGTACTTGTTGGGACTATAGAAATGTATTAATTTATGGAGTTACAAAAATTAATTTGCCTTTTATATTGAAACCAAATATCCTCATAACACTCAACGTACTAATGAATCTTTTTCTCATCTATGATTTCTTGTTACAGGGGATTGAACCCAGAGGAATTCCAATTACAAGCTACATGCAGCCTAATTTTTATTTCTGGTTTTTGTAAATAGTGTCTTGCTAGGCTGCTAAGAGTCTTTCTAAGTTGCTGAGGCTGGCTTTGTATCTGTGGTCATCATGTCTCAGCCTCTCAAGTACTGGGATTACAAGTGTGTTACCACCATATATGTCTATAACTATTTTGATGATGAATTTTTATATATAGATATTTACTAGCTATTCAAACAATTAGAAAAGAATGTCATTTATTACTTTTCTAGAGTGAATAATATGTTGCCTAAACATAATTTGAGAGTGTAGAAAACCACCAGTTTAGTAGGAGTCAAATTCATTTCTATTCATTAGGACCATCTTGAAAATTAAACTGCAATAATTACAAAACCACTATGTACTCAGTAAAAATAATATTTTATATGTTTTCATGGAACAGGGAAATGTGTATTTCATTTATACATCATAGTCTTTGAGTATATGGGAGGAAAATGGGTATTTCCTTGAGACTGTAAGATTATAAAGTCTGTGCTTTGAAAGAGATTTGAGAAAGGAGAGTGTAATTTAATATTTCAGCATTAGGTGAGTCAATATTAACATTTTAGAAAAAACATTTTGACATGGATTTTATTAAACCGTTTGTAATTTAAATAGATTGTTTCTAGAACATATCAGTTTACAAAATTTATTTTTGTCCTAAATTTATAACTGGTTTAATCTAGGAGAATATAAATGTAGTAATGAAGTGAAGAGAGAGAGAGAGAGAGAGAGAGAGAGAGAGAGAGAGAGAGAGAGAACATGATCAATATACCTTGAGATTTACACATAAAAGAGTGGAGAAAAGATGTTTCTGTGAGTGAAAAATCACACATAATTGTAAATAGTTCACAATTATTGACACACATATTAGAGATAGCCCAATGTTATTTGATACATGTCATTGAAGATCTACTGACAAACAAAGAGACATAATGTCTATTCAGCTTTGTGTCTCTAATCTTGTTTCAGTTTTTGATGGTAAAGACAACTCATCAATCTTTAATTTTAGGCTTTCTAAATTGAGTATCAAGATGTATAGACTTGGCAGCATGATCTCTAGTATTTGCCATTCTATTAACATATTGTCCTACAAATATTAAAGTTTATAACAATCTGAGAGACAGAAAGCTTTACTTATTCAAGTCTCCTATTAATTCAAATAGTAATCTTAATTTTAAACACCTATTATTCGCTCATGGCTTTACAAATATAAGTATTTGTTTTAACTTGAAAAAACTAGATATATAGGTTTCATGTGATTCCTTTCTGCTTCCTACTAAATGGGGGAAATGTATTATTGCTCCAAAGTACATATATATTTATGGAAAAATGACTCAATCAAAATATTCTGCATAAGATAATATTTAAGTATTTTAATGCCATGTAATTTCCCAATTCTAAACTTAAACATTAATTCATAGAAAAGACTATTTTAAGTGCAGTAATGTTGTTCTATTTGATATGATTTTAGTGAAAGAGCATTATTTAAATGAAAGCAACAGTGTAGTACAATAGTTTAGGCAAAGACTTTGAAGTCAGATAAAAAACTATGGAACCTGCCAAGATTTCCATCAATAGATGAATGGATTACAAAACTATGGGATATATTCACAATCAAGTTTAACTCAGCCATAAAGTTAAAAAAATATTATGTCATTTGTAGAGAAATGGATGGGACTTGAAAGCAATATGTTGAGTCACACACACACACAAACACACACACAAAAAAAACCCTGGATGTTCTCCCTAGTGTTCAGAAGCTAGGAATAAAATGGATAATAGAACCAAAGATGAGCAAATAAAATGACTTAACTGAGTGTGATGGAAGGGAGAAGAAAAAATTTTCCTAATTTGCATGATGAACACTCACAAACATGTCAAAGTCAATCACTAAGCCAAATATAAGGAGGCAGGGGGGTAGGAAAGAAGGTGGAAAATGGGGAAGGGCTAAATAAGTAATGTGAGCATATCTTCCTCTAAATGCCTCTACCATCTTGTACTCTATTAAGATGTGTGAGTACAATGTACCAATAAAAAAGACAAAAATAATTTTTAAGTACAAGATCTACTAATATTATCTTTATGGTATGATGAAAGTTGAACTTTATGAGAATATGAGTGTTCTTCTTTTTTTTTTTTTTTTTTTTTTTTTGCGGGTCTGGAGATGGTACCCAGAGGCATTTGACCTCCAAGCTATACCCCCTGCCCTATATTTTATTCTTTACTTTTGAAACAGAGTCTCACTAAGTTGCAAAGGGACTCACTAAGTAGCTGAGGCTGTCTGCAAACCGTGATACTCTGGTCTCAGCCTCCGGAATGCTGGGATTACAAGCATGCACCACCACACCTGGCTGAGTGTTCATTTTTGAATATAGAATATTATTATCTCCTTAAGTAAGGTTATGAGAAATAATAATATATATTTAATAGCCTCCCACATTGGATAACACAAAGTAGGTGCTTGATTTGTAGTAGTTATTTTCATTAATGTGACAGTTTCAATTCTGACACTGATTTATTTAAATATTGACAGTCATGCTAGGTGTGGTGACACATGCTTGTAATCCTTGTGCTTGGGAGGCAGAGACAGAAGGATCACACTGGTTCAAAGCCAGCCTCGCTGGCTTAAGAGATCTTGCTTCCAAGTAAAAAGTTTAAAATAGGTCTGGGAATGTAACCTGGAGGTAGAAGGGTTTCCAGGAACCCCAGTACCATCAAAAATAATGAATGAATGAATGAATGAATGAATGAATGAATAAATAAATACATAAATATTGACAGTCACAACTTACCTGGCACTAATAGAGAGGAAAATTATATTTTTCATCTTATATACCTTTTATTAGGCTGCTACTGTTTATGGCACCATATGTAATATGTTCTAGCAACATATGCCTAGTGTTATTATACAGGTTATTTAGTGTCCATAATTGATTTTTGTAAGCAGAAGTAAATATTTTATTGCTGTTCATTAAAAGACACTTTACAAATACAAATCAGTATCCAGAAAAAAATGTGTTGCTGACTTTATACTCATACTGTAAATTTTTTACCATGTGCTTTTCTGTTTCTCTCTGTTTTAAGAGGACAAAATAAAGCAAGACACTGCCACCTAAAATTAATTTAATTTTGTATACGAGAAAACATAAAATTCCATAAAACTCCTTGCTCCTGCTGCTACTATTTAAGGCCTAGTCATTCACAGTTTGAACATCCCAGATGCTCTTTCATTGCAATTTCAGATATGATTTCATTACATTACAAAGGTTACCAGTGCCCTATGACATTCTAATTAGCCATGGCACTTTTAGTGCTGATAATCAAGCAGTCTCTTAAAAGAAGTAAATTACACCACTGACTCCCGTAACTACCCGTCAGGGTTCAGGCCAATAATTAAATATCACCATATAATTGTTTCTCTATTCCCCCCGCATTCCAGATACATTATGCATGTGTGTATGTGTGTGTGTATATGTTAGTGTGCATGTGTGTGTTTGTGTATGTATATGTATAAGTATCTACCTATCTCTCCCTTGCTGTAAGCTACAAGAAACTAATTGTATGAGATTTGAAAATCAGAAATAAAACCTAAACCATATTGAATTTCTGCTGAAAAGGTTTTTAGCTGTGGCACAGAAACTGCTGTCTTTCAGTCATAAATTTATCTACTGGATAGCCTTGTTTAAATATAGTAGCAAGTAGACTTACATGGATTTAAAAGCTTATTGGAACTGCTCTTTTAATGTTTCCAACTTCTGTTTCATGTATGTGTTTGGATTCATGATCCATAGCATTAGGTTCTACACTGAAACACACTCATAATGTTAATTGGAAGTTTAGAGGCAGTAAGTGACTGATATGCGTTCTGATCCATTATTGTGAGAACCATATCAATTTCATGGTCCCAGTTTGCTTTTATTGTTCCTTACCTTATTCTTTTACTTTCTTCCTGACAACTCTCCTACTAAATTCAAGCCCCAGAACAAACCTTTTAAAAACAAACACTCACGCCGGGTGTGGTGGCGCAGGCTTGTAATCCCCGCGCTTGGGAGGCGGAGACAGGAGATTGCGCAGGTTCGAAGCCAGCCGTGCTGGCGTAAGAGACCCTTTTTCAAAAATATAAAATAGGTCTGGGAGTGTAGCCCAGAGGTAGAAGGGCTTCCAGAAACCCCAGTACCATCAAAAATTAAAAAAAAAAAACACTCTGAGTTTTTAAGTTTTTTACAAGATTTTCCATCCAACAGATAACTAAGATTGGTTATCTGTGGAGATTCATTATTTATGTTAGTCTTTTACCTATCTCTAAAGGGTATTGTTTGCCTTTATTGTTGTTAATTTCTAGGATTTCTAGTTGGAATATTAATATACCTTCAGATATAGCATTTGGAAATATTTTATCCCATTCTATTAGTAACTGTTAACTCTGTTTACATTGTCTTTGGATATACAGTATTTTTTTTATTTTTTAGGGAGTTTGTATACTCCTCTGTTGCCTGTGCCATTGAAATCATAACCAAGAAATCACTGCCAATTTCAATGTTGTGAGGTTTAATGACCCAGATTTTTTCCTAAAAGTTTATAGTCTTAAGATTTATATTTAGATCTATTATCTATTTTGAGTCAATATTTGTATATGGGATTAGGTAAGGGTCCAATTTTATTCTTTTCCATGTAATTATTATTTTTAACAATATTTAGTTAAAAGATTAATATTTCCACCACCAAATGTTTGTGGAAACCTTGTCAAAAATAACTTGACGATATAGGGAAGAATTTAGCTCTAGGCTTTTATTTAACTCCAATGGTTTATATATCTGCCTTTAGAATAGTACTACACTGTTTCAATTATTGTAGCTTTATATGGTTTGAAATCAGAAAATATATATCTTCTAGCTTTGTTCTTTTTCAAGATCATTTGGGGTACCTAGAGTCCATATTCTTTATTAGGATAGATTTTTTTCTGAAAAATAAAAATATAAATATATGATAGTTTCACTTAAAAAATAGAAAAAAATATTCTCTGGTAAGAAAGGAAGCAAAAAGAAATATTGAAATGTTATCTTTAAGTCATCAAAAGCTTGGTATCAGACAAATGAAACTGTTATGTGAGATTATCATTTTTAATTTTAGATAAATTTCCATAATACTAGATGTCAACTACTAAGCCAAGCATGGGAGGGAGTGATAGGGAGAGAATGGGGTGGGGATTGGATGGGGGCTGACTGGGAAAAGTGTGCATGTATGTCTACAAAAGTATGTATCCTACTATGATGTATGAATACAGTGCACCAATAAAAAAAATAAAAAAATAAAAAAATAAAAAAATAAAATTAAAAAAAAACACTCAGAGTTTTTAAGTTAGACATTTTATTACATACACTCATGTATTCATAATATTCATATATATATATATATGCATGTATATACTAATACATATACACATATATGTACTAATATATTTGCATGTGCATTATAATGCATTATATAATACATTATATAAGATAAAAATCAGTATTGACAAATGGAGTTTTTCCAAACAATATGATAAATTACACAGAAAAGCTAATATAAGCTAAATGCACAAGATGACAGAAATAAAAATCACAGAATTATTTCTGATATGAAATTAAATCAGAAATAACCTATATGGCAATCAAATAATGAATGGGTAATTAAAATAACCATTTAGTCATTGAAATAAAATATATTAATTAAAAATAAGCAATGGTAGTTTTTATAATCATGATCAAAAATACAAATAAAACAACCTGAGTTCCAGAAAGATTCAGATAATATGCTTCCATTTATATAAAAGGTAAAATCATAAAAGTAATGCTTTGTATTTTAGGCTGATATACACACATCTGATAAACATGTGAAGCCATAGATAACAGAAGAGACAAATTCAGATACCATGGGGAGGTATCTAGAGAGTAAGGAAAGTGAAATTGCAGAAAGTTGATTGCCCAGTGTCCTTAAATAGTAGTAATAATAATTTTATTTTTTTAATATTAACATTAGGTACATAGATTTTTATATTTTATTGATGTGTTTTTGTGTATTTTAAGTATGTCATAAAATCTAAAGCCCTCTCTGCAACTGGAACCTTTCTGTGAAATTCACATGGGCTACATTTAGGCTCACCTCTTGAAGATTCCTGAGATAACCTTTTGCATAGGTCACCATTTGGAGAGAAGAGACATCAGTTGTAATCAGTGACATGATGCAGATTCATAAAATGGACGAAGACTTTTTTTTCTAAGTCTTCTCACCAAGATTCTAGGGCACATGTATTCTGGTGTGAGACAACACTACAAATTTGTCTCTGATTCACAGATTATATAATATTTTGTAATATAGCACTTCAAATTCTAAAAGTTATTACCTTGTTGATTTCTTAGTTGGGTATTCAATTGGAAAGTTTATTATTTTATCAGTGATAATATTTGCATGATATAGGTTATCAAATATCATTGGCAAATAGTTTATGTTTCACTTTTTAGGAGGGACTAGTTCTTGTCTTATAGAACATCACAGAATATTAGTTTATAAGTTTACATACAGATAGGATAATGCTATGTGAATCCAGACTAAAATCTATTCCATATGAGTATCACAGTCCTACAATGATAGAAGGCACCAAGAAAATCTAATTTTATTTCAAGTAACAACTGGTGTGCCTTACTGTAAAAGATAAAATGTGTTGGGCTCTGCTATTGGCAATTTAGTCATAAAGAATTTATAATAATTATATCATCTTGGTGAAACAAAGTTTTTATGATTTAGCCCATGAGCTACCTTTATCCTAAACATCATGTTCTTTTTGCTTACATCCCCACTGAGAAACTAAATGATTGGGGATGAACTCAACATATGCAAGAAGGTACCATTCTGCCCATCTGTTATCAGGACTGCTCTTCACTATATAACATTTGACAAATATTTATAGAAGAAAGAAATTTCTTTTTAACATATCTGTCCATTATGATAAATAATGTCCATAATGTAAATTTTACAAAATTTCTTGTCATCAGTCTAGAGATATAGCTCAGTATTAGAGTGTTTCTCTGGTATGCATGAGGGCCTAGGTTTTATCCCCAATATGGAGTGGGGGAGAACTGCTTTTCACAAGTCTTCCAACTATGCTCTTTTCAAATTTCTAAACATTCATCAATGCCCATAAATTAATAATTTAAGCTTCCTTTACTTGTAGAGAAATTAGACAACCAGATGGACAGCTTGAGTTTATGTTCACTGCAAGGATTTAAGTCTTCTGCTTCATTTAGAGCCACACCTGAATAGAATTTATAACACCACCACAGTCCACTTACTCCTAGTACCAGTATATAACATGACTCCATCTCTTATAGCCAAAAATATTTCCTCCACCATAGTGAAGTACTCATTCAGAACTACCAAAGCAGAACATATAACCATCTAGCAAGAGTAGTCACATTGAATATATAAAGATATCTCCTTCTATGACATATTTTATCTGGTGTATCTGCTCAACACTTATTCTACAATTGTACATCCACCTGAAGGTAGGTTACTTATTGCCAGATCTGCTTTTTTTAACATTTGGAATTTGGATAGTACAGAGTTTATGGGATAGAAATTGGATATAATAATACACTATGGTTACACTTTCAACTTCCATTAAACCCCTGTAATATGATGGATTTTTATTTTTATACTTTTATTAGTGCATTGTAATTATATATCATAATGAGATTTAAAGTGATACAATAATATATAGGAAAATATTATTGTGAAAGAAATATTACTTGCTGAAGGAGTCATGACCCTGCTGAGAACTTGATCCCTGCTGTAATTCTTTTGAATTTTGCCTCAATTTCTATATGTACCACAGGTAGTCCTGGAATATGTGATGGATTAGCTTTCCATGATTTAGTCAAGAAAGGGTATTTTTCTCAATAATAATTATAAAAAATGTCCTTCTGCTATTTTGAACACAGAGCCTAAGCATATCAGTGGTATGAACAGGGAATAATTGTGCAGTATAAATTGGCAGTATTGCCTGCTGCCAAAACACTGTTTGCCTAAAGCCTTTTTCAATGCTAAGAAAAGTTAAACATAGCCTCCTTGTGGATAACATGTGAATAGCTGATGCTGTTTTTTTTTTTTTTTTTTTTTTTTTTTTTTCTTACATGAGGCAGAAAGGGGCAAAACAGTGGGGAAAACAGGTGAATAAAATAGAAAACAAAATCTTTTTTTAATTTAAAAATTTTATGGTGTTTCCTCTCATCTTACTTATTTTAACTGACTGTAAGAAAAAAAGGTGAATTACATTCTACTTGTCAGAATTTTAATGGATTATGCACATGATCAGCCCTTCATTAAATACGAAAATGAAGAGACAAACAATGTTGCCTTACAAAGTGAAATAAAGTTAAGTTACAACAGCAATGAAGCCAAGTGATTAACAAAAATTAACACTATATAACATTTGACAAATATTTATAGAGGAAAGAAATTTCTTCTTAATATATCTGTTCATTATGATAAATAATGTCCATAATATAAATTTTACAAAATTTCTTGTAATCAGTCTAGGGGTATAGCTCAGTACTAGAGTGCTTTTCTGGTATGCATGAGGGCCTAGGATTTATCCACAATATGAGAAGTAAAAATTTTCATGAGAAGTAAAAATTTTAAAAGTGAAAAACAGTTTGACTTATGTTCTTATAGTGTTTTGTTTAGTTGATGCTAGGGAGTTTTTTAACTGTGGATGCAGTAGTTTCAGCAGAAAATAAAAATTTCTGATCCATATTTAATTAGTTTGTTAAGTTGATTATAAGTCCTTGTGTCATATTCCTGTAAAAGATATGCAGCAAAATAATGCAAAGCCTTAAAAACCAAGTCTCTGCAGAAATAGCGAAGTACTAGATAGGTAGTTTACACTGGTTTATTTCCTAAGTCATCAAAAATGTAGGCATGTCAAAGATCAGCTGGCTATCAGCACAAAATTGATTCACTTCCAAATGTAGGGTCTCCAGCTTGCTTTGTTCTCTTTGCTGGAAAGATGATGATGTGCATTTTGGTTTGGCTCTGTTTTGTTTGGCTATTTATAGTAAGCTAAATAGAGAAGGAAAGGCCCAATATTAAAAATGATTGGTTCCATTAATGCTCAGAGGGAGCTACTTCTGCCTTTCAAGACCACTGATGCAGCAATTATTTTATAAAAAAAGACAATTGTTACAAGATAAAAGAGCAAGATAAAAAAATCCTTGAAAAGGCTTTGTATGTGTGACATATACCAGTATGAAAAAAAGGAATTACAAATGAAAGGATCAAGGCTTCCATATGATAACACAAACTGCAATGATTGGGATAAACAGTATTCATCAGGAAACAAAACAGTATAACTTAGAGAAAGCTGCATTTAGACCCATACAAGTCCTCACAATGTCGGTACTGAATAAGTCTTGATAACTATCCACAATATAATTTAGATTCTCACTGCTTCTCCTTGCTTTACTCTTTCTGTCACCAGCACTTATTCACTTATTCTCTCTCTCTCTCTCTCTCTCTCTCTCTCTCTCTCTCTCTCTCTCTCTCTCCTCTCTCCCAAATTTTCTTCAGTTGCATAATATTTATCTTCATGGCATCTTCAGTCAATGTATTTCCTCCTTCTGGTGCGCTTCACTGCCTAGGTCTCCTGATGTAAATGCAAAATTTTTGTTTATTTCATTTTGTTATGCTAGTTACCTTCAAAGACAAGGACAAACAGAGCTGAGGGGAAAAACAGCATGCTTGAAATACAGTCATATTTCAGATAAAACAGGACAGTTAAAGCAAATATCATGACAAGTTTTGGCAGTGAATGAAATAGGGAGAGGAAACACAGAGTACAATGAGTAGAATAATCTGCAGGTTATGGTATTCATTTTAAAAGTTTAACAAGGGTAGAAAGGTTGTGAGCTATGAAAATAGTGGGTTGCATATATTTTTATTATTACTAGAAGATCGAGGGAAATGTTAAGACCCAGGCATCTCTGGAGAGAGTCAGGAGAAATGTGTAGTAATTATGATTCTAAGTGAGTTACTATTGTTTGATTATGATCAGAACGTTGGAACAAGTATATGTGGTCAAGGCCATTCTTATGGGGTCCCAGATTAAGACAAGAAATATTTTATTGAATGATATAGGAAATCATTCTTATTACAAAGTGGCAGAGTACTTAATTGAACTGTGTTTGTATCTTATTATCTTGTGACTGAAGTTGTGAGTGATGAGGTAATCTCTGAGTAAAGTTTTGAAAGTACAGTTTGTCTTCTCTTGACTATTGATAGTCAAATATAAGCAGAGAGAAATTACAAAAAATTAAAGTTTCAAATAAAAATTTAAACAGAATTTAAGATTTGGAATATATGAAAAAAATTAATTTTTTAAGGAAACCACAGTTTTTAAGAAAACCACAGTATGACCAAGTGATCATTTAATAAGAAGACTGCTATGGTTTAAATCTCTAAACAGAAGCCAAATTCTGTTTATCAATAAAATAAATAAATCAGCCATATATATTGAAGTCAAGATCAATGTCCAATCCAAGTGAAGAATAACTGAGAACACCAGAGGACTTCCCCTCCCTTCATAGGAGAGGAGTGCTGTGATCTGGGGGCCAAAGTGATATCAAAGCAATAGCTACCACTGCTGTGATGTGTCTCACATTGTAGAATCCTTTCTTCTCTGTTTATAGGTGAGATGCTCTGCTGCCCCAGATGAGGCTCCAGTGGGCCCCACAGTGTCTTGCTCTGCACTGAGCAAAGCTGTGGAGACATGGCTGAGTAAGCATAGTAATATGATAGAAATAAAAGCAAAATACTGAGAGTGAATATTAAGAACATTGACAAACCCTTAAAATCAGTAATATTATCAGACTGGTTTCTCTAAGAATAATTTTCTAGTTTTAAGTACTGATTAAAGATATCAGAATATTTTTGGTATAAAATTAAAATATCAGAATATTTTGGCATAAAATTTTCTTTTCCTGATTCAAAGATAAAATGATAAATTAAGAAGAAAAATGAAACAAAGCACAATCTATCCTGGAAAGAAAAAAATACATGGTGTTTATTAATGTAGAGGAGCAATAAAAGTGACATATCTGAGAAAATAAGAGGGAGAATAAGGGAAACTTTTTAAAGCATATGATGTACTTAAACATATCAAAATCAATCAGGAAGCCAAGCATGGGTAGAAAGGAATGGAGGGAAGGGATTAGAAATTGGGTAGGGGCTGATTGCGTGATGAGTGCATGTATATCTCCACAAGTTTTCTTTATCCCATTGAGATGTATGACTATAATGTACCAATAAAATTTATTAAAAACAATAATGTCTGATATTTCTTAGAAGAGTTTGTATAGCATTAAAATTCCAAGAACCTCCTCTTTCCTTACGAATTTAAGAAAACTGAATTAGTTTGCAGTCAGTATGTAAACAAAATTGCCAATAATGTGTTTGTTTTGTGTGTGAGTGTATGTGTTTTTTTTTTGTGTGTGTGTGCAAGTATGTGATATTGAGGAGGTAAACGAGGGATTCCTGATAGTAATAAAACACTGTGTCACTGAGCCACATCTTCAGACTTAAATTAACACTCATTTAAAGACTTAGAATACAAAACACTACACATTTCTTAAGTCACAATTTCTATGGATCAAGTATCTGGGCATAATCTAACGGGGCACTTTCTTAGGATCTAAGGAGGGTGAAAATAAGATTTCAGAATAAGATTTTCATCTGAAGTTTGCAGTTTAGCTTTCAAAGTTTGCAGTTTAGCTACCTAACTTCAACTAGAGTAGTAATCATTTGAAACACAACAAATACTGTGTAGAAGTGGAAACTCTAATGCACTATTGGTGGGATTGCAAATTAGTGAAATAATTTTGGAAAACAATATGAAGAACCCTCAAAGGAATGAGAATGAACATACAAATGACCCAGCAATTCTACTTCGGGGTATCTACCCAAAAGAATGGAAACCAAACCACCAAACGAATGCATATGTATCTATGTTCATAGTTTCACAAATCACAATTGCCAATCTAAGGAACTAGCTAAGATGTCCAACAAATGAATGGATTACAAATGTACAAATGTACATTTACAAATAGGTAAAAAAATGTAATTTTACTCAGCCATAAAGAACACAGGTCATTTACAGGGAAATGGATGAAGCTGAAGAACATTATGCTAAGTGAGATTAGTCAGTAACAAAATGAAAGAAATCAGGTGATCTCTCTCATATTTGGAATTTAGGGAGAAAATGGATCATAGGAAATCTAGACAAAGAGAAGAATCTATAAATGAGCCAATAAGATGATAGAATTGAGGGGGAGGAGAGAGAGTAAATAGAAATTTTCTGACATACATTATGTACACACATAAATATGTAAAAGTCAATCAGTAAGCCAACATGAGAAGGAGGGAGGGGAAGAAAATGTTGGAAGGGTTAAATGACTAATGTATTCATGTATACCTCTACTGTATTATACCACATTAAGAGTTATGACTGCAATGAACCAATAAAAATATAAAATTCTGCTTAAATTTTATTACTCTAGTAATGGAATTTTTATTTTTCTCCCTGAAAACCCTACTCATAAAAATCTTAAATTCATAAATATACTGCATATTCTTTTTTCCTGTATGTGTTTCAGGCAAAATTCTTATTGCTATGATCTAAATACATAACACACAAACTTAGAGAAATACATACTGTGTTATTTTGTTTTTGTTTTTGTTTCAGTTTCAGAGCTTTCAGTCTACAGGGCTGGCTCTGAAACATGAATAGCAATCACTGCAGCATGGTGCATAGAAGGCACTGTTCTAATACCATGAAAGACTGAAGTAGAGAGAGAGCAAGGGGAAGGTATATGGGACATAAATAGTCTCCAAGGTGACAATGCTAGTTACCTACCTTCTTTAGGTACATCCTACATGCCTAATTTACAACCCAATAAATCAATTTGTTATTAATCCATCAGTGAATTTATCCACTTAAGAGATGAGAACCCTCATGATTCAATGATTTTACCTCTTAAGATTTTTGTTTTGCTAAAACAGGAGCATTTTCAGGAGGCAGTCTATATCCAAACCATAACAGTATGTGAATGTGTGTGCTTTATATATAAAATAATAAGATTATCCCCTTTACCTACCCAAAGAAATAGTTTTTGTAATGTGTGGGTTATGTAATGTTTACTAAGAAATTGTGTTCTTAAAGAGCAATATCCCATTAACACAGAACCAATCACTGTGCTCTGTTCTTTCTGTTACCTTTGCTGTGCAGAGACTGATAACAGTATTTATGTTCTGTTCTCTAAAATTCTGTAGTAGAAAGATGAATGTGGTTTGCTATTAATTAAGACACAGGTAAATTTTCATCCATTCCTCGATTTAAAATTAATTTTAGTTTGATCTTTGGCAAGGTAAGCTAGATTTTGTTGGTGCCATTTCTGTAGTACATCAAAATAATTATGTAAGACATAATTATGTTATAATAAAGAAAACAAATTAATAAAAAATTAATGCCATGCCTAAAGTTCTGCCTAAAAGTAAATAAATTTTTATATTTCAAAAGGTATATGAGATTTATATTTTAAAAGGTAGATGAAAATAAAAGAAAAACAAATTTCTATTCCAGGAGCAGGGATGTAATAATGAAAGATGTTTAAAATATGTCAAATATTTCTTAATTGTGTGGACAGTTCCTGTTTGCATTCTATGTAGGTTTATTATGTTGAAATAGGATCTAAATACAGCACCTGTGATCATAAAACATGACTTAACTTATAATCAACCATAGTTCATGAGATCTTGAGGTGTTTTTAAATGTTTTACCACCTCCTGGCCATTAGTACTATTAGTACTGTTCTATTATCTTCAATATATGTTCTGGACCCACTATAATATATATATATATATATATATATATATATATATATATATATATATGTATATATATTAGAATAAAAGGGGGAAGCCATGGTGATATTGTCAACCATTACTCTTTATATAATATATACCAATTGCTTGAAATATACTGCAAAGTGCTGGAATTTATAAGATTCTTTGGAAGAATTCAAATAAAACAAGGTTTATCACTTTCATTGTTTTCTGGGCTTTATTGTTCCATACAAATATGGGCCAAATTTCAATTTGTGATATTTAAGTTTTATTTACCAAACTTTTAATTTAAAATTTGCATAAGAAATAAATTATATGAAAATATAATATAATCTATATTTCTTTTAGATTTCTTAGAGTAGACAAAAAGACAAGTTTAAATTTAACTAAACAATTTAGATGGAGTTTATAATTATTAAAACTCTGAAATTAAACTTCATGTTTTGTATATCTTGTTTTTAAAACATGTCTTCTTTTATTTTGCCACAAGTTTCTATTGACCATTTGAAAGCACCTCCACTATTCCCTCTGCATTGCCATTTCTATAGTTGTGAATATTTTTGGTGTGTCAATTGTTGTTTTGTAGACTTTGGAATCAAACTCAAGGTTTCTCACATGCTAGGTAAGTGTTCTAGCACAGAGCTACATCACTAGCCCTATGAAAGTATTTTTTATGACTAAAAAAATAATATGTTCTCAGGTAAGCTAAAATTTAAGTAAATTATTTCAGCATCATTATGCACTACAAACACAAACAAAGCTAATGTTTTCTAAAATGTATAATGGAAATATATATTTCAATATTTGGATGATATTCTACATATATTACACTTAAGTTGATGGGCATGGAAACAGTGTAGAATTGTCTTTATCATGGCTCAGCAGAATAAAAGCTAGAGGTCAGATTTAAAGAATTTTAGAAAGAAATTATAGCAGATAACAGAACTTACTCCATTAGACTTAAACTTAAATATTTTGTTTATGAAACATGACCATTAACAAATAAAGCATGTATTCCAGCCCTGGACACTTAATTTATCTTCATCTCCATTTGTGAAAAAAAAAGAAGAGGTGAACTAAAGACGAATTGGTCATCTGACAAGATTTAGTGAAGCAGAAGAGGAAGGAGTTCAGGTTTCAAGTGAAGCCTTCCTAAAAAACCTTTCTCATAGATACCTGTTGTTATGGTATTTGTCTCAGCTATTGTCATTAAAACTCTAATAAAATCAAAAGAAGAAAATTATGAAGCTTTGAGTTAGCTTACTCAGTGTCATGGATGATTATTCAGCTCTCTTCATCACAATGTAGAAACAGGAACAAGGTGAAGTAAACTACAGAGGAGGAAAAGTGAGATGTCATGACATTTCACCAACTGAAGGCTTCTTTTATTGAGAAATCTATAGCTGATTTTAAATTAATAATGATAACCTTTTTTAATGAAAAACAGTATTTTATTGTATGAATACAACAAATTTTGTACATTCACTGATGAGTTAGTTCATGGACATTTGGGTTGTATGAGTTCATGGGTTGTTTCCCTTTCTTTGAATTATAAATAATGCATACATATGCTATATGTCAAATTTCTGGCAGGAACCTATGGTAACTTCTTTTAATATTTCTTCTTTATTGATGTATTATAGCCTCACATCATAAAGTAGATCATGTTGACAAGGGCATACATTCACAGAATACTTGGTGCCCCTCTTGTCTCCCCATTTTTCTCCTTCCTAATTCTAAGTGTCCATATTGACAGTGTTATATTCACATATATACACATTTTGAATGTAGCATTTTCATTAATGAACCTCACTTTATTTTTCCTCTCCTACCCTACCTACCTGGCTCCACTGAGGATCTCCTCCATTCTCTGGAGTCCCCCTGGTATTACAAATATTCTCTAGCTGAGGCATATTTGAGAAAACGTTTGTCCCTTATCTTTCTGTGCTTGGCTAATCTCACTTAATATCATGTTTTCCAGGTCTTTACATCTTCTTATGAATTAAAGAATTTTGCTCTTCTGTATAGATTAGTATAATTCCATTGTGTGTATTAATTGCTACTAATATGTAAATGAAACTTCACAAAATTATATGTAAAATAAGAAAGTCACAGAAGGCTTATTTATGTATTATATGATTCCTTTTATGAGAAATGTGCAGAATAGGCAAATCCACAAAGACCTAATTCATATTGTGTTTATCTGTGGCTGGAAGATGGCAAATAATTGAGAATGACTGATAGGGGGTACAGAACTCCTGTGGAGGATAAAAATGTTTAGAAATTAGAGTGATTACTTGGTCTTGTAAGTATACTAAATGCAATAAAATAAACACTTTATATGGTTAAAAAAGCATGAAAATCCTCAAATTGTATATTCAGGTAAGTATAATACAAATATCCTCCATGCCTTCAATTAATTGTTCCTAACCTGCTTACACATCAAAATACAGCTCAATGAATCCAAGCAACCCATGTCCCTTTATCCCTTGTACCATTATCATTTCTAACTTTAGAGGTAGCATCTATAGAACTCATTGCAATTATGTTTTTACTTTTGACAAGATGTACAAGCTCAGAGTTCCTCTACAGTAGAAGTTGCTTCTTATTCAACACCCCCAAAATAATCTTCTTTGTTCTTGCTACATAATACACGATCATTCAAATGAATGAATGAACAAAAAAGAGAATAATTGTACCTCTATAATGCTAGAAACTTAATCTTATCTCAGCCACTTTTTAATTGAAATAGATCAAATAGTTGCTATATTCATATTTAATGGTTTGATTCTAAATTAAGAACACAGACAGATTTGTAAAGAGGCCATAAAAACGAGAGAGAACCATAAGTGCTTACCTATGAAAATAAACAGTGTATTTCTAATACCTCCCAAACTAATTTAATCCAAAATAACTAGCTGGGTGTGGTGGTGCACATAAATAACTTATTGACCATGTTATGCATCCAAAATGCATTTTAGGATACGACAGTAAATAAAAGAGAGAAAAATCCCCTGACATGGAGTTTATAACTTAGTAGATGACCATACAATTGTGTTTTTATTTTTACTATTTTTCAATGTATGTTATCTAATTTAATCTTCAGAACTACTTAACAAATAAGCTTAAATTATCATTCTTCTTTTATACAGGGGAAATTAAGGCACAGAGATGTTTATACAATATTCTGCATTTTTTCAAACTTGTTTTCAAAGATTAAATTTCATAGCTTTTAAAATTCTTAAGACTGCCATTTTGGCTATGCTCTGGTTCCAAATTTACTAGTGTTTACAGAAAGAGGGGGTCTTTGAACTGAAAATAATAGATGAATATTCTTAATATGCATGAGAGAAAGGCTCTCACAATTAAAATAAGAAATCGCAGAGAAGATATAAATACCTAAATATATCTATCTTTAACAAAATCTATGGCCATTAAACAGCAAATTTCAGTAATGTACTATAAACAACATAAATAACTTTATAGTGGATGAAAAAAAAATGTACCAAATCTATCATCCATTTCCTTTTTTGATGTACATCATGTTTCAAACTAGAATAATTTTTTTCAGGTTAACATCAATTGTATCTCAATTTTTTAAAAATATGCAATTCAGTGCAATTATATCTTCTATTTATCAATTGTTTTCATAGCATGTATTATTAAGGCATGTTTTTGGGATTTATAACTGGCTGCATGTTAGAAACATATGTCTTTAAAATGATTAACAGATTTCAAGTTTACTAGTTTAAGGTAACAAAGGAATTGAGTAAAAATTTGCATGTGAGGTGATATCAGAAGAAAATCTAAACTCAAATATAGTAAAAGGACCATATGTTACTTAAAAATGTTACTTGGGAGGCTGAGATAGAAAGATGGCAGTTTTCCATCCAGTCGCAATTTGTGAGGCCCTCTGCAATTTAGTGAGAGTCTATTTCAAAATAAAGAATGGAATAGGGCTAGAGGTATAGCTCGAAGGTAGAATGCCCTTGGATTCCATTTCAGAACCACCAAATGAACAAACAAGTATTACTTCATGATTACTAACTTTTTATATGTCTAAATTAACAATTTCACCATAACAAACTAACAAAAGAGATACCTGGGATTAATATTTTTAAGATTCTATTTTTTTTTACTCTTTATAATTCAGTTCCCTACCTTTATTTTTCTTATCTTTCCCCTTTCTGACTCAAAGCAAAAATTTGAATCCTTTTTAATTCTACCTTGTTACAGCTCTTATTATAATAATTTTATGACCTAAGTATGTATTTTATAAATGAGCTTAATCAATCCAGTTAAAATTCAGGATAGCTGAGTATGGTAGTGTGCCATGCCTGTCATCTCAGTAATTGTGAGGCTGAGATAGGAGCATTGCAGATTCTAGGCTAATGCAGAGTAACTTACCAAGAACCTACCTTAAAGTAAATAAAATAAAAAGTTCTGGAGGTTCAGATCAGTAATAGAATGCCTTGGGGTTTAATCTGCATTAAGACACACAAAAACTTAGCAGTATTAAATTGAACTAATAATTTATTAATATATTGTCTCAAAATATCATATAACCTATTTGGTGAAAAATGTAAACTAGGGACTTCTGGGAAGATGGCGATGGAGAAAAGCAGCGTTTACGTGTCCCGCTAACAATCGATCTCTATTACCACAAAATCAGCGCCTCTCATAGCCAGAAAACACCATCAGCAGAGAAATACAAACTGTAAATACAAGGGACTGAGAAAAATAGAGCTGGAAGAATAAACAAACAACAGAAAGAAACCAGCCCGCAGTGCTGCGGCCTGAGCCGTGGTGCAGAGCCGCTCCAGTGCCATCTCCCCTTGCAGTACCAGGCTCCAGAGAGGAGGGGGACTCAGAACTGAGCTCAAAACCGATATGCCGGCCTCACGGCCAGAACGCAGCAGCAGTGCCATACTGCCAGTGGCAGTGGCGAGTTCACCAGAGAGCTCCAGATCAGCACACTCAACAACCTACCTGACAAACAGAAACTGAAAGAATTTATGTCTTCAAAACCAGCGCTAGAGAAAATACTCAAGGAGATTAATGGCAAAGAAGAAATAGGTAATACACTCCAGAACAAAAGAAACACAATTCCCCATCCAGCAGACAATAAAGCAAAGAAGAATAAACAGTATCTCAAACAGAAATAAAATCTTAACATGTTAGGAATTAAAAATTATCTCTCTATAATCACACTGAATGTAAACAGTCTCAACTCCCCAGTAAAAAGACATAAAGTGGCAAAATGTATTAAAAACCAGAATCCATCCATCTGCCGCTTACTAGAAACACACCTTACAAGTAAAGATAGGAACAAACTCAAGGTAAAGGGCTAGAGCAAGGTAATCCAGGCTAATGGAACTCAAAGACAAGCAAGAATAGCAACTATGATATCAGACAACTTGGACTTCAAACCCAAACTTATTAGAAGAGCAAAAGAAGGTCATATTTTACTGATAAAAAGAATAATCCAGCAAGAATAAATAACAATAATCAACATCTATTCCCCAAACAGAGTTGTAGCTACTTTCATAAATCAAACTCTTTGTGACATGAAATCACACATAATTCCCAATACAATAATACTGGGAGACTTCAACACACCTCTCACAGCACTAGACCGAACTTCCAGACAAAGGGTCAATACAGATGCCTCAGAACTAAAGAACACCATTAATCAAATGGACCTGTTGGACACATAAAGAATATTTCACCGAACTACAGCGGAGTTTACATTTTTTCTTAGCTGCTCACAGAATCTTCTCCAAAAGAGATCACATCCTGGGACACAAAATGAGCACTAGCAAATTAAAAAAAAAAAGTTACATACTTCCCTGTGTTATTTCAGACCATAATGGTAATTAAACTAGAAATCAACAATAAGACCCAGAGAAACAACATAAACATGTTGAGACTGAACACCACACTTCTGAATAAAGAATGGGTCCTAGAAGATGTAAGAGGTAAAATAAAAAAATTTCTAGAAACAAATGAAAATAAAAATACAACATATCAAAACCTCCGGGACACTTTTAAGGCAGTATTAAGAGGAAAATTTATAGCACTGAGTGTTCACATAAGAAAAACTGAAAATCTTCAAATAAATAACCTAATGACACATCTCAAAGCCCTTAAAAAGCAGGAACAATTGAACCCCAAAGCCAGTAGAAGACAGGAAATTATTAAAATTAGACCAGAAATCAACAAAATATGGAACAAAATAATCAATACAGAAAATCAACAAATCTGGTTTCTTGAAAAAATCTGGTTTTTTGAAAAAATTAACAAGATAGATAAACCACTAGCCAATCTAACTAAAAAAGAGAGAGAGAATCAACCCAAATTATGAAGATTAAAGATGAAAAAGGAAAAATTACTACTGACAGTATAGAAATCCAGAGGATTATCAGAAACTACTATGAAAAACTATACTCCAACAAAATGGAAAGTCTGGAGGAAATCGACAACTTCCTAGATAAATACAACCTTCCTAAACTGAGTCAAGTAGATAAAGAACAGTTAAACTAACCAATAACAATCAAAGAGATTGAAACAGCAACAAATAGCTTACCATAAAAAAAGCCCAGGACCAGATGATGTCCTAAGTGAATTCTATAAAACCTTTATAGAAGAGCTAACCCCCATACTCCTTAAACTATTTCACAAAAGAGAAAAAACCGGGACTCTCTGAAATACATTCTATGAAGCCAACATCACACTAATACACAAACCAAATAAAGACAGTTCAAGGAAGGAAAACTACAGGCCTATATCTCAGATGAACTTGGATTCAAAACTATTAAACAAAATACTAGCAACACACATTCAAAACCACATAAAAAAAATCATACACCATGACCAAGTAGGGTTCAGCCCAGGGATGCAAGGTTGGTTTAACATATGAAAATCAATCCATATAATTCACCATATAAAAAGAATAAAAGACAAAAATCACAAGATCATTTCAATAGACGCTGAAAAAGCATTTGATAAAATTCAACCTCCATTTATGATAAAAAAAAAAACACTGCAGAGAACTGGAATAGAAGGAACATATCTCAATATCATTAAGACAATCTACAATAAAACCACCACCAACATCATATTAAATGAGAACAACTTCAAGAATTTCCCTTAAAAACAGGAATGAGACAAGGGTGTCCATTATCACCACTTCTCTTCAATATAGTACTAGAGACACTAGTGAGAGAAATAATGCAAGGAAAGGATATCAAAGGAGTACAAATAAGAAAAGAAGAACTCAAACTTTCACTATTGCAGATGAAATGCTACTATATTTAGAAAACCCAACAAAATCAACCAAAAGGCTTATAGAACTGATCAACAAATTCAGCAAAGTATCTGGATCCAAAATCAATCTTAAAAAATCAGAAGCTTTCCTGTATACCAACCATAAATACACTGAAAAAGAAATTCAGAAAACACTTCCACTCAGATTTTCCCACAAAACAATAAAATACTTAGGAATAAACTTAACCAAGGAGGTAAAAGATATCTGCAAAGAAAATTATAGAACACTGAAAAAAGAAATCGAAGATGATCTTAGAAGATGGAAGGATCTTACATGTTCATGGATTGGCAGAATAAATATCATTAAAATGGCCATCCTCCCAAAAGTGATCTACAGATTTAACGCAATGCCCATTAAACTACCAAGATCATTCCTCACAGACATAGAAAAATCAGTCCTTAAACTTATCTGGAATAACAAAAAGCCCAGAATAGCCAAGGTAGTTCTCAGCAACAAAACCATGCAGGAGAATCACAATACCTGACTTTAAACTATACTACAAAGCCATTGTTATAAAAAAAAGCATGGAACTGGCACATAAACAGATACATAGACCAATGGAGCAGAATTGAAGACCCAGAAACAAGTTTAAGTACTTTCAGCCAATTGATTTCTGACAAAGGGGCCAAAAATATACACTGGAAAAAAGATAGCCTGTTCAACAAATGGTATTGGCAAAACTGGTTAACCATATGCAGAAAATTGGAAATTAATTCCACTTTCTCACCCTGTACAAAAGTCAATTCAAGATGTATCAAAGACTTGGAAATTAAACCAGAGACCTTGAAGCTCCCAGGAGAGGGCATAGGTCCAACACTGAAACACATAGGCACAGATAAATACTTTCTCAACAAGACCCCAAAGACACAACAAAGTAAAAGGAGAATCAATACGTGGGATTGCATGAAACTGAAGAGCTTCTGTTCAGCAAAGGAAACTGTGAAGAACCTCAATTGAGAGACAACAGAATGGGAGAAGACTTTTGCCATCTACACCACCGATAGAGGACTAATATCTCGAATATACAATGAACTCAAGAAACTCAACACTAAGAAAACAAACCATCCAGTAACAAAATGGGCAAACAAACTAAATACACACTTCACAAAAGAAGAAATTTAAATGGCCAATAAATGCATAAAAAATGCTCAACATCACTGGCAATCAGAGAGATACAAATCAAAACTACCCTGAGATTTCACCTAACTCCAACTAGAATGACAATCATTTAAAACACAAACAACAACAGATGCTGGCAAGGATGTCGAGAAGTGGGAACTCTAAGACATTGTTGGTAGAATTGCAAATTAATTCAAACACTTTGGAAAACAGTATGGAGAATTCTCAGAAGAATGGGAACAAATCTACCATTTGATCCAGCAATACCACTTCTGGGTATCTACCCAAAATATAAGAAACCAAACTACCAATCTAATGCATGTGTATCTATGTTCATAGCTGCACAATTCACCATATCCAAACTATGGAACAAGCCAAGATGTCCATCTACAGACAAATGGATTACAAAACTGTGGGATATGTACACAATGGAATTTTACTCAGTCATTAGACAAAACTCAATTACATCATTTTCAGGGAAATAGATGGAACTGGAGGACATTATGCTAAGTGAGATTAGTCAGTCACAAAAAATAAGAAATCAGATCCTTTCCCTAATATGTGAGAGTTAGGAAGAAATGTTCGTAGAAGGAACTCTAGATGAAAAGGGAAATCCTATAGAGGATCAAACAAGGCAACCTAAAAGAGGAGAAAGGAGGGGGGAAGAGAAAAATCTCTAAAACACACAATGTACTTAAACATATTGAAGACAACCACTAAGCCAAGCAAGGGAAAGAGGGAATGGGGTGGGAAATGGGTAGGGATTAAATCATTGATGTGTACGTGTATGTGCACACAAGTTTTTTACCCCATTATGAAGTATGAATACAATGCACCAATAAAAAATTTTTTAAAAAATGTAAACTCTATTTTTATAAATCCCAGAATCAATGGTTGATTCAGAAGAATTGTAAATACTTAGAAACCTTTAATAATCTTCTAAATCTACTAACATATTTTATCTTAAATAGATTATAAGGGGTGAAAGCTAGAACAAAGTAAGACCAGCCTTGAACTTGAACTAAAGAAATTAAAAATGGTTTCTAAAGGCAGAGTGCCTAGGTTCAAAATCTGACTTTCAGCCATATTGAAAGATTGAGACAGGAAGGAGGATTGAAGATTCATGGTCAACTTCAGCAATGTAGTGAGTCTCTCAGCAACTTAACATGACCCTGTTTTATAATAAAACAAAACCAATAAATAAAGATAATAGATCTAGTGGTGTAGCTCAGTAGTAGAATTCCCCTTGGCTCAATACTGAGTAACAGGGGAAATATTAACTTCAGCATTCATTATCTTATCAACCTTTACTGACTAAATCTTCTACATGACATTACTTGAGTGAGAATTTTTTTTCCTGAGGAATAAATGAAATAATGCATATAAAACAATCAGCACAGTGTCTAGCACATAAAAACACCATTATCATCATTCTTGTACCAAGTTTGTATATACGACATTTCTCTAGACTTAGAATTCTGTGATCCCAACACTTTAAAAATCCACTACTGATTTCCAGGAAGATGATAACTCAGTGAAGTAGTCCATATTAGTCCTGAAGACACTTCATCTCTTTTGCCATGAAAACAGCATTTCTTTTATTTTTTGGTGCATTGTAGTCATGGGATAAAAGATGGTGGAGATATACATGCACAAATCACCCAATTAACCCTTTCCCAATTTTCACAGCATTCTCTCCCCCTTTCTTCTCATGTTTGGCTTGGTGACTGACATTCATATGTTTGTGAACGTATATCATGTGCATTTGAGAGGTTTCTTCTTTCCTCCTCCAATTCCCTCAGTTATATCACCTTATTTTCACATCTATAGAATCTCCTTTGTCTAGAGTTCCTTCTATGAACTATATTCTCCTTAGTTTTCACATATTAGGGAGAACATCTGATTTCTTAATTTTTGTGACTGACTAATCTCACTTAGCATAATGTCCTTCAATTCTATCCATTTCCCTGAAAACAGCATCTTGACAAGAGACATAACCCAACATTAATTTTAACAGAGCACTGATAATTGAAAGTGGCAGACATAATACTAGAATTCAAAAGAAAGAGTAAAACCTTACCTCACCCTCCTCTGGCTGCAGTCATGGAGGCCATAGCAGCACCATCTTCATTCATCATACCACGACTGCCAGAAAAAGACAAGAACTTGAAAAAAAAAAAATAAACAACTTCAGGTCATAAGAATTGTAAGTGGATTGGTACCTCCTGCCCATAATCGACCTGCAACAGTGATGGTCGAGCTCACCATGCCTTCCAGAAATTTGGAGTAGCACTGAACAACAGCAGATTCAAATAGTGACTTTGAATGAGACAGAAGAATTCTAATGCACTGAGATCTACAACTTAATCATTGGGAAGACTCTTTCTCCATAAGAAAAGAAAAACAATAAAAAGTCAACAACAAAAACAACAGAAAAAAAAAAAAAGCTGACAAGTTCTGGAACCAGAATAAGAATGAAGAGAAGAGACCTATAAAGCACTTCACAAAACCTGCTTATGAAACAGAGACCTGAGACCTGTAGTAGTCCCACCTGGAACTTGCTGCACTGGAGGAACTGGCAGTTGCCAGCAGTGTATATTCCAAAGATATTCAGGAAGAAACTGTGCATCACTGTGAGGCTGACAATTACACATGATCAGGGAAAGCAGTCAGCATTCTATCCTATGCATGGTAGGCAGAGAACCAAAAGAACAGACCATTCAGCTGGACACCATGGTGAAGCTAAACTCATCTTTTCTGGCAGTGATCTGAAGCAGTGCCCATCAACATAAATTAACAACCATTTATTCAAATAAAGCTTGCCATGCCTAGCCACAGGGGCTTATGTGGCAAGAAAATAGACTCTTGAAGGGCTTGAGACCTTGGGTGCTTACTCTCAGACACAGCAAAAACGTGAAATAGTAAATAGCCCATAGAACAACTACAGCCCACAGTTCCTAGAGCTGAGGTAAAGACTACAGAGATCACCATGGTATGCCAACTACTGGTGCCAGGAATAAATTGCACAGTCTACCAACTTCTGGGCTTCAAAAGCAGGGAACTTGAGCCAGGTGTGGTGGCGCAGGATTGTAATACCCGTGCTTGTGAGGTGGAGACAGGAGGATTGTGCAGATTCGAAGCCAGCCATGCTGGCTTCAAAGACCCTGTTTCCAAATAAAAAAATTATAAAAATAGTCTGGAAGTGTAACCCGGAGGTAGAAGTGTTTCCAGGAAACCCAGTACCACTAAAAAAGAAAAAGCAGAAGCAGAAGCAGAAGCAGAAGCAGAAGCAGAAGCAGAAGCAGAAGAAAGAAGAAGAAGAAGAAGAAGAAGAAGAAGAAGAAGAAGAAGAAGAAGAAGAAGAAGAAGAAGAAGAAATTTAAAAAAGCAGTGAACTTTTACCTGTTCACGTCTGGTAGCAACAAAGCACCAGCACCTGAGGCCAGCAAGGGTCCCCAGGAGTGCAGTCACCCAACTCAGGGATGGTGTCCCTGGAGCTAAGAAACTGAGCCACTCAAACCCCTGGTTGGGAAGCAAGCACTATCTTCTTGCCAGACCTCAGGCCTTGGTTGAAGTGTGACAAAAATATGCCATATGGCCTGACTGCCCCAAGATCCCAGGGCACCACTTGATCACAGCCAAAAGCTGAGAATTCAATAATCATTCCAACATCAGTGTTTTTACCTGGCATGCATGAAAGGTAGAGACTGAAAATACCTCATGTGGCTGGGCGTAGTGGCATATGCTTGTAATCACAGCATTTGGGAGGTTGAGACTGGAGGATCACGGTTCATGGACAGCCTCAACTACTTAGTGAGGCCCTCCACCACTCAGTGAGACACTGTTTCAAAATAAAGAATAAAATAGGGCAGGGGGTGTGGCTCAGTGGTCAAATGCCCCTGGGTTCCATCCCCAAACCTACACACACACAAAAAGAAAGAAAATACCTCATATTCATGTGACCATAACAAGCAGATCTAGAGTGATGTCTCAGGGGCCATCAAAGTTTAGTGGGCCAGGCCACAAGTTTGAAACATAGCAATTGCTCACTTTGCTGAGTTTAATTCCACTGGTTAAGCTATGGGTCAGCCTTCTGTAATATCACAGGCTCACAATCAGCAGAGCAGCAGTGGTCTCTGGGTTGTATAAAATTTCAACCAGCAGGCTGTAGGCTCTGGTGTCTCTGGCACTACAGAGTTTAGGCCAGGGCAACACAGTGATTTGCAGTTAATCATAGATTACTGCTTACCTCCACTAAGATCTATATCTAATTAAGGAGGCTGTGAAGGAAAAAACTAAAATTGTAAGTATTTGAGTCAAATTGGTAAGTGTAATTATGACCACGAGCATAGACCTTATTATTAAGGATAGCAAAGGACTCACACATAAGGGAAAAGAAGATGACAAAACATAGAAAACACAAACCTGAGAACTCTGAATATATGAGAACAAGAAACAATGAGGAAACAAACTCCCACAACTCAGAAACAAGGGAGTTCACCAATATTAATCTACAAAAAATGTGAGAAGAGTTCTAAACCCTTATCTTCAATATGACAGAAGGCCTCACAGTATGTGTACGGTAAGGAAATGAAAGTATAGAAGTGAAAGAAAAAATTGAGACCTTAAGAAAGACTCAGAAAGAAGCCTTGGAGAAAATGAGAGTCAATAAATAAATTGAAGACAGAAAAAGCAAACAATGAAATGGAAAAAGAATATTACTAATAGAAGAACGTTCATTCAAACTGAAAGCACAAACAACAGGATGTAGAAGACATTACAACAACAGACCCAAAATATTTAACAATTATGGCACAATATGAAATGTCTTAACTTACTGGTAAAAGGAATTGAAGAAGGAATAGATGCACAGACCAAGGGTATCTGCAATCTCTTCAGAGGAATAATTTCAGAAAATTACTCAGATATGAAAAAAAACTTGCACATCATGTACAGAATACATACAGAACATTGTTAAGACAAGATCAAAGAAGGACCTCCCCACATCACATATTAATCACAATGACTAACATAGAGGCCAAAAAAAGAATCTTAAAATCAGCGAGAACAAAAGAATGAGTGCCATTCAGAGGCAAAACAATAAAAATTACTTGAGACTTGACAACGTATGTCATGAATGCCAGAAGAGACTGGTAATTTACACCCTGCAAGAAAACAACTTCCCACTAAGATTAATATATTCAGCAAAACTATTTAAAATTTATGGTGAAATAAAAATTTTCCGAGTTAAGCAGAATCTTTAAAAAAGTCATGACTACCAAGACACCAGAGAAAATACTTAAAAATAAATTATAAAGAAGAAAAAAATATTCAAAACCAGAGAAGAGGTGATCTTCATCAGTGGGCAACTAAGAAAAAACATAACACGACCTCAGACTGGATACAAAACAGAAAATGACAAAAAATTATATTTCAATAATAAAACTGAAAGTCAAAGGGCTTACCTCTCCAATTAGAGACACAGACTGGCAATGTGGATTCAAAAACATAATCCAACTGTATGCTTCCTATAAGAAATTCACCTTACAGCCAAAGATATCCACAAGCTAAAGATGAAAGTATAAAAAAAATATCATGCAAATTGAGACTGAAAACAAGCCGGGGTAGCAACGCTGATATCTAATAAAACAGATATTAAGGTAAAACATATTAGAAGAGACAAATTAGGGCACTTCATATTAATTAATAAAACAATCCAGCAAGAAGATAGTATGATGGTAAACATGCATGCCCCAAATGAGGGTGTGCCCACATTTCTAAAACAAATTAATTCAACATCAGGCCTCAAATATACCCAAGTACAATAATCTTGGGAGACTTCAACACACCACTCATGACACTAAATAATTCTTTGAGACAAAAGTTCGGTAAAGACTCTTCAGACTTAATGAACACTGTAAACTAATGGACCTAATAGACATATACAAAATACTTCAACCAGCAACAGGTGAATATACATTCTTCTTAGCTGCCCATGAACCTTCTTCAAAATAGACCACATCCTGGGCCACAAAGCGAGCACCAGCAAATTTGAAAGATGTATAATTCCCTGCCTCTTTCAGATCACATAATAATGAAAGTAGAAATCAAAAATAGAAAGACCAAAAGAAATTACATAAATGCATGGAGATTGAGTGATAGATTCTGAATGAGGAATAGATTAGAACAGATATAAGGGAATAAATAAAATGGAATTAAATGAAAATAAAGACATGACTTACCAAAATTTATGGAATACATTGAAGGAAGTGTCAAGAGAAAAATATATAGCACTGAATGCTCACAAAAGAGAAAAAGAAAGTTGCCAAGTAAAAATTCTAATGAAACACCTCAAGGACCTTGAAAAACAGGAGCATTTAAATCCCAAAACCAGCAGAGAGCTTACTTAAAATCAGAAAAGAAATAAAATAAAAAATAAAAATAATAGAAAAGATTGACAAATAAAAAAGTTGGTTCTTGTGGAGAAGTGATAACTCTAACATATTTTTTGTGAGATTGCAAATTAGTGCAAGAACTTTGAAAGACAATAGGGATGATCCTCAAAAAATGGGTAAGAACCTACCATATGATCCAGAAACACCATTTCTAAGTATCTACCCAAAAGAATGGAAACCGAACTACCAAACTAATGAATTAATATATATGTTCATATCTGCACAATTCCCAATTGCCAAACCAGCTAAAATGTCTATCAACAGATAAATGTATTACAAAACTATGGAACATGTACACAATGGAATTTTATTCAGCTATAAAGAACACAGTTGCATAACTTACAGGGAAATGGATGAAAATGTAGAACATTATGCTAAGTGAGATTAGTATTAGTCATTCACAAAAAAATAAGAAATTAGGTGTTCTCCCTAATATTTGGAACCTAGGGAGAAAATGGTTCATTAAGCCAATCATGAGGAAGGAGGCAGGTGGAAATGGGTAGAAACTGGTTAAGAGATAATTGAATGATGTATGCATTTATGCCTCTACCATATTGTACTCAAGCTGCATGACTACAATGCAAAAAAAAAAATATAAGATCAAGGAGACAGACAAACTCCTATTTAAGTGAACCAAAAGAGACAATCAACCAAATCATGAAAATCAGAAATGGAAAAGGACACATCACCACAGACATTGGGGAAGTTCAAAGAATCATCAGAAACTATTTTGAAAATTTATATTCCAATAAACTGGAAAACATGGAAGACATGCATAGATTTCTAAACACATAAAACCCTTTATCCCTAGATTCAGCATTTTAGGGAAAGAATTTTTTTTTTTTTTTTTTTACTTTTTATGACTGACTACTCATCTATAGAAGTCCATTGTCTCAAGCCCTCACAGATGAACATAACTCTATAGAGTTTACATTTAAATTGCTTATTATTTCACTTGATGTTAGATATTAGCAATTATTCATGCATATAGCACAGTGATCCCACTTAGTAAGGAAAGGCTGGATGGCTTTATTTCAACAACGGAATTGAGAACTTGAATTTTTGAAAGACATGATATATTTGATGAGAATGAATTATGTGTTGAATACTTAGTCTCCAGCATTGTTATTCTATTCCTAAAATATTTTGCCGTAGATATACAGAGATGGCCTATAATTGTCTGCCTCATATTCTAATTTTTCTCTGAGAAAACGAGGCTATACAAACATACCTACCAATAAAAAATAATCAACATCAATTCAAAGCATTATTTATGGGCAAGGTTTTTGGTTACTTATCCAACAACCAGTACATAAAAATTTTAGACATATAATATTCAGAGTTTTGGTAATAATTTATCCTTAGCCTCATACTTGTTTCACACATTCAGATGTTTTACTTAAGATATTTTTTAGAATATTCTGAAATCTGAAATCCATGAAATGTGGATGCATCTGGCAGCTAACAATGTTATTTTCTTTTCAAAGATTATATTTGAAAATATTTAAATAAGCCAGAACTTTCAAACATGCCTCTAATCCCAGCACTAGGGAAGCTGAGACAGGAATCATTCAGGTTGAAGTTCATACTCAGAAACTTAATGAGACTCTCAGCAATCTAGAGAGACCTTGTTTTGTTTTTTAAATATTAATAATAAAGGTCTGGTGGTATAGCTGAGAGGTAGAATGACTCTGGATTCAATCCCCAGTAACCACACACACAGACACACACACACACACACACACACACACACACACACACACACAAAGACACACACACACACTATATGCACATTTATATATGTATTCTATCTTTTATATATGTATACTATCTTTAAAATATTTTGTAATGAGTTTGGACCCAGGGGTATTCTACCTCCAAGTTACACCCCAAGATTGATTGATTTTTGTACTTTAAATCATGGTCATGCTGAGTTCCTGAGGCTCGCCTAGGATTTACAATCTCCTTTTTCTAGTGTATACTGTCTATGTATTAGTACACATATACACACTCAAGACTAGATAGTATTTTAATTTTTATTTAATTTTTATTTTTTCATTACTGGAGATAGTACCCAGGGGAATTCTACCTCCAAGCTACACCCCAGCCCTATTTTTTATTATTTATTTTGAAACACTGTCTCACTATTTTGTGGAGGGCTCACTAAGTAGCTGAGGCTGGCCACAAACTGTGATCCTTCTGTCTCGGCCTCTTAAATGCTTGGGATTACAAGCATGCACCACCATGCCCGGCTATAGACAGTTATTTTATTTTATTATTATTATTTTTTGGTGGTACTGGGGGGTGGAACCCAGTGTCTTTCTACCTCCAGGTTAGACTCCCAGACCTATTTTATATTTTATTTGGAAACAGGGTCTCACTAAGTTTCTGAGAGCCTCACTAAGTAGCTTCAAACCTTTGCTACCCTTCTGTCTTAGCCTCCTAAGCACAGGTATTATATGCATGCACCACATGCCCAGCTAGACAGTTATTTTAAAGAGCCCTTTTCACTTTGTATTAAATGAATGGTTTCAATGATTATCACTCTAAGTGAAAAGTACTTTAAGCTGTTTATTTCAAGGATACTCCATTTGCAGACATGTCACATGACACTTGACTTTCACTCCCTTTTCTGTGGTGTCAGTTTATAAATCATCTTCTCAGAGAGGTTTTCTGGTCAATATTTTAAATGTTTAACTCCATGTGTGTGTATCTTCCTATATCACTATATTGCATATATTAGTATTTATTGCCAGTGTCATATATCATTTATCATTTTCAAATGTTTACTTCTAGTAGACTATAATATTGATAAGAATAAGAATTTTGTCTAATTTGCTCACAATCATGGCCTTGGTCTATCACATTTTAAGTGCACAATAAACACAATTAATTCTTTTGTACAAATATATGAATAATATCAAACAATAATAGCAGCTGCTATTTATTGAGTATTAATGTATATTATTTACTCTACACAATTATTTATATATGGCAGGAGAAGCACATATTTATTTTTCTTAAAAATTTCTCCACCTTTCAAATATGTATTTTGGTAACGGATAGGTCCTTATATTCTAGATAAATAACAAAATTGATGTGTGGATATTGAGTATTAAAATATTTTATGATTGTAAACGATTTTGCAATAGAAAAAAAGGAGAGTGAGAGGAGAAGTAAACGAGAGAGGGAAAGAGAAAATTACTTTGAAGCTTCAGAAGCTATTACTGGGATCTTGAAAGAAGTAAAAATAGGATTAGCAGCCATCTGCAGAAAGAATATTAAAAAAGTAACTGAAGTTAAAGATATTTAGAGTAGCAAAATATATCTAATGAGAATTTTAAAGTTATGTTTTATGATCAATTTATATAAATAAGTCTCCTTATTTCTCCAAAAAAAATTATATGTAAACTGCTTACTTTTGTTAATTTCTGTGCATTCTCTTTGTGGGGTATACATAGAAGTTTTACTGCTTACTTTTTACAGGCAGAAAAAGATGAAAAGGGATATCCACACAGACAATTCACAGATGATGTAAATAGAAGTTAAAATTCTGACAGTAGGCACTCATTGTGTATTCCACGTAATATAAAATTGAGTTTTTTAGGCACTTAAAAATGTCTTTATGCAAAGCATATCAACTTTGGACAGCTTCATGTTCTCTCCTATTCAGATATTTTTCATGAGTAAAGTTCAATCTGCTTGTCTATATGTACGAGATACATGCTTGTCTCTATGTCTATCTATTTGCTTAATGGTAATTAAGTAGTATGTATATAAAAATCAAGTAATGCATCTAATAACTGGGTTCTCTCTTGAATCTTTAGAATAACAGACCTTCAGAATTCCTTCTACCTATACTAGTTTTGTCTTCTCAATGAAATAAGCTACATTCCTAACAATATTAGGCACTCAACAAATATTTGTCAAATAAATTAAGGACTGTGCTATCACAGAATCTAGTGTTCTCAAATAATCTAATTATCTTTTTCCTCAACAATGTTTTAGGGGTATTTTATTAATAGAAATAGCAATAAATTGAGCCTCAAATTATAAAAAATCTAAATGCCCTCTTTCAACCTTTAAAGGTAAGTAAACCAAGTCAGAGAACATTTAGGCTTTGTTTGAAGAAACAATGATAGACAAGCAAATGTGTATGAAGCATATATTATGAATTATAACACTTTGCTCATTTAAATGTTTTCTTGAAGTATTTTATAAGGCATGGCATAAGGACAAAAAAAATTAGTCCTTTGATATACTTTGGCAAATGGAAGAGAGTAAAATTTTTCAATAATAATACCAAACTTTCTTAATTTCCTGGACAAAACCCAAAGAACATAAGCTGAATTTTCCTCTTTAACATTAATTTTAAGAACCACTCACTATTGAAATATGTTAGCATTTGGATTTAACAAAACCAAATTCATGTCCTATCATATATAAAAGTACCACCTTCCTTTTCATTCATATGCAAAGCTATAATTTTAAAAAGTTAATCATAAAGAAGAACAGAAAAGAGAAGAGGGGTAATATCTCTCATAATGCAATATGAATACTAATACTTTTCTTGGGTCCTAAATCACAGTAATCATAACAAAATTAAGTCTATAGCACCATGCATATAGCATTTGAAACTAAATCAGGAAAACACCATGCTTAGAAAATAATAATTGCTCACTTTGGAAATAGGAATACTGTTTAAATCCCAGAACAATCAATTGCTACTTATCATTCTGATAAAACAAAATTCTGAAAACCCTTTTTATTGGGGCTTATCACATTCAGAATGCACCTGAGTGCAATAAAGGACATTTCCAAGGGCTTTATAATGGAGAGGAGTAATGTTTGAGATTACTCAGTTCACTTTTCTATCAAAGAAAATGTCAATATGAACATGATATAGTCTCAGAATTTGGCATTCAAGAGAAATAATCTTCCTCTTTCCACCTGCAAAAAAGTGGGAATCATTTAGCTGCATCTAAATAATTAGTGTTATTAGCCAAATCTGTCTCTCTGTTCCAAATATAAGCTGGCTTCTGCATTCAGATACATACATAGCAACCATCCTTTGTCCTCAACAGATTTGCCTGGTTAAAAATTCTAAAAGTATATTTTAAAATTCTAGAAATGATTGTATGTTAACAGCAAATAAAAAAAAACTGAGAAGAAAGGAGATACTAAAAAGATGAAAATAACACTATTTTATCTTACTTTCTGTATTTCCACTCTCTACCTTATATATATATAAATAGTACATTTCAATTTTCCTATTTTCTCTGACTTTAGCCTTATTATTTTTTCTCACTGTCTTCCACATCATAGCCACATAATTCTTTCTAGGTAATAAATACTATCTTGATTTACAGCCTCTGTAATATCTCATCATTGCCTATAGAACAAGGTTGAAATATGGTAGTGTAGTATGCAAAATTATCTTCAAAGGTTTAATTATTCTTTTCTGGCATTACAGCTACTCTAACCTATTCTGCTTTCCAATTCTCCTAACTAACATGCATATCTTCTACTTCAGTTTCACAGAACTTTCCATTTGACCCATATTCTAAGTTTATTTTTTTACAATTCTTTATCTTGGAAAAGCAGGTGCTCAAGAACTTAGAGATTTTCCTTTGATACATGCTCTGTAAAGACTATTTATTTCAGAGTAATTTTCATTGCATGAGATAATCTCAGACTTTCATTGCTTAGTTACTTGCTGTCACTCTTTGTTAGGTCTCTTACTAAATTAAATTGCAAATATTTGCATATCTAACTTTACTGCCAGGCATTGGCACCTTAAGCGGAAATGTAATGTTATCTCATTTTTTTATTAACTTGTTTTGTATAAGTATGGTGTTCATTAATGATTGTGTTAACTTATTTTAGTAAAGTGCTTTCCTTCAGAATGTTTGCAATGTCTCCTTTTGTATGAAGATAGTTTTAACTGAACTTGTAAAGGAAATAGTATAATCTAGACAATTATCAAACACATTTAATTATCCTTTGGTTAATTCTGGTAGCGAGATTCACTTTTTGGCCTGTCCTTAGATAACAGGGCTGTACCTCAAAGTACCCACATACATAAGTGGAGAACATTGCCTTTGATTCCTTACTTTTATTTCTTGAGGGTTAAATACATATTTCTAGACAGATACCAGGAAAACATTTGTCTGGGGAAGGAAAATATAAGTATTCCAAATTAAGTTACTAGAATATTGAGTTTGAAAAGCCAATTAAAGATAATCAAACATGTAATTAGAGACAAAATGTATCTTGTTTAAATTACTGGTTCACAATGCACAAAAATGTGTTCTACTAAACAAAGTTTTTATGGACATATATTAAATAGCACATATACATATATGTATACCATAAATTTTGAAGCTAGAAAACAAATAATAATTGGTATCATTCATTCTACAGACATAATTTTTCACATTTTCATATTACTATATTTATACCAACTTCTCTCCTTGGAAAATATTTAATACAATTTTATATTAAAATTGCTTTTAACCCATCTAAGTAATCTGTCCCTAAATACATACTCTTGATTTTTATTTTTATTTTTTGGTGGTACTGGGGTTCCTGGAAGCCCTTCTATATCTGGGCTACACTCCCAGACCTATTTTTTTTATTTTTGGAAACAGGGTCTCTTAAGCCAGCGTGGCTGGCTTCGAACATGCGCGATCCTCCTGTCTCCACCTCCCAAGCGAGGGGATTACAAGCATCCGCCACAACGCCAGGCACCATACTCTTGATTTTTAGAATTACAACTTATGGGCATTTGTTGTCTGAAAAATACATCAAAAATTTGTTTGGAATGATTATCTAAAAATAATATTATGAAAACCATTAGAATAATCAAGATGTCTATTTTATATAAAGAAGAACAAATGAATTCATACTGGATACTCAGTTGTTTTAAACTATAATTTGTAAAATCATCAAATGCTAAGAGGATGGTATGGATACACTAGGTTCTATTGCATGTCTAATAGACAACACTTACAAAATAGAATAAAACATAAAGATACTTGACAAAGAAGATTATGATTAGATTTAAAGGGTTCATGAGGGAAAACACTGTTTTCTTTTCAGCCAAGGGAGAAATTAAAAAAAAAAAAAAGAATCCCTAAAATGATGAAGCCACTACATTTTTAAGAAAGAAAATCTTGTGACAGCATCTACTGCAGCTGGCAATGATTGTGAGGGCTTTGAAGCCAATTGTAATAATTTAATAAGCTTTTCTACCCTATGCTGTCATTTTGTAACACAGTAAAATAAAAAAAAAAGTTGATGCTCATTGGTATACAATGAATTATCTCTGATTGATCTGCTTTAAAGAATATGTTTGGGTTTAAGAGTAATTTTATACTTACAAAATAGAATTGATCCAGATACATCATAGTAGTATTCCAATATAAGACATAAGAAATGGAGTATTTTTAAGGTTTAAATTAGACAGCATCCATGATTTCAATTATCATGAGAATTTTAAATTTTTTAGTTAACACCAAAAAGCAAGCACAAAAGTTAAGAAAAATGTATGGGGTGATGGTAATATAACATAGGTTTAAGTAGCTATAGCTCAAATACAGTGGAATAGATATACATGTGTAAATTACTCATTTTTTTCCTGAAAATCTGGAGTAAATTTATTATAAATATTTAGAACACCTATGATCTTCTTTATTAGATTAAAAATGTCATAGGATTTTTACATTCTTAAATAATAAAAGGCAAATGCATAGAAGAACTTAGATGGAAGAAAAAAAGTAGGAGAAATATCCAAGGAATAGAAATTTGAATTTTGTATACTTGGGTATACTGCCAGGTTAACTATCTTAGCTTAAAGTGGAGAGAGAGTGAATTTTTGTGTGATCAGATCAAAGGCCAGGAATTTTCTTCCTACCATATTATAATTTAAATTCTCAAAACGTTCTCATAACTAATTATTTACAACCCATAATTAGGGTATAGGGCACAACTATTTATCAAACATACCTAGAATAGAAAACATAATTATACACTTGCAAGCTGGTTTCTGTGACTTGGCTTTATACCAAAGTCGCAGGATACAAAATCAACCTAAAGAAATCAATGGCTTTTCTTTATGCCAACAATGAATCCATGATGAAAAAAACAAAGAAAACAATTCCATTCACTATAACCTCAAAACCAATAAAATATCTAGGAATGAACCTAACCCAAGATGTAAAAGACCTCTACAACAAAAACTATAAAATATTAAAGAAAGAAATTGAATAAAACCTTGGAAGATGGAAAGATCTCCTGTGCTCATGGATAGGCAGAATAAATATCATCAAGATGGCCTTTCTGCCAAAACTGATCTATAGATTCAATGCAATTTCCATTAAAATACCAGCGACATTCTTCAGAAACCTAGAAAAATCAATCATGAACTTTATATGGAGAAAGAAAACACCCAGAATAGCCAAAGCAATTCTCAGCAATAAGAAACATGCAGGAGGCATCACAATCCCAGAATTCAAATTATACTATAGAGCAATAGTAGTAAAAACAGCATGGTACTAGCATAATAATAGATATACTGGCCAGTGGATTAGAATAGAAGATACAGAAACAAACCCACACATCTTAATCAATTAAACTTTGACAAAGGGGCCAAACTCATACGCTCGAGAAAAGACAGCCTTTTCAACAAGTAGTCCTGGGAGAACTGGCTAACCATTTGTAAAAAGATGAATCTAAACCCCTATATCTCACCATGCACAGGAATCAACTCAAGATGGATCAAAGACTTAGAAATTAGACCTGAGACTGTGAAGTTAGTAGAGGAAAGCATAGGTTCAAAACTACAAAATATTGGCACAGGCAGTAACTTTCTCAACAAAACCTCCAAAGCTCAGAAAATTAAAGAAAGAATTAACAAGTGGGATAGCATCAAACTAAAAAATTCTTCTCATCAAAGGAAACCATCAATAACTTAAGGAGGAATTCTACAGAATGGGAAAAGATCTTTACCAGCCACCACTCTGATAGGGGGCTAATATCCAGAATATACAAAGAGCTCAAAAGACATTACACTAGCAAAATAAACAACCCAGTCAAGAAATGGGCAAATAAACTAAATAGACATTTCACAAAAGAAGAGATACAAAGGGCCAATAGATACATGAAAAAATGTTCTACATCACTGACCATCAGGGAGATGCAAAGCAAAAGTACACTGAGATTCCATCTAACCCCAGTCAGAGTGGCAAGCATAAAGAAATCAAATAACAACAAATGCTGGTGGGGATGTTGGGAAAGAAAAACTCTTTTACACTCTTGGTGGGAATGCAAACTAGTTCAGCCACTATGGAGATTTGTGTGGAGATTCCTAAGAAAGGTGGGAATAGATCCACCATATGATCCAGCTATACCACTCCTGGGTATCTTTCCAAAGGGGTTGAATTCAGAGAACTGCAGCAACATATGCATATCTATGTTCATAGCAGCATAATTTGTAATAGCCAAAATATGGAACCAACCCAGATCTCCATCAACAGATGAATGGATAGCAAAACTGTGGGAAATACACACAATGGAATTCTATTCAGCCATAAAGAAGAACAAAATTATATCATTTGCAAGATGATGGAAAGCCCTGGAGAACATTATGTTAAGTGAGATCAGCCAAGCACAGAAGAAGAAGGTACATGTTTCCTCTAATATGCCCAAACTAGGAAACACAAAGGATACCAGTGGGTCTCCAGATAATGGAGGGGAAATACCAGCAAAGTTTGAATGGAAAGATAGGAGAGGAGGAAGGCTGATCTTGATTAATGAGGGTCTACATCTGAACATGTGTAAAATTATGAATAAGACATGGTTAACCTGGACAAACATTGGTGGTAGGGGGGAAGAGAAAATGGGGGTGGGGGAAGAGGGCACCAAATATAGTTTAAATGTATACCATTTATGTTCAATAAAAACTTGTTTAAAAATATTCAATTCAAATGAAAACACTCTAGTGTTGTAGTAACATCTTATTTTAGAATATCTTAAATTTACTGTGTGTGTGTGTGTGTGTGTGTGTGTGTGTGTGTGTGTGTGTGTTTAGGGATGAAACCCAGGGGCACTCTATCTCAAAACTACACTCCATGTACTATTTTGTATTATTTATTGTGAAACAGGGTCTCAGTAAGTTGGAGAGGGCCTCACTAAGTAGCTTAGGCTGTCTGTGAACCATAATCCTCTGGTCTTAGCCTCTAGAATGCTGGGATTACAAGTGTGCACCACCACACCCAGCTAGAATATCTTAATTTTTAAAAGCATCACCAAAAATATTTTACTTTAAATTCTATAGCACAAGTGGTGTACATACAGTAACATATACTCATGTCTATCACACAAAAGTTGTAACCAATGTAAACATTGAATTCAATACAGTTTTCTCACTAACAGATGTATCAGAAGCCCAAACAACTTATCTAATATAAGAATTCCAAAATGTAAGAATATTTTCATACATAAAGCATTAAATATGACTTATACTCAAGAGATTGATGAATAGACATTTTTTTGATGATACAACATGTAATTAACCAAACCAGGACTTCAAGATCAAAACAATTTTTGCCATAGACATTTTTTAGTTTTGCAATAAAATAATGAGGAAAGAACTAAAAAACAAAATCATGGACTAAAGAATGGAAGAAAACTACCAGAGGGAAAAACAATTTCAAGAAATATATGCAAAATTATATTGTTATCTGTTTCCTCAAAAAAAATTTTTTTTGGTGGTACTGGGGGTGGAACCCAGAGGCTTTCTACCTCTGGGCTATACTCTCAGACCTATTTTATATTTTATTTGGAAACAGGGTCTCACTAAGTTGCTGAGAGCCTCACTAAGTAGCTGAGGCCAACTTCAAACCTGTGCGATCCTCTTTTTTCAGCCTCCCAAGCACAGGGATTACAAGCATGTGCCACCACGCCCGGCTCCTCAAAAAATTTGTACGATATTTACTGCATAAAAGTAAGATTATCTACTAGTGAAATCAAATTAATTAAGTATAATATAAGTCATCACTTGGTTATTTATGTCTTCTACCAAATTAATGGATACTCTGTAATTTATTACTTCCCTAATATATATACAATATTTTACATATTTTACAATGAAACTCATCAGTCAAAATATCCTTCCATATGCATATATGTATTTATTGTTACATTCCTAAATAGAAACAAGAGCATCTTTTGATATCTAGCAAAAATACATATACAGAAGAGAGTTAACACACACATATATACACAGAAATATTTGTTCAGAAAAAAGAGGCAAAATTCTAAAGCTGAAAGTAACATCAAAGGGATTTATAATTTTTTTCATAGATACACAAGATAACACATTTATAAAAGAAGACAGAGTAAAACAGAAAGCTAAAGACACAAAATCCATTAAACCAATAAAGTTAATTCTAGCTTTTCAGCTAGTCAGGGTTTCTATATAGCCAACAATCTAGGTGAGAATGTAAGATCTGGAGTCGAGAATGGGACATCAAGAGGCACAAGGGTTACTGGTAGACTAGATAAAATGATTGTTAATTTATAAATATTTCACATTTTAATAAGATCAATTATGGATAATGAAAAAATAATCAATTTAATATAGACTCTAAAGAAATTCTATATGTACCTATGTGATGATAACGTTGAAATGCAGAGATAAGAAAGTGGACAATGAAAAAATATCAATTTAATATAGGCTCTAAAGAAATTGTATATGTAGCTATATGATGATAACATTGAAATGCAGAGATAAGAAACTGGACATAATAATACCATTTGACTTTGCAGTGATGAATTTTTCAAGTCCCTAATAATTTAAATTGATTATATTATTTTTCTATATTATACTTTTAGATAAACTGCAGAATAAGTGTTATCATAGGACAGATTTAAACCATTACCAACTTTAAAAAGTGAAAAATAGAAACATATCTGAGATACTAGAAGGTGAACACATAGAAAAGAAATTATAATGAATGGTAAAAGCAACAATCTCCTCATCTTGGAAAGATTAAGTCAAGAGAAATGTCAATAAAATAAAGTGAAGGAATTTATTTAATATTATTTCAAGTTGCATATTATATATTATAAGAATATTGGTAAAGAAGATATAAAATGGTGTGTTATAATATAAATGATATAAATGTTTACTATTTTAAAGCTAGAAAATAATAACAATAACATCATCAACAATATTAATAACAGCTATGGTATCAACCAATTTCTTAAGGACTTGTTATATAGTAGACCATTTAATTCTCATAGAAATTCTAAAAATAAATTAACATTTATTTTAAAGATGAGCTGAGCATGGTATCATATACCTGTAATGCTAGCTTGGGAGACTGACAAGAAAAATCACAAATTTTAGTTCAGCATGCAGTAACTTACAGAGACCATGTTAAAAAAAATAATAATAATAAAGTAAGAGTGGGTATGTTTCTTGAAATTTGTATGCCCCTAATTCAGTACCTTGTACTACAAAAATATACAGTAAAATAAAGATGAAAAAACTGAGGCATGAAGAAAAAAAGTAACACATCCAAGGTCACTCAGGTAGAGATTGGCAAAGCTACATTCAAACATAGACAAGCTATCTCTAGAGTCATGTTCATTAACCCTTATAATGATTGTTTTACAACAAATTTAGAAGATCTCTAAAGAAATAAGAGCAACTAATCTCATTAACTTACCATTTGAATTAGGATTGCATGAATTGCTTTAAAATTAATATAAGTAATTTGTGCAAACTCTGCTAAATTTACTTTTTCATAAGTTATTTTATTAATACTTTTGTTGGTTAATTATACTTCTACATCATAAGGCAGTTTAGAGTTTTAGTATCATATATGCAACAGAGCAATGATGAACTTTCCTCCAGCCCCTTCCCTACTCTTTACCCTTCCCCATACATAATATTGAGATTGGCATTGCTATTCTTACACAAGTACATAAGGTTAATGGAAGTGCTTCCTTTGTTCATTTCCCTTCCTCTCAACACCACCGTGTCTTGGATCTCCTCTTGCTCAACTGAGGCTTCTCGTTCATTATCTAAAATTTCTCTTACATCTTGATTACTACTTAGCTTCTGTCTATGAGAGAAAACAAATGACCTTTCACTCATTGTGACTGGTTAATCTCACTTAACCTAATATTTTCCTGTTCCATCTATTCTCCTACACATTACATAATTTTGTTTTTCTTTATTGCTGACTAGAGTTCCATTATGTGCAAATTACATAATTTTGCAATCCATTCATTTACTGATGAACACCTGTGTTGATTCCATAATTTGGCTATTGGGAATGTGCTGCTTTAAACATAAATATGCATATATTACCATAATATTCTTATGATAGTTCCTTTGAAAAGATACCCAGGAGAGGTATAGCTTGTTCATATGGTGGATTTATTCTCAGTTTTCAGAGCAATCTGCACATTAATATTCATAGTGGCTGCAGTCATTTACAATCAAACTAACCTATTTCCTATTCCAAGTTCTCACTGGCATTTATTATTGACTTCTTGATAATTGCCATTCTAATTTGGGTTAGATGGAATCTCAGTAGAGTTTTTACTTGTATCTTTCTGACTGATGATGATATTCAACAGATTTTTATATATTTATTGGCCGTTTTATTTCTTTTTTGTGAAATGTCTATTTAGATCACTTGCTCATTTTTTGCTTAGGTAATTTTTAGGGGTAAATTTCTTAAGTTCTTTGTATATTTCAGATAATAATTCTCTACCAGATGAGTAACTAGAAAGCTGGGCCTGGTGCCACACACTTGTAGTCCCAACATTCTAGAGAGAGGCTGAGACCAGAGGATTGTGATTTGTTTGCTGATAGCTTCAGCTACTTTGCCAGGCCCTTTACAACTCAGTGAGACCCCATTACAAAAATAAAAAATAAAAAATAGGGTTAGGGATGTGGCTCAGAGGTATAATGCCCTTGGGTTCCATCCCCAGTACCACACACACACACACACACACACACACACACACACACACACACACAAAGAGTATCTAGCAAAGATCTTCCATTCTGTTGGCTCCTTATTAAAACTCCTTATGGCATCCTTTGATGAACAAAAACTATTTAGTTTAATGCCATTTCATTAATTTTTGTTGAATTTCTCAGTATCATTTGTTGAAAAGGCTATCTATTCTCCAAAGAATGTTTTTGTCACTGTTTTTTAAAATTACATTTAAATGTGTGCATTTGTTTCTGTATCTTCTATTCTATTCCATTGGTCTTTGTGTCTGTTTTTGTACTAATACCAAGCTGTTATTATACTATAAGCTCTGTACTATAGTTTGAAGGCAGGGATTGTAGCGGATCCTTCCTAGTTCTTATTGATGAGAATTGCTTTGGATATTCTGGGTTTTTTCTCTGTGTGAAATTTGTGACTGGTTTTCTAGGTCTATGAGAATAATATTATTATTTTGATAGAAATTGCATTGACTTGATAATATTTATTTTGCCTATACAAGAGCATGTAAAATCTTTCTATCTTCCAAGATATTCAAATTCTTTCTTTAGTGTTTTATAATTTTCACTGTAGAGGTCTCTTACCTTCTTGATTAGATTTTCCTAGCTACATTGTTGTTTTGGGAATGTGTGAATGGAATGGTTTTTTTTTCTTTTTTTAAATTTTTTATTGGTGCATTGTATTCATACATCATACTTGTGTGGACAGACATGTACACATTGTCCATTTATTCCCTATCCAATTCCCACCCCATTCCCTCCCCATTCCCCTTTCCCGTGCTTGTCTTAGTGGTTGAATTTGAAATGTTTAATTACATTGTGTGCTTTAGAGAATTTCCTTCTTCCCCCCTCTCATCTGCTCATTTAGGTTGTTTTGTTTGCTCCTCTGTAGGATTTCCTTTTTCATCTAGAGTTTCTTCTATGACCCATTTAAAATATTAGGAAAATCATCCAATTTCTTATTTTTGTGACTGACTAATCTTGCTTAGCATAAGGTTCTCCAGTTTCACCCATTTCCCTGAAAATGATGTAACTTTGTTTTTTTTATGGCTGAGTGAATTTCAATTGTGTATATATCACACAGTTTCATAATCGATTCTTCTGTTGATGGACATCTTGGCTGGTTCCACGGTTTAGCTATGGTGAATTGTGGAGCTATGAACATTGATGCACATGCATTATTTAGGTAGATTGGTTTCCATTTTTTGGGTAGATACACAGAAGTGGTATTGCTGGATCAAATGGAAGATTTGTTCCCATTCTTCTAAGGATGCTCCATACTATTTTCCAAAGTGGTTGCACTAATTTGCAATCCCCCTAACAATCTTGAATTTCCACTTCTCTGCATCCTTGTCAGCATTTGTTGTTTGTGTTTTGAATGATTGTCATTCAAGTTGGGGTTAGGTTAAATTTCAGGGTAGTTTTAATTTGCATCTCTTTGACTGTCAATGATTTTGAGCATTGTCTCATGCATTTATTGGTCATTTGAATTTTTTCTTTTGTGAAGTGTCTATTTAGTTCACTTGCCTATTTTTAGCTTGGATTTTTTTTTAATGTTAAGTTCCTTGAGATTTCTGTATATTCTGTATATTAGTCCTCTATCAGAGGAGTAGGTGGCAAACATCTTCTCCTATTCTATTGATTCTCAATTGAGGTTCTTGACAGTTTCCTTTGATGAAAAAAAGCTCTTCAGTTTCATGCAATCCCACATATTGATTCTCCTTTTAGTTTGTTGTGGCTTTGAAATCTTGTTGAGAAAGTTTTGATCTGTGCCTATGTGTTGCAGTGTTGGACCTATGCCCTCTTCAAGGAGTCTCAAGGTCTCTGGTCTAATTTCCAAGTATTTGATCCATCTTGAATTGACTCTTGTGCAGGGTGAGAAGGTGGGATTCATTTCCAATGTTCTTGCTGCATATGGTTAACCAATTTTGCCAACACCATTTGTTGAACAGACTGTCTTTTTTCCAGTGTATGTTTTTGGCCACTTTGTCAAATATCAATTGACTGTAACTGTGTGGATTTATTTCTGAGTCTTCTATTCTACTTCATTGATGTATGTATCTGTTTTTGTGCCAGTATCATGCTGTTTTTATTACAATGGCTTTGTAGTATAGTTTGAAGTCTGATATTGTGATTCCTTCTGCATGGTTTTTGTTGCTGAGAACTACTTTGTATATTCTAGATTTTTTGATGTTCAAAATGAATTTAATGACTGATTTTTCTATGTCTGTGAGAAATAATTTTGGTAATTTATATGGCACAATGTTAAATCTGTAGATCACTTTTGGAAGTATGGCCATTTTAATTATATTTATTCTGCCTAACTATGAACATGAAAAATCTTTCCATCTTATAAGTTCTTCTTCGATTTATTTTTTCAATGTTTTATAATTTTCTTTGTAGAGGTATTTTACCTCCTTGGCTAAGATTATTCCTAAGTATTTAATATTTCTGTGGGAAATCCTGAGAGGAAGTGTTTTCTGCATTTCTTTTTCAATGGATTTATGATTGGGGTACAGAAAAGCTTCTGATTTTTTGAGATTGATTATGTATTCAGATAATTTGCTGAATTTGTTGATCAGTTCTATAAGCCTTTTGGTTGAGCTTGTTGGGTTTTCTAAATATAGTATCATGTCATCTGCAAACAGTGAAATTTTGAGTTCTTCTTTTAATATTTGTACTCCTTTGATTTTCTTTTCTTGCCTTGTTGCTCTGGCTAGGGTCTCAAGAACTTTATTGAAGGGAAGTGGTGATAATGAACATCCTTGTCTTGTTCTTGTTTTTAGGGGAAATTCTTGAAGTTTTTCCCCATTTAATATGATGTTGACTGTATGCTTATTGTAGATTGCTTTTATGATATATGCCTTCTATTCCGATTCTCTGCAGTGCTTTTATCATAAATGGATTTTGGATTTTATCAAATGCTTTTTCAGTGTCTATTGAAATGATCATGTGATTTTTTAAATTTGATTCTGTTTATATGATGAATTATATTTTGCTTTTCAGTTGAAACAGCCTTGCATCCCTGGAATGAATCCTACCTGGTCATGGTGTATGGTTTTCTTTATGTGGTTTTGAATGTATTTTGCTAGAAGTTTGTTTAATAATTTTGCATCCAAGTTCATCAGAGATAAAGGCCAGTAGTTTTCACTCCTTAAACTGTCTTTATTCAGTTTGGATATTACTGGAATGTTGGCTTCATAGAATGTATTTGGGAGATTCACTTTTTTTCTATTTTACAAAATAGTTTGAGGAGTATTGGGATTAACTTTTCTATAAAGGATTATAGAATTAACGTGGAAAACTATCTGGTACCAGGCTTTACTTTGATGTAAGATCTGCATTGGTGTTTCAATCTCTTTGATTGCTATTGGTTGGTTTAAATTTTCTATATGTTCTTGCCTCCGTTTAGGAAGATTTAATTTATCTAGAAAGTTTAAAATTAACTCCAGATTTTTCATTTTGTTGGAGTATAGTTTTTCAAAGTAGTTTCTGATAATCCTATGGATTTCTACACTGGCAGTAGTAATTTCTCCTTTTTCATCTCTTATTTTCATAATTTGGGTTGATTCTTTATTTTTTTTAGTTAGATTCCCTAGTGGTTTATCTATATTTTTAATTTTTTGAGAAACCAGCTTTTGGTTTTGCTGAATTTCTGTACTGTTTTTTTTTAATCTGTACCTCATTAATTTATGGTCTGATTTTAATAATTGTCTTCTACTGGCGTTGGGGTTAGATTGTGTTTTTCATGGGCTTTGAGATGCATCATTAGGTTATTTGAAGATTTTCTCTTTTTCTTATGTGAACACTCAGTGCTACAAATTTTCCTCTTAATACTGCCTTCAAAGTGTTCCAGGTGTTTTGATATGTTGTATCTCTATCTTAATTTGTTTCTAGAAATTTCTTGATTTCACCTCTTACATCTTCTATGATGCACTCTTCATTCAGAAGTGTGGTGTTCAGCCTCCACATGCTTATGTGATTTATCTAGGTCTTCTTATAGTTGATTTCTAATTTAATTCTATTATGGTCTGTAAAGACACAGGGAAGTATGTAGCACTTTTTGAATTTGCCAGTGTTCATTTTGTGTCCCAGGATGTGATCTCTTTTGGAGAAGGTTCCGTTAGCAGCTGAGAAAAATGTAAACTCTGCTGCAGTTGAGTGAAGTATTACATATGTGTCCAACAGGTCCATTTGATTACTGGTATTCTTTAGTTCTGAGGCATCTTTATTGACCTTTTGTCTATAAAATATGTATAATGGAGTGAGGGGGTGTTGAAATCACCAAGTATTATTGTATTGGGATTTATGTGTGACTTAATGTCACAAAGAGTTTGTTTTATGAAAGTAGTTGCACCTATGTTTGGAGCATAGATGTTGATTATTGTTATTTCCTCTTGTTGCATTATTCCTTTTACCAGTAATATATGGCCTTCTTTGTCTCTTCTAATAAGTTTTGGCTTGAAGTCTAATTTGTCTTATATCATTGTTGCTACAACTGCTTGCCTTTAAATTCCGTTGGCATGGATTAATTTGCTCCAGCCCTTTGCCTTAAATTTGTTACTAGCCTGGTGTGGTGTCACACGCTTGTAATCCCAGCATTCAGGAGGCTGAGACCTGGAGGATCACGGTTCGCAGAGAGCATCAGCTACTTAGTGAGGCCCTCTGCAACTCACTGAGACCCGGTTTCAAAATAAAGAATAAAAAAATAGGGCAGGGGGTATAGCTCGGAGGTCAAATGCCCCTGGGTTTCATCCCCAGACCTGCAAAAAAAATAAAATAAAATGTTACTATATTTATTTGTAATGTGTGTTTCTTGGAAGCAGCAGATAGATGGATTCTGGTTTTTATTCATTTTGCAAATGTATTTCTTTCTCTTGGGGAGTTGAGGCCATTTATATTCAGTGTGATTGAGATATGATTTTTAATTATTAACATGTTAAAATTTTATTTCTGTTTGAAATTCTGTTTATTTTTCTTTGCTTAGTTTTCTGCTGAATGGAAATTCTTATTTCTCTGGTTCTGGTGTGTATAACCTGTTTCTTCTTTGTAGTTAATCTCTTTGAGTATTCTCTATAGTGCTGTTTTGAAGACATAAATCCCTTCACTTTCTGTTTGTCATGGAAGCGTCTCATTTCCTCATCTAATTTGAAAGATATTTTTGCTTGGTAGGAAATTTTTGGCTGCAAGTTGTTTTCTTTCACAGTTTGGATGGTTTGGGAAGTCTGGAGTGATACTAATTGGTTTGCCTCTGAATGTCAGTTGGCCTTTTGGTTTTGTTGCCTTTAAGATTTTCTCCTTGGCTTCTATTTTGATCATTTTGACTATTATGTGGAGTGAGGAGCCTTTTCTCTGATCTTGTCTAAAGAGAGTTCTATAAGTTTCCTGAACCTGTGTATCAACCTCTTGCTCTATGTTTGGAAAATGTTCTGCTATTACTTCTTTGAAGAAATTACTGATCCCTTTGGTTTCACCTTCTTTTCTGTCTTCTATTCTGATTATTCTTAGGTGAGCTCCCTTAAAATGGGCGCATATTTTTTCAATGTCTAATTCCTGCTGTCAATTTTTTTTTCTAAGTTATAAACCATGCATTTGTTTTTGGAATGATCATCTTCTAGGAGCGATGTTCTATTCTCCATGTGGTCTAATTGATTTTTTATAGTTTGAATTGATGGCTTTACTTCAGTGATTGCATCTGATATTTCTTTTATACTCTCTCTAATTTCTTTTCAAAGGTCCTGTATTATTTATACAGTTACATTCCTGATTTGATCTTGTGGAGATCTTTGCATTTCTATGTTATCAGGTTCTGAGATTGTGGGATTGTGGAAGCTTATTTCTCCATTGTTGTTTGTCCTTCCCATCTTTGCTAAAGGTTGTGCCTTCTCTGCATTTTTCTCTGGCTCACCACGACTTCACTTATGGTGCACTGGATCTCTGAAGTTTGTGGTAATCTCAGCCACCACTACTCCTTTACTGCGTTGTATTGCAAAGTCTCAGACCCAGTTTCCATGGGAAAATTCCCAGTCCAGCACCAGGGGCATTTTTCTTCGGGGAGCTGCAAATAGCATGTAGTATCTCTGCCACCAAGTCTTTCACTGAGTTTTAAATGCAATATCTCAGACCCAGGGAGTTTAACAAAGCCTCGAGTCCCTGGGGGTGCAGCACTTGGATTTCTCCTGTTGGGGCCACAATTTCACTTATGTTTTTGGTGTATGCTGGTTTGGAGCTCTCATTGGGTGTTGTGATATCACCACTGCTGCTGACAATATGCCACCACTGCCACACCTTCAGCCATGAGGATGGTGTATTTCTTTTCTAGTTTTGAGCTCTGCTCTGAATCCCTTTACAGCATAAGTAGCTTGGCTGCTGCAAGTTTTAGAAGGTCGTTGTGCTGAAAGAACTGCTGAATTACACCCAATTGATATGCAGCTACTCACTTCAGCTCCTTGTTTACCTTTTTTTTTTATAAAGCCTGGTGTTGTGAGGCAAGATGATGCTGGCGTGGTTCCAGCCACCACAAGGTGGGCAGGTTTCTTTTCTCCTCTCTGGTTGTTTTTCTAGTCTTTATTTCTGTCCTCTGTATTCATAGTTTTTATTTCTTTATTGATAGTGTTTTCTGGCTTTGTAAAGCACTGATTTTAGTGATTGAGTGTTAGCAGGACTTGTAAATGCTGCTTTTCTTGGTTGCCATCTTCTCAGAAGTCTCTCGAATTGTTTTTTCTGTTTCTTTTTGAGGGGCTTCATGGGTGGCACATATAAAATCTAAATTTGTTAATCAGTTATAGAAGTATTTTGGTTAAGTTTTGGGAACTTATAAATACATAATCATGTCATCTGCAAATAGAGATACATTCAGTTCTTCTTTTGCTATTTGTATTCTTCTGATTTTCTTTAAATGCCTTGCCACTCCAGCTACAATATTGAGTAATATATTAAAAAAGTGGTAATAGTGGGCATCTTTGTCTTCTTCCTGATTTTAAAGAAAATTTTCATAGTTATTTCTTATTCAATATAATATTGGCTTTGAGTATAGTATGCATTGCCTTTTTGATATTGAGGTAAGTTGTCTTCCATTTTGATTTTCTGCATTGTTTTTAACATGAATGTGTATTGGATTTAGTTGAATTTTTTTCAATATCCATTGAGATGATCATGCTATTTATGACCTCAATTCTATGCAGTAAGTTATATACATTAATTTGCATATATTGAATCAGATTTGCATTTCTGGAATTAAACCAACTTGGCCATGTCATCTACTTTTCTTGATGTGGTTTTAAAATGTATTTCTAGTAATTTTTAGTGTATTCGCATCTATGTTGATCAAATATGTTGTTCTAGAATTTTTTGCCTGAGGTATCTTTATTCAGCTTTGAAATTAAGGTTATCCTGCCTCATAAAAATTGTCTGGAAAAATTTTTTCTCTTTTTATTTTACAAAAATAATTTGTGAAGTATTGAGTTTAGTTCTATAAACGTTTTGCAGAATTCAACTGGAAACCCATTTGGACCTGAAATTTTTTTTGATAGGAGAATTTTTACTGATCTTAAAATCTTTTTCTTTCTACTTTTTAGTATTTTTCAACATTAAACAAGTTTAGGTTTTGATTCAATATAGGTAAGATATATATATATATATATATATATATATATATATATATATATATATATTTTTTTTTTTTTCTCCTTTCCAGTTTATTGGCATATAAATTTTCCAAATAGTTTCTGGTGACCCTCTAGATTTCTGAATTATCAATTGTAATGTCTCGTTTTTATTTCTGATTTTAATTATTTGTCTGTATTTTGGTTAGATTGGCTAAGGGTTTATTATTTTTCATCTTTTGCAAAAAACAAATTTTGTTGAACTTTTATTTATGTCTTTTTTACTTTTTATTTTTTTTTATTGGTGCACTGTATTCATACATCATAATGGTATAAAGAAAATACTTTTGTAGACATACATGCACACATCGCCCAGTTAACCCCTACCTGATCCCCACCCCGTTCCCTCCCCATCCCTCCTTCTCATGCTTGGCTTAGTGGTTGACATCTAGTTTTATAGCAATTGATCCAAAATGAACTTTTAAACCTCTTTGTTTTCTATTTAACAGATTTTCTTCTGATTTTAATTATTTTCTACCTTCTGCTTTCTTTGGAATTAGTCTGTTCCTATTTTTTGAGGGACTTAAAGTGTGTCATTAGGTTTTATATTTGGTGACTTATTGTTTGTCTGTTTGTTTGTTTGCTTGTTTGTTTTTGCAGTACTGGGGATGGAACCCAGGGACATTCTACCTCTGAGCTACACCTTCAGCCCTATTTTTTATTCTTTATTTTGTAACAGGGTCTCACTGAGTTGGAGAAGTCCTCAGTAACTAGCAAGGCTGTCCTTGAACCTTGATCCTCCTATAATATGGGCACTTCATGCTGTATTTTTTTTTCTCTTAAAACTATCTTAAAGTTGGGCGTGGTGGCACACACTTGTAATCCCAGCATTTGGGAGGCTGAGGCAGGAGGATTGTAGGATCGCATCTAACCTCAGCTACTTAGTGAGGCCCTCTGAAACTTACTGAGACCCTTTTTCCAAATAAAGAATAAAAAAATAGGCTGGGGGTGTACCTCGAATGTGGAATACCCCTGGTTTCCATCCCCAGTACTGCAAAACAAAACAAAACAAAACAACAACAACAAAAAAACCACTTACCTTCAATGTCTCCCATAAATGTTGGTATGTTTCATCTCTATTTTTATTTAATTTAGGAATTAAATAATTTTATTTCTCTTCTTACTTCTTTTATGATAAATCTATAATTCAATGGTTATCATTCACTCTCATGCAATTATGTCATGTCTTTTGGTTTTCCTGTTGTTGATTTCTACTTTCATTCTATTAGTATTTCAAAAGATGTAAGAAATTATATTACATATTTCAGCTTTTTGGTACTTGCTTTGTGGCCAAAAATATAGCCTATTTTGAAAGGCTTCCATGAGCAGCTGAAAAGAATGTTTATTCATCTGTTCTTGGTTTGGATATTCTATTTGTCTATTAATTTTATTTTACTTACAATGATTTTTAGTTCTGAAGAATATTTACTCATCTTTTGTCTGGAGGATTGATCTAGTTGTGGAAGAAACATGTTGGCTCCTTCCACTATTATTTTATTGGGAGAAATTTGAGACTTAATGTTCATTTTTTTGTTCAGAGGAAATTTATTATTAGACATCATTAGAAAGACTATTTTCACATATTCAAAATTCCTTGATTTTAAAAGGGGGCACCAAAAGCGTGTGCATGTATGTCATTGTCAACATGATTTACATTATGATGTGAGACCATAATGCTCCAATAAAAGTACTCAATTTTTTTTAATTTGATTTTACTATAAGAGCTATTTAAAGCAAAGGCGCTTGTTACCAGTTGACTTTTTTCACATCAAGGGGTACTGAGCACCTTCTTTCCAAATATTGTACAATATAGACTTAAATAAGGAAACTATCTTTCTTGTTTGAAATTTATAACCCAGTGGAGAAAAAAAGTCTGTACAAATAGATTCTTATTGTTGACATATGATTCAATGACCAAATACTCGGCTGGGTGACCCAGAATATCAAGATAGTAACCCGGGGGCCATTTGGGGGGTTGGAGGCCAAATTGAAAAAATAATAATGTGAAAGGAATAATATAACTTTTACAATTTTGGATATTCTGAAATTGTAGTTCCACCTATATTTGTATGTGTAAAAGGCCAGACTGAAGCTGAGGAAGAATTTCAAAATTACTGTTGTAAGTTTTAAAATATTACTAATATTTAAAACTTATATAGGATTTATTTGTGGGCAAGTGATATAATTTCCTGTGAGAAGTATACCAAGCACAAAGTAACTGTTAGATATATGGGATCAAAACCTCACCAGCACTGAGTTGGCTGGCAGGAAAGCCCAGATGGAGAGGTCAGTGTATACAGTGATCTCGGGTTGCTAGGATGGATGTCGCAGGGATGGAAAAGTACCCTGTGCAGTGAGTAATCTAGAGTCCTCGAGATGGGAGTGGCAGGGATTGGAGTGGTGGTTCAGGGAGCAGAGTCACATAGGAAACAACTAGCACAGGCATAAATATTGAGACCCAAACTATTAAGTGGGAATCTTAGTGTGATGTTGTAATGGTTCCTCTGTGCACAAATCAGAAATAAAGTCATCTGAAACCCTATAGAAAGTATGTATTTCTTGGAAAGATCTTGTCATTACAAGATCATATCTGTCCCATTAATCAGTTAAAAATTTTGTCTCTTTTATTTAAGCATTTAATACTATAGCCACAGTTAGGCTGTTATTAAGAAACTGGTTATACTTTCTTCACATTTGTAAGATCATGTATGGTTGTGTGTGTGTGTGTGTGTGTGTGTGTGTGATTACTCATATAAAAATTAAAATACATTATCTTTTTTATTTCACCCCACAACTTAATATAATTTTAAATGATGAAGAATGTTTGTAAAGCATGGAGGAGAGAGAAGCAATCACAAGGATGGAAGATAAAATGACATCTCGTTTCTATTGTTGGCTTAAAGTAACATTTAGAAACAAAAACACAGAAAACACCTTGGAGGAAGGTTGTTGAAAATGGGGCAGGTGCAATACTAGACCCTTCTCTTCTATTATGCTGCTGGCAGGGTTCAAGAACATGCAACTTCAGAGCCATCGGAGAACCACTTGTTACTACCTTCTCTGAAGATTCCAAATGTACATGTGAAAATCAGAACCCAGAATAAATCATGCATGTTAGATAAGGAAAAATAAGGGAGGGAGAATTTTTAAAAATAATCATTTATTTTAGTAAATATAGAATACAAAAGAGAAAAGGGCATATATATTACCCTAAATATTTAAAGAAAATATTTGAAAGTATTGTTTATTTGGAAATTTATTTATTTATTTATTTTTATTGGTGCACTGTATTCATACATCATATTGGGATAAAAAATAACTTTTGTAGACATACATGCACACATCGTCCAGTTAGCCCCTACCCTATCCCCACCCCGTTCCCTCCCCATCCTTCCTTCCCATGCTTGGCTTAGTGTTTGACATCTAGTATTATAGCAATTTATCCAAAATTAACAATGGTAATCTCACATAACAGCTTCATTTGTCTGATACCAAGCTTTTGATGACTTAAAGATAACATTTCAGTATTTCTTTTTGCTTTCTTTCTTACCAGAGAATATTTTTTCTTTTTTTTAGGTGAAACTATCATACATTTACTTATTTTTCATTCAGAAAAAAATCTATCCTAATATGGAATATGGACTCTAGATACCCAAAATGATCTCGAAAAAGAACAAAGCTAGAAAATGTATATCTTCTGATTTCAAATCATATAAAGCTGCAATAATTGAAACAGTGTAGTACTGTTCTAAAGGCAGATGTATAAACCATTGGAGTTAAATAAAAGCGTAGAGATACATTCTTCCATATATTGTCAAGTTATTTTTGACAAGGTTTCCACGAACATTTGGTGGAGGAAATAATAATCTTTTAACTAAATATTGTTGAAAAATAATAATTACATGAATAAGAATAAAATTGGACCCTGACCTAACACCATATAGAAATATTAACTAAAAATAGGTAAAAGACCTAAATATAAATCTTAAGACTATACACTTTTAGAAGAAAATCTGGGTCATAAAACCTCACAATATTGAAATTGGCAGTGATTTCATGGATATGATTTCAATGGCATGGGCAACTGAAGGGTAAACAAACTCCCTAAAAAATAAAAAAAATATTGTATATCCAAAGACAATATAAACAGACTTAAAAGTTACTGACAGAATGGGATAAACTATTTACAAATGCTATATCTGAAGGTATATTAATATTCCAACTAGAAATCCTAAAAATTAACAACAATAAAAGCAAACAATACAATGTAGAGATAGGTAAAAGACTAACATAAATAATAAATCTCCACAGATAACTAATCTTAGTTGTCTGTTGGATGGGAAATCTTGTTTCTCTGTTTCTGGTTTGTGTTACCTATTTCTTCTTTGTAGTTATTCTCTTTGAGTATTTTCTCTAGCGCTGGTTTTGAAGACATAAATTCCTTCAGTTTCTGTTTGTCATGGAAGCTTCTTCTTTCCCCATCTAATTTGATAGAAAGTTTTGCTGGGTAGGAAATTTTTGGCTGGAAGTTGTTTTCTTTCAGAGTTTGGAATATGTTACTCCAATCCCTTCTGGCTCGCCTGACTTGGTTGGGGAAGTCTGGAGTGATTCTAATTGGTTTGCCTCTTAATGTCACATGGCCTTTTGTTTTTGATGCCTTTAAGATTTTCTGCTTGGCTTCCACATTGCTCATTTTGACAATTATGTGGCATGGGGATCCTCTTCTCTGATCCTGTCTAAAGGGAGTTCTATAAGTTTCCTGGACCTGTGTATCAACCTCTTGCTCTATGTTTGGAAAATTTTCTTCTGTTTCTTCCTTGAAGAGATTGTTGATCCCTTTGGTTTCACCTTCTTTTCCCTCCTCTATTCCAATTATTTTTAGGTTAGCTCTCTTAAAATGGGACCATATTTCTTCAATGTCACATTCCTGCTGTTGGATTTTTTTTTTCTAAATTAGAAACTATGCGTTCATTTTTGGAGTGATCATCTTCTAGGACCGAGATTCTATTCTCCATGTGGTCTAATCGGTTGTTTGTACTTTGAATTGAGGCTTTTACTTCATTAATTGCATCCTTTATCTCTTTTTGGCTCTCTCTCTTAATTCTTTTCGAAACACCTCTATTATTTCTAGAGTTATTTTCCTGATTTGATCTTCTAGAAGTCTTGGAATTTCTGTTTTATCAGGTTCTGATGTTGTGGGGTTGTGGGCTCCATTGTTATTCCTCTTTCACATGATTTCAGAAGTTTGTGCCTTCTCTGGATTCTTCCCTTGGGTCACTACGACTTCACTTAAGGTGCTCTGGATCTCGAGTCTGTGGTATCTCAGTCACCACTACTCCTTTATTGAGTTGTATTGCAGAGTATCAGACCCAGGGAGTCAATCGAGGCTGCTTTAGACCATGGGGGGTGCCAGGTTGGGTGTTCTTCTATGGTGTGATATCTCTGCCACTGCCCCTCCCCCACTGGGTCAAGTCCCTGGGAGTGCCATACTGGGATTTCTCCTCTGGGGCCCACAATTTGACTCTCTGTTGTTGAGTGCGCTGATGGAGCTCTAGTGGACTTGGTGAATTCGCTGCTGCTGCCAGTGGCAATATGGCACTGCTGCCACACCCTCAGCCCTGCGGCTGGTGTATTTCTTCTCTGGTTTTGAGCTCTGCTCTGGGTCCCTGTAGGGTGTGCTGAGCCTAGCTATTGGGAGCTTTAGATGGTCCCTTTGCTGAAAAATCTGCCGAATTTCGCCCTGCTGTTCCAGAGCGGCTCACCTCGGCTCGATGTCCGCCACTCCTCTCTGGAGCCTGGTGGGCTGTTGAGTGTGTTTGTCTGGAGCCGTAGCCATCTGGTGAATTCACCTCTACTGCTGGCAGTAAGGTGCTGCTGCCGCGTCCTCAGCTGTGAGGCCGGCGTATCTCCTCTCTGGCTCTGAGCTTTGTTCTGAGTCCCCCTCCTCTCTGGAGCCTGGTGCTGCAAGGGAAGATGGCTCCTGTAGTCTGGTTTCTTTCTGATGTCTCATTTTCCAGCCCTATTTTTTTTTCTTTCCCTTGTAATTACATTTTTTTGTTTCTCTGCTGATGGTGATTTCTGGCTTTGAAAGGCACTGATTTTGTGGTAATAGAGATTGGTTGTTAGTGGGGCTCATAAGCCCCGCTTTTCTCTGTCATCATCTTCCTGGAAGTCTGGACTTAATGTTCTGAGGAGTTTGTTTTATAAGGAGATGTGCCCTTACTTGGGGTCATATATATTTACTATTATTATACATTTTTTGTGGGACCCAGGGGCATTTGACCTCCAAGCTACACCCTGTGCCCTGTTTTTTTTCTTTATTTTGAAAAAGGATCTCATTGTTTTGCGAAGGGCCTAAGTAGCTGAGGATGTCCACGAACCATTATCCTCCTGTCTCAGCCTACCAAATGCTGGGATTACAAGCATGAGCCATCAAGCCTGGCTCATTATAAATTCTTGTTGGATTATTCTTTTTATTAGTAAGAAGTGACTCACTTGGTCTCTTCTGATAAGTTTTATTTTAATGTCTGCTTTGATGAATATGAAAGTTGTTATACTTGTTTATTTCAGTCTCCATTTGCATGGCATATTTTTCATCCTTTACCTTTAGCCTATGCATATCTTTGGCTGTAAGTTAAATTACTTGCAAGCAACATATAGTTGAATTCTATTGTTTAATCCATATTGGCAGCCTATGCCTTTCAATCAGCATGATATGAACTTTGACATGCATTGCTATTAGTGAGAGATGATTTTTGTTTTCTGTAATTTATAATTATATTTTTCATTTAATATAGCATTAGGTCTTATTTATGTAGTTTCCCATCTGGCAATTTTTTCTCTTCTTTGGTTCTGGTATTATCATTGTTATTATTAATGTTTTGCTTCCTTGTGCTTTATTTCATTAAGTATTTTCTCTCTTGCCAACTTGGTAGTCATGAATTTTTGTTAGTTGTTGCTTATCTTAGAAGGTTTGTATTATCCAGAATGTTTGAAATATATCTTTGCTTGATATAGCAGTCTTTGTGGAAGTCATTTTATTTCTGCATTTGGAGTAAATATTATCAGTCTCTTTTTGTTTTTATGACTTGAGTAGTGAAGTCCCAGTGATTCTTATTGTTTTTCTTTTTCCTTAAGGTAATCAGTTCCTTTTCTCTGAATACATTTAATATTCTCCCATTGACTCTTATGTTATTGTTCTAGGTAGCATTCTCACAGTCATAATCTATAGAGAAAACAAAATACCTTAGAGAAAAGATTTTTTTTTTTAATTTTGGTTTTCAGTTCAGTCCATGTGAGTTTCAGGATCAAAAATCTTTGAAAAATCACAGAGAAAAAGAGAACAAACAGATGCTGTATACCTCATGTTGTGGATATTGGAAGAAAGAGAACAAGAGGAGAAACTATGTATAATCTCCAAGGCTACAACCCTAGAAATTCACTTCCTCAAGCTACTACCTAAATATAGATTTATCCACTGCTGGAATTATAACTTTCAAGACTCAACAATATCAACTTCAAAAAACAATTTGTGAGTTTTTCAAGGATCTATTTTTATTTAACCATACTGTTAGTCATTTTGGGTATTATGTCACCTGAGAAGTTCTTTTATTTTTTATAATTCAGGTTCTGAATGTCTCCTGTACATAATTTTCCATCTCATTTTCCATGTTTGGAATAGTGGTGTAATTTATCTGAGGAGGTTTCCAAAGACATTGTTTTGTACTTCTATACCTGATTCAATGCATATTTTTCTTCAGATGGGTTGTTTTGTATTATCTCACATTTCTTGAATTTTCTAGTCTGGTCCTATTGTTTTCTCCATATTGTTGGCTGTCATCAGTTTTGAATGAACTATCTTCTATGAGTGAGAGTCTATTTTCTATAAAAACTAGTCTGCAGTTAAAGTTTTTACTGAGGTCTTTATTTTATTTATTTATTCATTTTACTTAGGGCCTCTTTTTATTTATTTATTAATTTTTCTGGTACTGGGGACGGAACCCACAGGCATTTTACCCCTGTGATAAACTCCCAGTCCTATTTTGTATTCTATTTTTTGAAACAGGGTCTCACTGAGTTGCAAAGATCCTGTTTGTGAAGGTTCTTTGCTGAGGCTGTCTGTGAACTGCGATTATCCTGTCTCAGCTTCCCAAGTGCAAGAAATACCCAGTTAGGGCCTCTTTTTAATTAACTTCTCTATTGATATGTTCTTTTACATCTGTGTACTAATTTCAATTTTATTTCTAAAGTATTTGATCATGTTAAAATAAAAATTTACTTTAATTTGCATATGTAATATATGAAATATTATACAACAATTAAACCAATTACATAAGTGTCGTCTAAAACTCAAAAATGTATTAACTACTGAAAGAGGCAGGGACTAGATGAAGATATTCTGTTAGGTGTATAAATACAGAGATAGATTTTATTGTGAAATTCACATATTCCAGGAAATTGTATTAGATAAACTTGGTGGATTCCTTTTGTCTCTTTCCCTAGACTTTCCTTGATTATCTTCTCTGTTTGAATAATTTCAAATTATTCCTCAGTTCTAAACTCAACAATCTTTATTCTTTTTAATGTCACCTTAACCTATGGAGAATGACTGTAGTAGAATAATGAGTTTCAAAGAGATTTTGTCTAAAACAGGAATGAGGCTTAAATTGTCAGTAGGCAAAGTTAAATTTGACATTCCTATGGAAAAACACTATAATATAAACTACTATACTTTGTCTTTCTGTGTATGTGCATATGTGTATGTGTAAGTGTGGTACTGGAAATTGAACTCAGAAAAATTCTACCTTCAAACAAAACTTCTAGCCCAGTTAATTTTTAGCCTGAGACAGGATCTCTCTAAGTTGGTGAGGATGTCCTCAAACCTGCAACAATCCTTTTTCAGCTTCCCATGTACTAGAATTTAAGGCCTATACCACAATGCCCAGCTTATACTGTGTTTTAGTAAAACCAAAATAACCATTTTGTTTTCTTTTTTAATTCAAATTTATAGTAACCAGATGTTATTTATTTTCTGAGACATTTATAATATTATGTATTCATAGGCTTTTAAAAATATAACCAGTTTAATTTATAACTAATATGATTTTACTTTTTTTTCCTCAGAATACATAATTTAAATATAAAGTCCAGAAGAAAACGTTTTCCTGCACTGGATGTGCTCAATTTTTATTTGGTCATTATAATTAGTCTTTGTATTAGTAAGCCATTCTAGGATAAGCCATTAAGGTTGTCTCAAAGAGCAAGTGTGACTTGGGACTAAGTTTTCAGGATGTCTAGAAATGCCTCATCTTATAAATTGATGTTAGAGGTGTCTGTCTTTAAATACAAAGCAAACGTTTCTCTGAACAGGCTGCCCTAAAATTAGTTGACCTTATTTCAAGACTATATTTTATTAATAACTTTTCTTAAGCTTTGTAATCTCATTAAATTGCTTTGGAAATAACAGATATCTCAGCTTCCTTTTATGAAAAATATTCATTAAATGGAGAGCAAACACTACTTATATCATGTTTCTCTTTTTTCTTTTATATTTTTATTCTCAATAAATATAACTAAAGTAATATAAAATAAATGGAAGAAACATGTAACTTCTATTATCTTTCCTTTGAGCCTTTCACTAAAAAATTGTACATACTGCTCTCTCTCCCTCTCTCTCGTTCTCTCCCATGCATGCTCTCTTTGTCTCTCTCTTTCTCTTCTCCTCTCTCTGACTGCTTTTCCTTTTCACACTGCTGCCTAAATAAATCTCTTGGCTGTAAAAAAAATTGTACATACCTATCATTCTGTATCGAAATGACAGACAATGTCATTTAAATAGGAAGTTATAATGAAAAATGATGGATTAATGGATGACAGAGAAGGAAGAGAAATAGGTACAAGAATAAACAGATATAACAGTTTGTAATATAAGTGTTAAAATCTGCTTATAGACAGGTTAGGAGATTTAATAATAAAGATAGATGTATAGTTAAGATGATAAGGGGAAAAATAGACTGACAGACTGTCATATTGTTAACAGACAATAAAAAGACAATGATGAGAGTCTCTAATGGTGTGATGGTAGAAAAGAGATAGAAATGGGTAAGGATACAAACACATGACAGGTATTCATGGATTCATTTAATAAATATAAGGTGACCTTTAACTGCCAAGCACTCATTATAATAGAAATTAAAGAAAAAACAATAGACACTTCACAAAGAAGAAATTTAAATGGCCAATAAATGCATGAAAAAATGCTCAACATCATTAGCAATCAAAGAGATGCAAATCAAAACTACCCTGAGATTCCACCTAACTCCAACTAGAATAGCAATTATTCAAAACACAAACAACAACAAATGCTGGCAAGGAAGTGGAGAAGTAGGAGCTCTAACACATTGTTGGTGGGATTGCAAATTAGTGAACCACTTTGGAAAACAGTATGAAGGATCCTCATAAGATTGGGAACATTTTTACTGATATTTTGTCTAGAAGATTGGTCTAATGTTGTGAGAGGAGTTTTGAGGTCTCCCAATATTATTTTATTGGGATTTATGTGTGACTCAGTGTCACAAAGAGTTTGTTTTATGAAAATAGCTGCACCTATGTTTGATGCATAAATGTTAGATATTCTTATTTTCTCTTTTTGGATTGTTCTTTTACAAGTAAAAAAAAAATGACCTGCACTGTCCTTTCTAATAAGTTTTGGCTTGAAATCTAACTTTTCTGATATCATAGTGGCTACTTCTGCTTCTCTTTAAGTTCCATTGCCATAGATTACCTTGCCACAGACCTTTACCTTAAATTTTTTTTTACTATCTTTACTTCTAAGGTGTGTTTTATGCAGGAAGCACATAGATAGATTCTGGTTTTATATCCATTTTGCCAATTTATGTCTTTTTTTACTGGGGATTTGAGGCCATTTATATTTAGTGTGATGATTGAGAGATGATTTTTAATTACCAACATATTGAGATTTGATTTCTGTTTGGGGTTGTGTTTGTTCTTATTTGCTTAGTTGTTCGTTGGATGGAAATTCTTGTTTCTCTGGTTAAGCTATATTTTACTTATTTATTTTTTGCAGTTAATTTACTTGAGTCTTTTCTCTAGTGTTGGTTTGGAAGACATAAATTTCTTCAGCTACTGTTTGTTATGAAATAATTTTATTTCCCCATATAATTTGAGAGATAGTTTTGCTGGGTAGAAAATTTTGGCTGCAAATTATTTTCTTTCTGAGTTTGAATATGTTATTCCACTCCTTTCTGGCTTTCATTACTTTGTTTGGGACATCTGGGGTGATTATAATTGATTTGCCTCTGAATGCCACTTGGTCTTTTGTTTTTATTGCCTTTAAGGTTCTCTCCTTGGATTCTATATTGTTCAGCTTGACTATTAAGTGGCCTGGGGAACCTTTTCTTTGATCTTTTCTAAAGGGGGTTCTATAAGTTTTCTTTACCTGTGTATTGACCTATTGCTCTATGTTAAGAAAATGTTCTGATATTATTTCTTTGAAAAGATTGTTGATCCCTTTAGTTTCACCTTCTTTTCCCTCTTCTATGTCAATTATTTTTTGGTTATCTCTTTTAAAATAGGCCCATATTTCTTCAATGTCTAATTCATGCTGTTGAATTGTTTTTTCTAATTTATACACTTATGTGTTTATTTTGGGAGTGATTATCTTTTAGGAGTGAGATTCTACTCTCCATGTGGTCTTATTATTGTTTATAGTTTGAATTAATGCCTTCATTTCAATGATTGTATCCTTTATTTCCTTCAGATTCTCTCTAAATTTGTTTTGTAAGTCCTGTATTATCTCTACATTTACATTCCTGATTTGAACTTCTGGAGATCCCTGCAACACTGTATTGCCAGTTTCTGTAATTGTGGTGTTGTAGGAGCTCATTGATTCCTTGTTATTCCTCCTTCTCATGATTTCATAAGTTTTTATTTGTTGTTTCTGATAAATTTCTCTCAGTCTTTAGGTGTCAGCTGGTATATCCAAGGGTAATTTGTGTTGCATTCAGTAGTGAAGGTTGAGTGAGAAAATAAATGAAGTTGTAAATGCATGAATAGGGTAAAGCCACAGATAAGATCAAATAGAATGAGAGTATGGTTTTTGATAAGGTAGTAAAGAGTATAATTTAGAAATAGTGAATATGTATTAGTATTCTAGCAACAAATGTAGAGTTGTATTACAGTGATATGAAGTGGACTTAATATAAGACACAGAAGAGAAGAGAAGGGAAAAAGAAGAGCAATAGAATAAAGAGAATATCTATGTACAAGGGAAAAACATTGAGAGAAGGCTTAGGGAGAGGGTAACAAACTGGCATACACAGTCAGACACACACACAAAAAGAACAAAAAATAAAAACAACACTAACAACAAATTAATGCAACTCTACAAATATATAAGTACTCAGCAGACTTAGCCTCTGTAATCTCTCTCTGTGCAGAAACTGAGTCTCACCAGAACCATTCCTGCTGGAAGCCTGGTTCTCTGAGTCTTTTTCAGTCTATGCAGATGGCCAGTATCAATGGGGCTGGATCTAGTGTTAAGCGAAGGTCACCCTCCATGCTTTCTACATATTTGGCATCTCAGTCACTCCTGGCTTTTGTACATGAAGGGTGCCTCTGAGACAAAACTCAATGTAAGAATATTTGTTCTCTATTTTCTCTCTCAGCTATAGCTGGTTTGGATTGATTTCTTCCCATTCACTATGATTGGTTTGTCTGTGGTGATCCTAGAGCTCCTCTTAGTTAGATCAAGGGATAAGTGTAGGTCTCATGCTCACTTTCCATTGATACAAGGTCTATATCTGTCTGAGCCTCTGCTATGTTCAACAGCAGACTCTATCCTCAACTGCTTCAGGTTGAACCACAATATCTCAGACCCAGGGACACTGACTGTTTTCCCATGGAATGGTGGCTTCACTTAAGGTTTTGATAGGCACTTGTCTGGATCTCTGGCAGGTGTGCTAAGCTTGGCCACAACTGCTGTAAGTTGTAGACTCACCCTAATATTTTCTGGTTAAACCACAAAGTGTTAGACCCAGGGTATTTGTCGCCACTGCACAAGAACCTGGTGGCACTGTGCTGGGTGTTCTCCTGAGGGAACCATTGCTTCACTTTTGGTGCTAGATGTTTTTTTTTTTTTTTTTTTTTTTTTTTGCACTGGTTTAGATCTCTGGAGGACGTGGTGAGCTCGGCTTTCACTGCTGCAAGTTGGATCTGATGTTTGCACAGGAGGAACGAATGATCCACAATTCTGATGATCTGGAGCTGCCTACTTTAGGTCCCCTGGTTGTCCTCCTGTTCATCCCTGGAGTCAGGGGCAGCAAGTTAAGATGGAGCTGGTGTGGTGTCTGTAGCCACAAGGCAGGTGAGTTTCCCCTCCTGTACTCTGGATACCTGGAGGGTGTGTTGAGCATGACCACCACCACTAGAAGCTGTAGCTGGTGTTTGCACAGAAAAAAACTGATGGCCCACGACTCTGATGATCTGCAGCTGCTCCCTTCTGGTGTTTGGCTGGTTTTTTGTTTGACTCTGGAGCCTAGTGCAATGAAGCAAGATGGTGCCGCTACAGCCCCCATAGCCACAAGGTGGGAGGTTTTCTTTTTTTTTTCTGCATTCTAATCAGTATTCTGATCTTTCTTTGCCTCCAACCTTGTACCTATTCTGTTATTCCTCTACTGGTAGTATTCTCTAGTACTGCAAAATACTGTTTCCAAGGCAATGGATATCGGGTGTCAGCAGGACTGGTATGTGCTGATTCCCTCAATTGCCATCTTTTCAGAAGTCCCAAATTTGTATAATTTCTATTACGTAAAATTATTATGATAATAAGTGAACTTGGAATAAACAGATTTGGAAGCAAATATCATGACTATTTGTGTGCATATGACTCAATAGGTAGAGCAGATGTGTACAAGGGAGTAGGCTATTAGCTATGTTTACATTATGCCTGAGAGCAATAACCAGTGTGTTTTACAGAATAAACAGAGAACATTATTAATCTAGTAAGATGTCATATGAGAGATTTCCAATATTCTCTGTAAGCCTTTGTGCCATTCCTTAGCTATAGAAATGTGTAGACCTTCATTCTCAAGAATATTAGCAATAATAACACCAATTTTTTGAAATTCATTTTTTTCATAACAGAGATAAATTTAAACCTAAATTTTTGAGCCCTCTATAAATGACTGACTCAATAAGAACAATCACATTGATATTCTCTCTTTAACACATTCTTTGAATGTTTTCTTCCTTTTCTACTTTGTATATTAGAGAAAGCCAGAAAATCCTGGCTGTCACCATCTCCATCAAGAATTAAGCTGTCATATTATATTATATTTATGAACTGTTTTAGTTAAGAGTCACCTATAAGACATGGTCATCTTGCATTTCAGAGAAATATTCACATAATCTCTAATTCAGTCTAATAATCTTAAATATAATATTGTAATTTTTTTCAATCCAAAATCTGAAGTAGCTTTACAAGATACTCTATGTGACATGGTTGTACTAGAGATAGTGTGCAATCTATTGAACCCACACTGAGGCTTTAAGTTTTACAAACATTAAAATTCTTCAGAAGAGTTTACTACTTAAAATGTTAGTAGTGAGAGTTTTTTTGTTTTGTTTTGTTTTGTTTTGTTTTCAATTTTACCCTTTTACAGGGAAAGAGTTTAGAAAACAGTGGAGGAAATCCTCAACCCAATACAGTAATAACTGGAAAGCATCTGCTCAAATTCCTGTTCAACCTTTACAACACAGAAACCATTTCATACCGTGCTTTCTAAATACAGTGCAACCACTCAACAAAAGTATAAAACTCAATTACTTCATTGATTTCTTACAATCAAATACTGCCAACTAGCATTACTTTCACTCATGCATCATTAAAAAAAAGGATATTCCCTTGTTTCAAATGATACATTATATAACAAAGTTAGAACTTAAAATGAACCCTGATTAATTATGTAAACTGGTAATTTTTTAAAAAAGCAAAACTAATAATTTGGTTCCTCTCTTCATAAAATGGAAATTTAAATATCTCTCCTGATAGTCTTGAGGTTATCATTATGAGTAGTGCAAAGTGTGGCACGTAGAGTTTCTAGAAAGGTGTGTGTCTTGCACACCTATTTAAACAAACAAAATGTGCATAACAGAATGCTTACAGTCAATGCATGATAGAGCAGCCCCACCAGTCACTGTTATTTAGGTTTTACATTATCACTTATGGCATTATAGATTAATTATACATAACATACTTTAATACATTTTAACCCTGAAGATAAGAAAAAATAATTGCTGCTTGAAAAAATTATTCCTGGTAGCCATTTGGTTTTTATCAGGAGAAAGCAAACCTCTAAGAGTTTACTGTCTGCCAGGTCAGAATCATTAACTCAAGTCGGTAAATCAGTTAAGCAAAATATTTCACAGTGACTGTTTCCCAAGCCCTGGCAGCACCTCTTTCCAGTCAGACAGCTGGTGAAGCACAGGAGGATTTCCTCTCTATGTTGCCTTCCTTTTTTTTTCCCCCTTTTCTGGATTAACTGTGTTACTCTTCAATGGGCTTCCACTTTAATTATTCGTAAGTCCTTTCAGAATATCCTCAGAGAGCTCCATAAGTGGAAGTTCTGGAGATGGAAAATCCAAAGGAGGAAGGTTGGGTATTGGAATGTCCTTGGCTTTCCCAGTATTTGCTGCAAACTTCTGCCAGGTTGAAGAGGCCGCGGCAGTTTCTGAATGTGGGGGCAAGCTCCACAACTCTGACTTTTCTACAAAATCAGCGTTCACATCCAGCTCCTTATCCACTGGACCTTTTACAAGTCTGGCCTTCTCAGCCTTTAGTTGCTTGTTTTCTTTCCTCAGTCTTTCATTCTCAGCCACAAGGAACTCCACGTGCCTCTTCAAATCTGCAATTTTGGTTGCCTGCTCCTCAATGACCGTCTTGTCATCTTTGGGGGCTTTGCTTCCCATGCATGGCTCTGTTGGCTCGCTCTTCTGCTGAAGTAAAAACAGCAGTGTGTCCGGATCCCTGTCAAAGACCCCCTGCATTTCAGAAAAGTGTTTTTCTGTGGAAGGGCTGTACTTCTGGGGAAGCAGGGGGCTCTGGCCCTCCACGTCCTCAGCACAGTGTCTGTGAGATGTCTGAAGGTGGGGAGCCGCATCCTTGTCTGAGTTCGGCTGAGCTTTCAGCCGCTCCTCGCGCTTCGCCCTTTTCCACCTCTCCTGGATGAGGAGGAGCTGCTTCATGTGGCTATCCCTTTGCAATTCTAGTGATAAATGAGCCTGTTCAGACTGTGTCAGCTTCATGGCTTCAGAGAGATATGCTGCAGCCTTTTTGTGACAAGAAATAGCCTCTTCGTATTTTCCTGAGGCTAATAAACGGTCTGCTTGTCTGCTCTGTTGATGAGCCAGGTTGAGGGGTCCTTCCATTACTTCCATAGACCCCGGGGTAAGCGCCGGCCTGAGGAAGGGGAGCAGCGGCACCAAGGCACATGGAGGGGAGAACAGGAACGCAACAAGGCGACCGAGACGGGGACACCTCTCCGAGCTTGGGGAGACTGCGGTGGGCTCAGAGGGAGCAACAACCACGCCACTTCCTTCTCTGGCGTAGCGTTGCGGGCCCGCCCCCCACCACTAGTGAGAGTTTAATCTTAAATTATTTCTGAAAATAAGAAAATGAAGCAAGTTGATAAAATAATGGAAGGTTATATCTATTGTACTGGTATTGGGAAGAGGGTTTAAAATGTATTAATGTTTCAATACTGGGAAAGATGTCCAATCTTAAAATATATATTCTTTACTAAGAAAGCCAGGTTTAGCTAACATGTCCTTGCATTCCTTAGAACAATTTAACACATTTTGGGGGAGAAGACGCAAGGTAAAAGCCTGTGTCTGGAGACAGAGATGCCTCCCTCTCAGGCCATAAATCTGGGCCTGTGTTTGGAGACAGAGATGTCTCCCACTTTAGGCCATAAATTCGGCTGGAGAGATAACAGAAGCAGAGCGGGGTTGGAGATAAGGGGTAATATGATCTCTAAAAATCAGAGGGACCTGCTGGACTTAGACAGGATAAAAACTCAGTAAACTGGAGTTCTTTGGCACTTTCACTCGAATTGCCCCCCTGTGCCTTGCTCCGGCACAGGGCTGTAACTATCTCTCTATTTCTATCTTTTTAATAAACTTCTTTAAATCTTCAGCAGCTGTCCAAGCGATGAATACTTATTCTTAGCTTAGGACAAGAATCCACGGTTTTTCTGTTTGTCTGTGTGATAGTGGGGGGGGGGGCTTACTTCTCCACACACACACCACGCACACCCCCCAACCTATTCCCGCAACATCTATGTATACTGAGATTCAAAATTTATGCAATCTACATTGAAAAATAACTTATTTTCCTACTGATAAAGATATGAATTAACCTTACTTCTGTGATTAATAGTAGAAAATTGGAATGATTTTTGTGATACTGGGGATGGAACCCAGGGTCATTCTAACACCAAGCTACACACCCCAGCCCTAATTTTTATTCTTTGTTTTTTTGAAACAGGGTCTCACTGAGTTGCAGAGGGACTCACTAAGTTGCTGAGGCTGGCCACAAACTGTGATCCCCCCTGTCTCAGCCTCCCAAATTCTGGGATTACAAGCATGCGCCACCATGCCCAGCTAAATTTGAATGTTTTAAGATTTATTTTTTTTGTAAAGCAGGAAGACATCTCATTTATTTTCACTGCATACTTTTTTTTCTATACAATTGACAATAATTGATATAACATTAAATAGTTCCCATAGTTTTATTAGAAATGATTCTAAGTATGTTGGTTTTCAAATGTAGGATTGAAAATTAAAACTGATGTAAAATTAATTCAGTTTAGAAAATACTGAAATAAGTTTTTACCATCATCTAAACTGCACACACATAATATATGCACACTTTAAGAAGCCTAATAATTCTAATACATTTTTAAAGAGTTTAAATACTTGGATCTTGCCCTCTAAATAGATCTGAAAATACATTTTACAAAGTGAGATGATTATAGTAATGTAGGAGTGACATTAATATGAGAATGTAAAAGTTAGAAGCACATGATTTTCTGTCTTTAATAGAAATACAAAGCTTATTTAACACACCAGTGTAGAAAATATTTAAAATAGACAGGGATATTTTGCTAATCTCCCTTCTAATTTCTCTATATTCTTCCTATTTCACTCTGCTAATATGTACTCATTCTTCATGAAAAACATATAGTTTTAGATACATTTAAGACTTTACCGGATTTTTATGATTCTATATGATTTTTTAGACATTAACACTGCCATATCAAGTCCTTAACAACTAATATCACTATACTAAACTAAGGTTACAAGCAATCACTAGTTTAGCCCTCATGACAGTATTGTGTGTTTGTGTGTGTGTGTGTTTCTGGGAATGTATCCCAGAAGCATTCTACCTGTGAACTACATCCCCAACCATACTTATTTATTTGAAACCAAGTCTAATTTTCTGAGGAACCTAAGGTTTTGAGGATGGCCTTCACCCTGCAATCTTTCTATCTCAGCATCCCAAGTACTGAGATTACAGGGGTGCATCACCACATTTGGAAATTACAGTATTTTAGTTGATTCATCCATTTGTTTTTTGTGGTACTCAGAATGGAACCCAGGGTCATCCATTCCTCTAAACTACACCCCCAGTCCTATTATTTTGTTCTTTATTTTGAAACAAGTTCTCACTAAGTTGTGGAAGACCTCACTAAGTAATTGAAGTTGTCTGAGAACCACAATCCTCCTGTCTCAGCCTCCCAAGTATTGGGACTACAAGCATGTGCCACCAATCTTTGCTTTATCCATTATTGATTTTGCTACTGACAGAAATCATAATTTTTCATTATCATATGTTATGTTCCAACAGTCTAGATCTTTAGTAGGTGCTCATTAAATATTTATTAAATGCATAATAAAATTGTTGCTTCTCTCTTAGAGAGAATAAAATTTAGAGTATAATAAGTATATATATATATATATATATATATATATATATATATATATATATATATATATATATTCTCCAGGTAAAAACAAACTTTCTCTGTATATTATCTGTATGTGTGCTGCAACATTTTTCTGATTCTCCATCTGACAAGGTATAAAGATATAAATTTCTCTGTGTCTGCTATTAATGTTAAAAGAAGAAAACTAGATAAAATAAGTCATTAAGATGATTTTCCATTTAATGCTAATGATAATGATGCAAGCATAGGAAAAAGATGGCATAAACAAGATAGGTCATTGAGGAACTTGGTGTACTGTCCAATTCCTACACATTGGAATCTAAATCAAGTATAAAATTTTATTGGTACACTATAGTCTCACATCAATATGGATCATATTAACAATGGCATATATTCACACAATACTTGCTGCCCCCCCACTTCTTCTTTATTATCCCTCCCAATACTGAGTGTCCATGTTAACAATGATATATTCACATGCATACAAATATTTGAATGCAGGATTTTCATTAATAAACATCAGATTTCTTCCTCCCCTCCCCTTCCTTTCTGGCTTCCTGAGGTTTTTCTTTCATTATTTGGACTCATTCTGGTATCAGTGATACTCCCTAGCCTGGGCATATTAGAGAAAACATATGTCCCTTCTATTTCTGTGCTTGGCTAATCTCACTTAACATAATTTTCTATAGGTCTTTCTATCTCCTTGCAAATGACATAATTTTGTTCTCTATAGCTGAGTAGAACTCCATTTTATATATTTTCCATAATTTTGCAAAATATTCATCTGTTGATAGAGACCTAAGTCATTTCCATATTCTGGCTCTTACGAATTGTTACGCTATGAACACAGGTATGCATATATTACTGTAGTTCTCTGATTTCAACCCCTTTAGAAAGTTACCCAGTAGGGGTATACCTGGACCTGGATTGTATGGTGGATACATTCCCAGTTTTCTAAGAAATCTTCGAACTGATATCCATAACAGGTGAACTTGTTTGCATTCCCACTAGCAGTGTAAAATGTCCTATTCCACTACATCCTCAGCAGCATTTGTTGTCTTTTGATTTCTTTATGCTTGTCACTCTGATTGGGGTTAGATGGAATCTCAGTGTAGTTTTGATTTGCATCCCCCTGATTGCTAATGATATTGAACATTTTATCATCTATCTATAGGTCATTTTGTAAAGTTTCTATTTAATTCAGTTGCCCATGTCTTAATTGGGTTGCTTTGCTGGTGTAGAGTCTTTTGAGCTCTTTGTATGTTTTGTATGTTCACCCTCTAGCAGAGTGGTATCTGGTAAAGATCTCCCATTCTGTAGGCATTCTCTTTAGATTCTTGATGGTTTCCTTTGATAAGCAGAAACATTTTAGTTTGATGCTATCCCATTTCTTAGTTATTGTTTTAATTTCCTGTATTTATGAGTTCTTGTTTAAGAAGTTACTGCCTATGTATATATGTTGTCATGTTGACCCTATGCCCTCCTCTAATAGCTTCACAGTCTCTAGTTTAATTTCAAGGTCTTTGATCCATCTCAAATTGATTCCTATGAGTGGTGAGAGGTGAAAATTTAGTTCCATTTTTCTACAAATGGACAGCCAGTTCTTCCAGCATCATTTGTTGAAAAGTCTGCCTTTTCTTCAATGTATGACTTTACCCCCTTTGTCAAAGATAAATTGACTATAAGTGTATGCGTTTGTTTCTGTATTTTCTATTCTATTCCACTGCTCTGTGTGTCTGTTATTATGCCAATACGATGCTGTGCTGTTTTAACTACTATTGCTGAGTAGTAGAATTGAAGTCAGGGATTTTGAGGCCTCCTGCATGGATCTTATTTCTGAGAATTGCTTTGGCTCTTCTGGATCTTTTCTTCTCCATATGAAAATTATGATTGATCTTTCTAAGTCTATGAAGAATGTCACTGGCATTTTGATAGGAATTGCATTGAATCTGTAGATTACTTTAGGCAGAATGGCCATTTTGATGATATTTATTCTGCCTATTCATGAGCAAGGGACATCTTTCCATTTTCCAAGGTCTTCAATTTCTTTCTTTAATATTTTATAGCTTTAACTGTACAGTTTTTTACATCTTTGGTTAAGCTTATTTCTAGTTATTTTATTAATTTTGAGGTTACTGTGAATGGAATTATATTATTTTATTTCTTTCTTCATGGATTAATTGTTAACATATAGAAAAGCAACTGATTTTTTTTAGGTAGGATTTTATTGCCCCATTTTAATGAATTGTATAATCACTGCCAGTAGTTTTCTGTTTGAGTATTTTGGTTCTTCTAGATATAAGATCATGCCATCTTTAAACAAAGATGATTTAATTTCTCTTTTCCTCTTTGAAATTCTTTGATATCCTTCTCTTGTCTTATTGCTTTGGCAAGAGTCTCAAGAACTCTGTTGAAAAGGAGTGGTGATAGTGAGCACCTTTGTCTTGTTTCTGATTTTAGAGAAAAAAATTGCAGTGTTCCTCATTCAATATAATGTTGGCTTTGTGTTTATTGTATATGGCCTTAATGATGGTAAGATACGTTTGATCCATTCCAATATTCTGCAGTGTTTGTAACATGAACGAGTGTTAGAATTTGTCAAATGTTTTTTTCAGCATCTATTGATATAATATGTGTTTTTTTGAATAAAATGTACTTATTTGTGTATGTTGAATCAGCCTTGCTTTTCTGGGATGAAACCCACTTGATCATGGTCAGCAATTCTCTTGATATTATATTGAATGAGTATAGCTAGTATTTTGTTTAGAATTTTTGCATCTATGTCCATCAAGTTATTGATATACTTTTCCTTTCTTGAGATATATTTATTTGGTTTTGGTATTAATGTGATACTGGCCTCATAGAAGGAGTTTGGAAGAATTCCATTTCTTTCAATTTACCTAAACAAGTTGTGAAGTATTGGGATTAGTTCTACTCTGAAAGTTCTGTTGAATTCAGCTGGAAACCCATTTGGGCCTAGGCTTTTCTTTGAATGCAGAATTTTTATTGCTGTTTCTATTTCTTTACTTATTATTGGTAGGTTAAATGTTTGCAATATCCTCCTGGTTCAATTTAGATAAGCTATATGTTCTTAGAAATCTATCAATTTGTTCCATGTTTTCCAGTCTACGGGAGTATAAATGTTCAAAATAGTTTCCAAGAATTCTTTGAATTTCACCACTGTTTGTGGTGATTTCTTCTTTTTCATTTCTAATTTTAATTATTTGAATTAATTTTCTCTATCTTTTTGGTAGGTTTGCCAGGGGTTTGTCAATCTTATTAATCATTTGAAAAACAGCTCTTTGCTTAATTGATCCTTTGTATTTTTTTATTCTTTATTTCATTTATTTTTACTTTTATTTAAATTATATTCTGCCTTCTGCTGGCTTTGGAATTAGAATGTTGCTGTTTTTCTATGTCTTTAAGATGTGTCATTAGGTTGTTTACTTGACGACTCTATTTTTTGTTTTTGTTTTTGTTTTAAAGTGGGCACTCAATACTATAAACATTTTTCTTACCACTGCCTTCAAAGTGTCCTGTAGAATTTTTTAGGTTGTGTCTCTATTTTTATTTAATTCCAGAAATTTCTTTATTCATCTCCTTATTTCGGACTGTAATCACTCCTCATTTAATAGTGTATCATTCAATCTCCATGTATTTAGTTTCTTGTGGTCTTTCTGTTGCTGATGTCTACTTTTATTCTATTTTCATCTGAAAAGTATAGAGACTCATATTACAACTTTTGAATTTGCTGGTGTTTGCTTTTTGGTTCAGGATGTGGCTCAGGATGTGATTCATTTTGGAGAAGGTTTCATGGGCAGCCAAGAAAAATATGCACTCTGCTTTTCTTGGTTGAAATATTATACATATGTCTATTAGCTCTATTTGGTTTATAATTTTTTTTAGTTTTGAGGAATTTTTACTCATCTTTTGCCTTGAATGTTGATCTAGTGGCATGTGTTGTGTTTTAAAGTCTCCCAATATTATTTGAGATCTGATGTCCTGAAGGGTTTGTTTTACAAATGTGAGTGAACCCACATTCAGGACATAAATATTTACTATCATTATATCTTCTTGATAAATTGTTCCTTTTAATAATAGGAAGTGTTCTTCTTTGATTCTTCAGATGTGTTCAAGCTTAAAATATGTTTTATTGGATATCAGTTTTGCAACCCATGCTCATTTTTGGTCTCCATTGGCAAGATATATTTTTCCTTCCTTTCACTTTTAGCCTATGAATATCCTTGGCTGTAAAATGTGTTTTGTGAAAGCAACATATATTTGGATTATTTTTTAATCCACATTGTCAGTCTGTGTCTTTTTTAATTGGTGAATTAAGTCCTGTGACATTCAGTGTCAATACTGAGATATGGTTTTGTTTCCTATAAATTTGTGTTCTATATTCTGTTTGATAAAATATTTTTTTCTTTTTTGCTTAGTTGCCCAGATGATTAAATTGATCTATTCTCTGTCTCTAAAATTTGGTTCTTCATTCTTCTTTATAATATATTTCTTTAAGTATTGTTCTAGTGCCATTTTAGTGTTCATGAATTTTTCCAATTCTGCTTATCTAGAAAAAACTTTATTTATCCATCAATTTTGAATAATAACATAGTTGGTTATAGCCATTTTGGTTGGAAGTTTTTTTGTTTTTATTTCCCCCAAGGGTCTGGAATATATTATATCAGTCTCCCCTGGCATTCATGACTTGGTTTGTAAAGTCTGGTGTGACCTTTATCATTTTGCCCCTGAATGTCACTCATTCTTTTCTTCTCACTCTTTTTAAGTTTCTTTCTTTAGCCTCTATTTTAGTCATTTTTATTATTATATGATGTGGGGAGGTCCATGTTTGTTCTTAACAGTGATCTGTATGTCTCTTGTATGTGTATATTCAAGTCTGTTTCCATGTTTGAAAATTCTCTAAAATTATTTATCTTAAGAGATTATGAACACCCTTGGTCTGTGCCTCTATCTCTTTTTTATTCCTTTAATCTGGAAGCTAGGATATTTTATATTGTCCTATAATTGTTGGATATTTAGTTTCTATTGTTTTAATGTCTTCTGTATACTGCTGACTGTGCTATTGGTTTTTAATGAACTGTCTTCTAAATAGTGATATTCTGTTTTCCATTTCATCTAATCTTTCAGAATTTCTTTTTATTGCAGTTTTCATTTCATTTATTGAGTCTTTTATTTTATCCCCAGCCTCATTCTGATTTATTTTTAATATCACAATTCCCTGTTTCATTCCCTGTATACGTACTGTGAGTCCTTTCATCATATTGAAGATCAGATTCAGAATCCTCTTCCTTGCATTTCTTGTAGGTCAGTATTTGTGATTTTTATTTTTTCACTATTTCTCATTCTCATATTTTCAGAATTCTTGGGTGTGTTTTTCTGTTGTTCTGCAATGTTCTTTATTTCTGTGTGTGTGTCATTGATAGGTGCCATTCCAGACCACTAATGAGAGATATTTTTCTAGCTATTTCTCACACTTTGATATTAACCCTAAATAATGTGTCTATTATCACTCCACTTTTGTTCTACTTGTATATTGTCAAAACTGAGTTGCTCTGGGGTACCTTCTGATTGCTCTTATGATGGTGTTGATGGGTTTGAGGTCTTAAGGTGAGTAGTTCTGTCTGCCAATACCTGTATATAGTGTCAAAGCAGTGTTGTGGGCAGAATAGTTTGTGAACTATGAGTCTTGTAAGCCTTTATGTGTGGTCTTTTGATTCTTTCCTTCTATCAGCTGTGGTTAGTTTATTTTTATTGTCTGGTTGTCCTTTTCTGAATCACATGTCTAATCCAATCTTAGCATTAGGGGATTAAAAGTGACAAGAGGTTCTTGAATTAGTGTTGCTTTTAATATTGAGGGTTAAGTGAGGGGGAGTAGCTAGGGTGATGGGTACATGAGTAGGGTAAAGTAGAGAATATGATTAAGTTAAATAAGAATTTAAGCATAATAAGGTAGTGTCTAGTTGAGATGTGAGATAGTGATACTCTAGGATTCTTGTAGTTAATATAGAATATTTAGATATGGAGATATAAAATAACTTGAATATAAAACAAGAAGTTATAGTAAAGAAAAAAGTTTAGATATGAGAGTAGATATAATAGAGGGAGATAGCTTGTTAAATCAATGGGAGAGGGAACAAACAAACTTGCATAAAATAACAAAACAAGCAACAAATATAACAATGATAAAAGTAAATTAAAGGCAGAAAACCAACCAAAAACAAACAAACAGACTAGTAACAGTGTGAAAAAAAAGCAGTACTACCAGTTTACACATTTAGGGCCTGTATAGTGTCTATACACCATACTAGATTTCAGTGCATGTTCCCATATCTCTTATTTGTTATTTAACCTATTGTCAACTTTTGGATCCACCTTATGAGTGTTTGTGCCACTCTCTCACCTTTGACTGCTTTGTGTTAAGATGTCAGGATGGCAGTTGTCAGTGTCAATGAGTTCCGTGTAAGTGCAGGGCTCTATACTCTCTGGCCCTGGGCTCTGCACTTTTAGGTCCTCATCTCTGTACTTCCTGGGCCTGAGATATGCTGCATCTCACAGTTACCATTTTCTTCCTCAATCCCTCAAGTATAAATTTTTTATTATAGAATCAGAAACAAAATACTGAAACTCTCTGTTAGTATATTTTTATAGATGAAAGCAATGCTTACATTTTAATACTATTTCAAAAATAGAAATAAAATCAGATATAATTACTAATATAGTCCCTGAACTGTATAACATTTTCCTAATGAATATCACTCCTTTAGTGTCTTTGTTTACAAGAGTCATAAATATTGGTTATACTTGTAAACTGCTGAACACTAGATTAAAATTTATGATCTTGTCAGATACTATAAATCCTCTACTAAAACACTTCAATATATTCCACTTTTACTCAGTAAGAGATGTTTTTTATGAAGAACTATGTTATCTGGCCCCTCCTACCTTTCTTACTTTACCTCCTAACCTCCTAACTTTTCTTCCTTGTTTGTTGAGCTATATCCAGACTGACCTTTTTGCCTTACCACAATATTTTAAGCACATTATTATTTTAATATTTACTGTACTTTTTCAGGAAAAACAATCTTACTTCAGGTATTTTCACTGTTTCCTCACTTTCAGTAAATCACTACTCAAATATCATATCAAAGAAACCTTATCTGGCCATCCTTAAAACAGGATCATCATGTTATGTGCCTTCCTTTTTTTTGCTTTATTTGTGATAATAGTATTCTTTATCTGACATTTTAAATATTTTACTTGTTCATTTGTTCTCTCGTCTTCTAAGTAACCTCCATTAGGAAATTAGGAGTAGTTGAGTGTTTATTTAATTTCTGTATGGTAAGCACCCACATATATAAGTTATAAAATATTTACTAAATGAATGAAAGAATTTTATTTAATTTTTTTCTAAATCCATGTGGTGGGAGGAGGGATTCAAAATTGCAACTGAGAGACACAACACTTCTCAGTAGCTGAAAGAAATAAAGTTCAACTACTTAGAAGGCAGTGCCTTAATCAACAAAATAAATACATCCCAGCAACCAAAATAGATCCAGGTACCTCAACAGAAACCCTGAACTCGAAGAATAAGAACAAAGATCAGGCATCACATCTACTGTAGATACAACTGGGTCGCCCGCCCACGGGCTGCGTGGGCTGCCTGCCCAAACTGCATTCCCTAGTCCTGACTGATACCACTGTGGCAAAATAACCAGTGACTAAAAACGGTCATAGAGTCTCATCTTAAGCAGCGAGCAGCACCCACGTCAGAATCCTGTGCGCTCACCAGAGACGGGACCACAGTGGCACAGGGACTCCCATGGACACCAGGACCAAGAAAGCCAGGTACCTGAATGTGGCTAGGGAAGCTGCGGATCCTAGCGTGTGCCCCAGGTCCAGCACTGGCCCTGAGCATCTGTCCCATGCCCCACAACCCAGCACTGTTCTCGTGCAACTTGTCTGTGCCCCAGGACCCCCACTAGTTGCCTGTGCCTGCACCACCCCCACCCCTAAACTCAGCACTCACATTTTGTGCCTAGTCCCCACAACCCGCTGGAGCCTGGGCACTTACCTTGCTGGCGACTTGCTTCCCAGATGGCGAAAGCTCTGTGTGCCCGTGAGATCTCCTAGGGCCCCCAGCTTGTATGCCATGCCAAAGGCAGAGACCATTGCTGGACACTGCACAGTGCCTGCGCCTCCAGACCCATGTGCACCTACCCCACACCCCTGGCCCGCCACTGGGAGTTTCTGCCCACCCGGCAGCCTGAGACTCAGTTCCAGTCTAGAGCACAGCCCAGTGCACACTGGTGCAGCCTAGCAGCAGGCACTAGGAATCTGTACCCACTCACACTAGGGTCCAGTAATAGCAGTGTACCCAGACTGCATTCTTGGAACTGGCAGTGATCTGGCAGTAAGTGTGTGTGCCCAGGGACCAGCAACCCTTTGCCCAGGGTACATCTTGGGACCACATCAGCTAACCCAGTTAGAATTTCCAGAGACACAGGAAAATTTATTGAGATGCAATATCTGCACAGGACCTTAGGGGGAGGTTCCAAGTCTACTTTGGACATCCTCCACCCCTGCTGTAGGGAAACACAGGCCTGAGTCTAGGGTGGTGAGTGCAGAGGCACTGACTACAGGATGGAATTACACAGAACCTGAGAATTGTACAGAATCTATTAACAATGACACCAGATATCCTGACACTTAAACCCAAAGCAGTTAAAGGAAAGAAAAGTGTCCAAACACCCAGAGAGTGACTTAAGAAGATGAAAATAGAGTACAAAGTATATTAAGAGATATTGGATTATATTCTGAAAGCTACCAAAGCAAACAGACATATAAATATTATATAGACCTGACCCCATATTCGTAAATAAGTAGGACTTTTTTTTTCTTTTAATGTTGATGTTTTGTTTTGTTTTTATATTGCTTTTGTTTTGTTATGGTTGTTGCTGTTTTTTTTTCCTCATCCATCTTTTAAATTTACTTGTTTTTTTAATATATATTTGATAGTTTGCTTTGTTTTCTGGTTTCACAGAGTCGCTAGTTCCTTTTATTTTATTCTTGTCCATTTTTCCTCTTTCTTCCATTTTCTTTTCTTTTTTTTTCTTCTTTTGGTTGTTTTTTTTTTCTTTTTCTTTGATTACATAATACTTAGTCTCGGTATCTTGTGTTGATTTTTTTATGTTTGTTTGCTCCTTCCTTCACCCCTCTTACAAACATCCCCACACTAACCTACATACTCTTTTCTCCAAAAATTTTCCCCATAATATACCTCCTTATTTAATACTCAAAGTATTTCATATCTCCATACTTACTCTACTAACTATAAGAGTCCTAATAACTAACTCTCTCTCATTCTCAGCAAGATATTACCTCATAATACCTAACAAGTTCCTCAACCTAAACATATCCTCTACCTAATCTGACTCCTTTACCCATAACCTCAGCTCCTCCCCCATCACCAACCCTCAACATTGAAAAAGTTCTGCTGACTTGCTGAGACCTCCAAACTCCTAATACTAAGATTGGACTAAACATAATACTCACAAATGATGGGTAGAAATCAGAAAAACAGGACAGATAACACTATAAATATGAGAACCAGGAATAATGAAGAGACAACAGAAATTACAAATACTGACCTACAAGAAATGCAATAAGGGGAGTTCAGAATCTTGATTTACAATATGATCAAATGATTTAAACAAGTCTAGGGAGGATGAAAGATGAGATAGAAACACTAAGAAAGAATCAGAAAGAGGTCTGGAATAAAATGAAAAGAGTCAATAAGTGAAATGAAGACAGCAATATAAAGAAATTCTGGAAGATTAGATGAAGTGGGAAACAGAATATCACTGTTAGAAAACAGTACATCCAAAACCAAAAACACAGTCAGTGATCTACAGAAAACTTTACAGCAACAAAACTTAAACATCCAGCAATATGGGATAATATGAAGCATCCTAACTTACAGATAATAGGCATTGAAGAATGGATAGAGGTATAGATGAAGGGCATCCATAATCTCTTCAAAGAAATAATCTCAGAGAATTTTCCAATCATGGAAAGAGTCTTGTATCTTCAAGTCCAGGAGGCATACAGCACTCCATTGAGACAGGACCAAAGAAGGACCACCCCACATCACATAATAACCAAAATGATCAACATAGAGGCCAAGGAAGGAATAAAAAAGCAGTGAGAACAAAAGGACGGTGACATATAGAAGCAAAACAATAAGAATCACCCCAGCCTATACAACCCAAGTCATGAATGTTAGGAGAGACTGGTACGACATGATTCAGACCCTGGAAGAAAATAACTTCCAACCAAAACTAATCTATCCAGCAAAACTACTATTCAAGATCAATGGGGAAACAAACGTGTTTCAGGATAAACAGAATCTTAAAAAAAATCATGAATTCAAAGCCTACACTACAGAAAATTATTAAAGAAATAAACCATAAGGAAGAAAAAAGAAGCAGACTTCAGAACCAGAGAAGAGAGGAAGTTAATGAGTGGGCCATTTAAGTAAGGAAGAAAGACCAAACCACCCAAGCGTAGAAATAACACAAAATGGCAGAAAACAAAAATCATATTTCAATAATATCTCTTAACGTAAAAGGACTTAACTCCCCAATCAAAAGACATAGACTGGCAATGTGGATTAAGAAACATAATCCAAATATATTCTGTCTGCAAGAAATTCACCTTAAAGCCAAAGACATTCACAGAGTGAAAGTGAAAGGAAAAAAAAGATATACCATGCTATTGGTGACCAAAAGAGAACAGGGGTAGCAACACTGATATCCAATAAAACAGACTTTAAACTAAAACACATAAAAAGAGACAAATCAGGGCACTTCCTTTCATTAAAAGGAACAATACACCAAGAAGATATAATGAGAGTAAATATTTATGCTGCAAACATGTGACCAACCACATTTGTAAAACAAAACCTTCTGGACATTAGATCCCAAATAGACACAAATACAATAATTCTGGGAGACTTTAATATGCCTATCACACCACTGGATCGATCTTCAAGGCAAAGATGAGTTAAAGACTCTTTAGAACTAAAGGAAACCATAAACCAAATGAGCATAATAGACTTTTCAGAATATTTCAGCCAGGAACTACAGAATATATATTCTTCTCATCAGCCCATGGAACCTTCTCCAAAATAGGTCACATCCTGGGACACAAAGAAAGTGCCAGCAAATTCAAAAGATGTACTATAATCCCTTGCACCTTTTCAGACCACAATAGAATAAAAGTAGAAATCAACAACAGGAAACTCAAAAGAAATTATTGAAATACATAGAAATTGAATGATATACTATTCAATGATGATTGGGTAGGAGCAGAAGTTAGGGAAGAAATAAAGAAATTTATGGAAACAAATGAAAACAGAGACACAACCTACCAAAATCTGTGGGACACTATGAAGGCAGTATTAAGAGGAAAGTTTATTGCATTGAGTGCCCACATAAGAAGGACAGAGAACCACCAAGTAAAGAACCTAATGACACAACTCAAGGACATAGAAAGTCTGATACAGTCTATTCCCAGAGCCAGCAGAAGAAATGAAATAGAGAAAAACAACAACAACAACAACAACAAAAAAAACAATTCAAGAATCAATAAAACAAAAAGTTGGTTCTTTAAAAATATTAATAGAATTGATAAACCCCTGGCCAACCTAACCAAAATAAAAAGAGATTCAAATCAAATTATCAAAATTAGAAATAAAAAGGTGATATCAGCAGATATTGAAGAAATGCAAAAGATTATCAGAAACTACTTAAAAAAATTATACTCCAGTAGACTTGAAAACATGGAAGAAACTGATAGATTTCTAAGCACAGTTAACCTTCCTACATTCAGCCAAGAGGATGTAGCTAGCTTAAAACAAACAATAGCAACCAAATAAATGATTTCTACAAAATCTTCAGTGAACAACTAATACCAATACTTGATAACTTGTTCTGGGAAATTAAAAGAGATGGAACTCTCCCAAATTCCTTCTGTTGAGGCGAGTATCACATTAATCCCCAAACCAAATAAAGATATCTCAATAAAGAAAATCTACAGACCAATATACTTAATGAACATAGATGCAAAAATTCTAAACAAAATACTAGCTATACACATTCAAACCTATATCAAGAGAATAATACGTCATGGCCAAGTTGGTTTCATCCCAGAAAAACAAGGCTGATTCAATATACACAAATCAATACAGGTTATCCACTACATACATAAAACCAAGAAAAAAAAAAACAACATCATCATAGCAATAGATGTTAATAGTGTTAAAAACCCTGCAGAAAATAAGACAGGAGAAGGAAATCAAAGGAATTCACATCGGAAGAGAGGAATTAAAATTATCCTTATTTGCAGATGACATAATTCTTTATCTGGTAGACCCAAAGAACTAAACCAAAAGACTTCTGGAGCTGATTGACAAATTCAGCAAAGTTGCAGGATACAAAATCAACCTAAAGAAATCAGTGGCTCTTCTTTACGCAAACAATGAATCCACAATGAAAGAAACAAAGAAAACAATTCCATTCACTATAACCTCAAAACCAATAAAATACCTAGGAATAAACCTAACCTAAGATGTAAAAGACCTCTACAACAAAAACTATAAAACATTAAAGAAAGGAATTGAAGACCTTGGAAGATGGAAAGATCTCCCGTGCTCATGGATATGCAGAATAGATATCATCAAAGTGGCCATTCTGCCAAAACTTATCTATAGATTCAATGCAATTCCCATTAAAATACCAGCTACATTCTTCAGAGAAAAATCAATCATGAACTTTCTATGGAGATAAAAAAACCTAGAATAGCCAAAGCAATTCTCAGCAATAAGAAACATGCAGGAGGCATCACAATCCCAGAATTCAAACTATACTATAGAGCAATAGTAGTAAAAACAACATGTTATTGGCACAAAAACAGGTACACTGACCAGTGGAACAGAATAGAAGATAAAGAAACAAATCCACACACCTACAGTCAATTAATCTTTGACAAAGGGGCCAAACTCATACACTGGATAAAAGACAGCCTTTTCAACAAATGGTGCTGGGAGAACTGGCTAACCATTTGTAAAAAGATGAATCTAAACTCCTATATCTCACCATAGATAGGAAGGAATCAACTCAAGATGGATCAAAGACTTAGAAATTAGACCTGAGACTATGAAGTTAGTAGAGGAGAGCATAGGTTCAACACTACAATATATTGGCACAGGCAGTAACCTTCTCAACAAAACCTCCAAAGCTCAGAATATTAAAGCAAGAATTAACAAGTGGGATAGCATCAAACTAAAAAGTTTCTTCTCATCAAAGGAAACCATCAATAAGCTAAAGAGGAAGCCTACAGAATGGGAGAAGATCTTTACCAACCACCACTCTGATAGGGGGCTAATATCCAGAATATATAAGGAGATTGAAAAACTCTACACTAGCAAAACAAACAACCCAATCAAAAAATGGGCAAATGAACTGAATAGACGCTTCAAAAAAGAAGAGATACAAAGGGCCAATAGATACATGAAAAAAATGTTCTGCATCACTGGCCATCAGGGAGATGCAAATCAAAACTACACTGAGATTCCATCTAACCCCAGTCAGAGTGGCAAGCATAAAGAAATCAAATAAGAACAAATGCTGGTGAGGATGTGGGGAAAGAGGAACTCTTTTACACTGTTGGTAGGAGTGCAAACTATTTCAGCCACTATGGAGATCTGTGTGGAGATTTCTAAGAAAGCTAGGACTAGATCCACTGTACGATCCATCTATAACACTCCTGGGTATTTTTCCAAAAGGGTTGAATCCAAAGAACTATAGCAACATATGCATACCTATGTTCATTGCAGCACAATTTGTAATAGCCAAAATATGGAACCAACCCATGTCTCCATCAACAGATGAATGGATTGCAAAACTTGGGGAAATACACACAATGGAATTCTACTCAGCCATAAACAAGAATAAAATAATATTATTTGCAAGAAGATGAAAAGCCCTGAAGAGCATTATGTTAAGTGAGATCAGCCAAGCACAGGTATCAGCCCAAACTAGGGAATGTAGAGGATACCAGCGGTACTCCAGGTAATGGAGGGGAAATACCAGCAAAGCTTGAATGGAAAGATAGGGGAGGAGAAAGACTGAACTTGATTAATGAGGGTCTACATCCGAATATGTTTAAAATTATGAATATGGCATGGTTACCTGGACAAACATTGGTGGGAAGGGGGATGGGAAAACAGGGGCTGGGTGGGGAGAGTGCACCATGTATAGTTTAAATGTATACCACTTATGTTCAATAAAGAAAAAAATGAAAATAAATAAATGAAATTTAAAAAATAAATAAAATATTTAGTATACATCAAAAATAAATAAATAAATAAATCCATGTGGTGGTACATACTTGTAATTCCAGTACTTGAAAGGCTGAGACAGAAAGATTTCAGGATGAAGGCTAGCCTCTGCTACTTAATGAGTCCCTCCACAACTTACTGAGATCCTTTTCCCAAAATAAAGAATAAAAAATAGGGCTGAAATGTAACTCAGATGTAGAATGCCTTTGGGTTCCATTATCAGTACCAAAAAAAAAATTTCCTCTTTCAACTTATACTTGGGATATAAAATGATTAACTATTTATTAAGTTTTGGAGGAACTATATAAGAATTAAATTCATGAAATAAACAGGCAAACAGTTAACTTAAATAATTCAACAGTAAAATCTTATCCTGATTATAATTTATAAATTATTGATTAATTCAATTCTTGTCATGATTTACAATCAACTGAGATAAAATGTTTGATATAAAATTCTCCGATCCCACATTAATTTCTCTTTGGGATATCATAAAAGTTTGAAAGAAGGAGCCATGCTTAACTGTACAAAATTTCTTGACTTTCAATGTAAACCTTTGTAGTTTGCCAGTCCCTTCCTTCCTTTTCTTTTCTTCTATTTTTCCTAAAAAAAATTATAACATGGCTTATTTGTTCACTTTCATTAAAAAGAAGCATCTTGAACTTCTCTTCCCCTTATTTCCATTTATACTAAGCTAGTAAATCACACTTGAACCATAGAACAGAAGAAAATAATATTTTTAATGTTTCTATTATTACCCTATCCTGATCATTTATGACCTAGGTAACCTGCTTAATTTCTTTACTGATCTAATCTTATTTATCTTTGAGGAAAGGATGCCTGTAGGTCAAAGTTCCTCTTGAGGTGGGTTATATGGAATTTAAAATATCTAAAATGACTGTAGGAGTGACTTCCATATACTCTCTAACTTGTTATAATCACATCCTCATGCTAAATAACATAACCCCTAGCATATTGGCAGTTGATAATTGTAAAGTCATTACCAGAAAGAAAGAGAAATGGGAAAAGTTGGTGTTGTGTTAATTCTGAAAAAAATTTTATTTTTTAGTAAAAAATGAAAATATTGCTACCCTCTATTAGCCTATCCCCCTCGTTACTTTTAAATTTTACTTATAACCTCCCAACCACCAATAGGTAAAAAATATGAACTGTGATACTTTCTTCCTGCTGATATACTTGGCTAATGGGAAATTTCACTGCTCAGTTGGGGCTTTGCAATGGACTGGCTTGGTCGGAGCACTTAGGGACTCTGCCAGGGTGTTGGGTCCCTTTGGGACTGATTTCTCAAAAGGTGGATAAAGGCTTCGGTTGTATTTCTGCAGAGGTCTCTCTACAGTGATTTCCCTCTCTGGCCATGTAAAACTCCTTCAAGTCCTTGTTTGGCGCTAAACGTGAGGATTTTCCCCAGGACTTGGGAGAAAGAAATCTGACATGGACAACTGCCTCTTATGCAATTGATGGAGTTTTATTTTTCATAACCAATATTTATACTCTTATCCCCAGTGGCAAAGTGTAAATACCAAAGTACAATAGTGAGGCATTAAGTGTAAACAAGATAAACAAGATAAAAGGAGGACCTGTGGCATCACAGTTTAAGATTTGTCTGGAACCTTGTGATTAAAGTCAGCCTCCTTGGCTTTGTGATTGAGATGAGATTTTTGGCCTCACAGGTGAGCCCTAGGGGTCAGAGTCTGGAGTCAGGAAGGGCGGGAGTCACACCCAAAGTCTTTTTGGAGAAATTCAGCCTTTAGGATCTCCTTTAATCCTTTCAGAGTCTTCCATTCATAGGGCTTAGTCCATGCCCTCCTCTGTCTAGCAAGGTCTGAGCCATGTGTGTTTATGATCCAAAGGGCTGCAGTGAAAATCTGTCGAGTCCTGTCTGCTCTGCCATCTCCTATGAGGCAATACTTATAATACAGTTAGTAGACAGGGCCAAAAACATTATGACACAGGCAATTTGCCTGCTGCTGAGTTACAAATGGTAGGCTTTTGTTAAGCCAAGGCCAGGAAAAGGCTTATTTGCATCTCTAAAAGAGAAGCAAATGGCCCAGATTCCAGAGAAACAATTTCACACCTTTTGGGGGATGAAGCAAAAGGTAGGAGCCTGTGTTTGGAGGCAGGGCAAATTTGCAGCCTCCCCTTCTGGTAGAGACGGTGGTGCTGAGATATGGGAGCTAATCTGTAGATCAAAGGACCTGCCTGCAGAAAGGCCTAAAGGAACTTTGTAGCCCCTCTCCAGCCCCTGAACTCTGACCATGTTTTATTACGGCTTGGAGCAATGCAGAGAAAGTATGAGGGCTCAGACATATTACTAGAAAATTTATCTTCCACGAACTTAACTTCTCCCACAGTCCTAATTTTTTGGGATCCTGTTTTACATTATTGGTTGCTATTAGTTTAGAATCATTACCAGAAGAATAATAGCTTACATATCTAAGAGCAAGGAGTACTCTGGCCAGGAACAACACTCCCTTGGGACTTCATCTCCTTGAGATTTCTTATGCCACATCATGCATGTGGGAGCACAGCAGACTCCAAGGAAAGTGGAGCTGTGGCAGGGCTTGGATTACAAATCCAAGTTGTACAATTACAAAAATTAAAAAGTTTTGAGTCCCTGCAAGGTGTGCTGAGCCCAGCCCCTTGAAGCTTTAGATGCTCCATGCGCTGAGAAATCTGCCGAATTCCTCCCAGCTGATTCACAGGGGCTCACCTGGGCTTGCTGTCCGCCGCTCCTTTCTGGAGCCTGGTGTGCTATTGAGTGCGTTGGTCTGGAGCCGTAGCCATCCAGTGAATTCGCCGCTGCCACCGGCAGTAAGGGGCTGCTACCGCGTCCTCAGCCGTGAGGCCGGTGTGTCTCCTCTCTGGCTCTGGGCTCCGTTCTGAGTCCCCCTCCTCTCTGGGGCCTGGTGCTGCAAGAAAAGATGGTGCCTGCCGTTCCGCACCGTGGCTCCGGCTCCAGCACTGCAGTCTGGTTTCTTTCTGGTGCTTCATTTTTTCAGCCCTCTTTTTCTTTGTCCCTTGTAGTTACATTTTTTTGTTTCTCTGCTGATGGTGTTTTCTGGCTATGAAAGGTGCTGATTTTGTGGTAATAGAGACTGGTTGTTAGTGGGGCTCGTAAGCCCTGCTTTCCTCCGTCGCCATCTTCCCAGAACTCAAGAAATTTTTGATTTTACGTTTTACTTCACCTAAGACCAATTCTTCACATTTAGAAGTGTGGTGTTCAGTCTTCATATGTTGATGTAGTTTATCTGAGTACTCTTATAGTTGATTTTTAATTTCATTATGGTCTGAAAAGACACAGGGAACTATGTCACATTTTTTAAATTTGCTAGTGCTCACTTTGTGGGCCATAATGTGACCAATTTTGGAGAAGGTTCTGTGAGCAGCTGAGTAAAATGTGAACTTTGTTGTAGTTGGAGAAAATATTCTATATGTGTATAACAGGCCCATTTGATTAATGGTTTTCTTTAGGTCTGAGGCATCTTTACTGACCTTTTGTCTAAAAGATCGATCTAATAGTGTAAGAGCAATGTTGAATTTTTCAGTATTATTGTATTGGGGTTTACATATGATTTAATGTCACAAAGAGTGTTTTATGAAAGTAGCTGCACCAATGTTTGGGTAATAAATATTGATTATTGTTATTTCTTCTTGCTGCATTGTTTCCTTTACCAGTAGAAAATGCACTTCTTTGTCTCTTTTCATAAGATTGGGCTTGAAGTCTATCTTACCTAATATCATAGTTGCTACTCCTCCTTGTCTTTGATTTCTATTGGCATGGATAATCTTGTTCCAGCCCTTTACCTTAAGTTTGTTACTATTTTTAGTTCTATGGTTTGTTTCTTGCAAGCATCAGATCAATGGGTTTTGGTTTTTAATCAATTTTGCCACTGTATATCTTTTTATTCTGGAAATGAGGCCATTTATTTTCGTGTGATTATTGAAAAATGATTTTTAATTCCTAACATGTTGAGATTTTACTTCTGTTTAAAAAAAGTTTGTTCTTTGCTTAGTTGTCTGTTGGATGGAAATTCTTGTTCTCTGGTTCTGGCATGTATTACTTATTTTTTCTTTGTATTTAATCTATTTGAGCATTTTCAGTAGCGCTGGTTTTGAAGACATAAACTCCTACAGCTTCTGTTTTTCATGAAAGATTTTTTATTTTCCCATATTACTTGAGAGATAGTTTTCCTGGGTAGAAAATATTTGGCTGAAACACAGAAAGTGAAGGGACATATGTTTCCTCTAATATGCCCAAACTCGGGAGCATAGGGGATACCAGAGGGACTCCAGATAATGGAAAGGAAATCTCAGCAAAGTTTGATTGGAAAGATAGGAGAGGAGGAAGGCTGAATTTGATTAATGAGGGTCCACATCCGAATATGTGTAAAAGTATCAATATGGCATGGTTATGCTGGACAATAATTGGTGGGAGAGGGGGAAGGGAAAAAGGGGATGTGGGGAGAGGACCCCAAATACAGTTTAAATATATACCCTTTATTTTCAATAAAATATGTATTAAAATAAAAAAATAAAATAAAAGAAAATAAATTTTGGGCTGCAAATTGTTTTCTTTCAGAGTTTAGAATATGCTAATCCAGGCCATTCTGGCTTTCATGACTTGCTTTTGGAAGTCTATAGTGATTTTCATTGGTTTTCCTCTAAAAGTTAATTGGTCTTTTGTTTTTGCTGTCCTTAAGATCATTTTGACTCTTATGTGGTGTGAAGAACCTTTTCTCTGATCTTGCCTAAAGGAGGTTCTATAGGTTTCCTTCACCTGTGTGTTGAACTCTTGCTCTTTGTTTGGAAATTTTTCTGCTATTACTTCTTTGAAAAGATTGTCAACACTGGGAAGATTCACTTACATCTGTGTAAACTTTATTTTGATGAGAAGTTGCACTAGTATTTTACCACCAGATGAAAAAAGTGAGCATTTAAAAATTAATGTATTGGCCGGGCGTGGTGGCACATGCTTGTAATCCCCGTGCTTGGGAGGCAGAGACGGGAGGATCATGCTGGTTTGAAGCCAGCCTCGCTGGCTTAAGAGACCCATTTTCCAAATTAAAAAAAAATAGGTCTGGGAGTGTAGCCCGGAGGTAGAAGGGCTTCCAGGAACTCCAGGACCACCAAAAAAAAAATTAATGTATTTAAAATAAAGTACATCCTGGTGTGGTGGCACACGCTTGTAATCCCCGTGCTTGGGAGGTGGAGACAGGAGGATCACTCTGGTTCGGAGCCAGCCTTGCTGGCTTAAGAGACTCTGTTTCCACATAAAAATGTTAAAAAAATAGGTCTGGGAGTGTAGCCCATGGGAGTCTATACCGGAGGTAGAAGGGCTTCCAGGAACCCAAGTACCACCAAAAAAAAAAAAAAAAAAAGAAAAAAAGAAAAAAAATAAAGTACAGAGAAAAAAAATTATAATATATTAAGTTTTTGTTTTGAATAGAATCTTTTCCTCAATCCTTAATGTAAAAATCTTGTGCTGTAACTTTTAAAGCCATACCAATAAGAGTGCTAAACTGTGGACTAAAAAGTAGGTGTGTAAATATTTTTAATCATTATTACTTATAAAATAAAAGGTAACAACTACATTAAATAAACATATATGCTATTTTCTTTATATGTTAAATATATGTTAAATATTGGAAGATATTTTCTTTTTTTTCTTTTTTTTTTTTTTTGCAGGTCTGGGGATGGAACCCAGGGGCATTCAACATTCAGGCCACACCCCCAGCCCTATTTTTTATTCCTTATATTTTTTGAAACAGGGTCTCACTAAATTGCAGATGGCCTCACTAAGTAGCTGAGGCTTTCTGAGAACTGTAATCCTCCGGTCTCAGCCTTCCAAATGCTGAGATTACAAGCATGTACTACAACACCAGGCAGATATTTGCAATTTTACAGTAAAATTTACAATTTTTGGGGAAAAAAAAAAGATTGTTGAGCCCTTTGGCTTCACCTTTGTTTCCCTCCTCTATGTCAATTATTCTTTGGTTACCTGCTTTCAGATGGGCCCATATTTCTTCAATGTCCAATTCCTGCTGTCAAACTTTATTATAATTTATACCTATGAGTTCATTTTTGAAGTAATCATCTTCTTGGAGTGAGATTATATTCTCCATGTGGTTTAATTGATTGTTTATAGTTTGAATAGATGCCTTTACTTCAATTATTGCATCCATTATTTTTTTCAGACTCTATTATTTTCATACATGAAGGGTGTGGTGAGCTCCTGGAAGTTGTAGCAGGTGTTGTTGTTGTTGTTGTTGGTGGTGGTGGTGGTGGTGGTGGTGGTGGTATTGGGGTTCCTGGAAGCCCTTCTATCTCTAGGCTACATTCCCAAACCTATTTTATACTTTTTTTTTTTTTTTTTTTGAAGCAGGGTCTCTTAAGCCAGTGCGGCTGGCTTCGGACCTGCGTGATCCTCCTGGCTCCACCTCCCAAGCAGAGAAATCACAAGCATGCACCACCACGCCTGGCTGTAGCAGGTTTTTGCAGAGGAAAAACTGATGACTTGGAACACGTGGATCTGTAGCTGCTCACTTAAGATCTTTGTTTTCCTTTTTTTTTCTGTGGAGTGTGGTGCTGTGAGGCAAGACTATGTCTGTGCGGCACCCGCCTCCGCGAGGCAGGTGTGTTTTTTTTTTTTTTTTTTTCTGCTCTCTGGTCAGTCTTCTAATCTTTTTCTCTGTCCCTTGTGTTTATCATTTTATTCCTCTACTGATAGTATTTTATTGCTTTGTAGAGCGCTGTTCTTAAGGCAATGGAGATCAAGTGTCAACAGGAACCTTAAGCACTATTCCTCTAGATCGCCATTTTTCTAGTAGAAAAATGTTCTTTTTAAATGTACACATCATATTGCCCTAATTCAAACAGCTGGAACCTCACACTTTTCAAATTAAATTTAACTGTGACCCAAATATTTTGATATAAATTCAAAAATTTACCTTTTGTTTTTTTTCTTAATGGAATTATATCAGGCAAAAAGACCTTCAGTCCACAAGACACAGTGACCTAGTAGGGCCTTTGGGGATTGCTACAAAACACCCAATCGTGGTGATCAGGGAGAAGTCAGACCAAAAAAACCCTATTTGTGGAAAACATAAACTCCTACATATACACTGGATCTCATCATAGTAGTACCCAATGGCTCCCTAGGCAGGGAGAGACACAGGCTAAGGATCTGTAGAAAACATAGAGACCCATGTTTGCACTGGATCTGGCATTAATGATACTGGCTGTCTGTGTAGACAAAGAACCCATGGAGAGCTCAGATAACCCAGCCTGCAGTGGAAGAGGCATATGTTACTCAGTACCGGAAAAGAGAGATAATAGGCTAGGATTATAATCATTGAAGGAGACCAAAAAGTGGTATTGCAAACTGACATCATTGTTATAGGTTACAGTACAAATGATAGTGCTAGTAACGTGTTCAAAAACCTAATATAGAAAATAAACCACAAATGGCTAGAAGAATACACTCATACCTAGAAGAATTTCATAGGCCAAGGCTACTCTGTACTCATATATTTTTATGGCTGTTTTGATATATTTTTGCTGTGCTGTTGTGTGGGTATGTGTGTGTGTGTGTGCATTTGCTTTCTTCTCCACCCTCTTTACAAGATTCTTTCCTCTTCCACATCTACTTTTTTGCCCCTTTTTTCTTCTTTTATTTGTCTTGTATTAAATCCACTTTGTATCACTATAACAAAATAAACTATACTGGTTACTAGATTCCTCCTATATATTCACTCTATTTAATCTCTACTATATGTTACCTTACTGCACTCAAACTCTCATTGTGTTACTTTTCAAATTTTTGCATTTACTATTTTAGAATCATTCCCCTAACTGAATCTTTACCATTGAATACAAAGCAAGTTGCTTTAGTATATACAAATTGAAACCTACATTGTGAGAGAATGCTATCAAAACAACTAAGATACAAACTTTTAAAACCTGAAAACATGAGGAAGAATAGCAAGGAAGCAGTAAGCTCTTGAATCACCACAATAATAGAACTTACCAAAACAGAGTTGCAGAGATTGTCAGAAGGACAAATCAAAATGTTAATAGTGCAAATGATGCAGGATTAGTAAAATAATTTAGAGAGAACATTAAATAAGTAAAAATAATAAATAATCTGATACCCTTAAAAAGAATCAGAAAGAAGCTCTGAATAAATTGAAGGATGTAAAAATTGAAGTGAAGACTAATACAAACTGTAAAGAGTAGACTAAACAACATAAAAATAAAATCTAACTCTTAGAAGATGACCACTCCAAATATAAAGTTATAATATATAATTTAGACAAATTAATCTGACAGCATAAATTTTACATTAAAATATATTTTTAAAACAGCTATTAAAGATAAAATAGAAACTGAAACCAAAGGGGTCAATAATCATTTCAAGGAAGTAGTATGAGAAAATTATCCAAACACAGAAAAAGAGGTCAATACACAGATACACAAAACATGTAGAAACTGACTAACTTAAAATCCAAGTAGAGAATCTGAAAAGCAACAAAAGCCAAACACTAAGTGGCATTCAGTGGAAAACAATTAAAATCACTCCAGACTTCCCCAACAAAGTCATGAAAGCCAGGAGAGACTGGAACAACATATTACAAACTCTGAAAAGAAACAATTTACAGACCAAAGTTTTCAACTTACCAAAAAATATTTCTCAAATTTGATGGAAAAATAAAAATATTCCACAAAAAACAGAAGCTGAAATAATTGATGACTTTCTAGTGCTGAGATTCCTGAGTTCTCTGTATAGTCTAGATATTATTCCACTATCAGAGGAGTTGGTGGTAAAATCTTCACCCATTCTGTTGGCTCTTGTTTGAAATTCTTGATAGTTTTATTTGCTGTACAAATGCTCTTCAGTTTAATGCAGTTCCATATATTGATCCACTTTTGAGTTTCTTATGCCTCTGGGGTATTGTTGAGAAAATTTTTATCTGTGCCTATGTGTTTCAGTGTTGGACCTATACCCACGTTAAGGTGCCTCAAGGTCTCTGGTCTAATTTCCAAGTCTCTGATCCATCTTGAATGGACTCTTGTACAGGGTGGGAAAGTCAAATTTATTTCCAGTTTTTTGAATATTATTAACCAGTTTTTCCAACATTATTTGTTGAACAGGCTATCTTTTTTCCAGTGTATGTTTGTGGCCCCTTGATAAAAAATCAATTGGTGGTAAGTGTGTGGAATTGTTTTTGAGTCTTCTATTCTGCTCTATTGGTCTATGTGTCTGTTTTTTTTGCCACTACCATTCTGTTTTTATTACTATGGCTTTGTAGTATAGTTTAAAGTCAGGTATTGTGATTCCTCCTGAATGTTTTTTTGTTGCTGAGAACTACTTTAGCTATTCTGTTTTTTGTTGTTGTTGTTCAAAATGGATTTAAGGAATGATCTTTCTATGTCTCTGATAAATGACCTAGGGAATTTAATGGGTATTACATTGAAACTCTAAATTATATTTGGGAGTATAGCCGGCCATTTTTTGATAATTATTTTGCCTATCCATGAACAGGAAAGATATTTCCATCTTTTAAGGTCTCCAATTTATTTTTCAATGTTTTATAATTTTCTTTGTAGAGGTCCTTTACTGTCTTGGTTAAGTTTATTCCTAAGTATTTTATTTTTTGTGGGATATCCTGAATGGAAATGTTTTCTCAATTTCTTTCTTAGTGTATTTATTATTGTTATGCAGAAAAGTTTCTGCTTATTTTTAAGATTTATTTTATATCCAGAAAACATGCTGAATTTGTTCATCAGTTCTGTAATATATTTGGTTGGTTTTGTTGGGTCTCCTAAGTATAGTATTATGTTATTTGGAAATAGTGAAAGCTTGAGGTTTTCTTTCTTATTTGTACCCCTTTGATGTCCTTTTCTTGCCTTATTTCTCTGGCTATAGTCTCAAGTACTATATTTAAAAGTAGTAGTGAGAATACACATAGAGCTCAAGAATATCAGCACTAAGCAAATAAATAACCCAATCAATAAATGGGCAAGTGAACTAAATAGACCCTCCACAAAGAAGAAATTCAAATGGCTAATAAATGCATGAAAAATTTCTCAATATCATTAGCTATCAGAGAGATGAAAATCAAAACTACTCTGTGATTTCAGCTAACTCTAACTATAATGACAATTATTCAAAACACAACAACAAATGCTAATGAGGATGTGGAGAAGTGAGAACTCTAATACATTGTTGGTGGGATCACAAATTAGTGCAAGCACTTTGGAAAAATTTATGCAAGACCCTCAGAAAAATGGGAACAAACATACCATATAATCCAGCAATAACACTTCTTGGTATCTACCCGAAAGAATGGAAACCAAACTTCCAAACTAATGGATGTATATATGTGTGTATAGCTACACAATTCACCATTGCCAAACTATATAACCAGCCAAGATGCCCATCAACTGATGAATAGATTATCAAACTATGGGATATATACACAATAGAATTTTACTCAGCCATAAAGAACAACACAGTTACATAATTTACAGGGAAAGGGAGGGAACTGGAGAACATTATGCTAAGTGAAATTAATTACAAAAAATAAGAAATTGGATACTTTCTCCAACATGCAAAAGCTAGGAAGTAAATGGATCATAAACAGAACTCTAGACAAAAAAGGGAATATATAACTGATGGGATGGGAGGGGGAAAGAGGGAAATTCTCTAATATCCATGAGGTACATTAAAATATCAAAGTCAGCCGGGCGTGGTAGCACACACTTGTAATCCCCGCCCTTGGGAGGCGGAGACAGGAGGATCGGGTAGGTTCGAGCCACCTGCGCTGGCTTAAGAGACCCTGTTTCCAAATGAAAAAAATGTATAAAAATAGGTCTGGGAGTGTAGCCCAGAGGTAGAAGGGTTTCCAGGAACCCCAGTACTACCAAAAAGAAAAAAGAAAAAATCAAAGTCAATCACTGAGCCAAGCATGAGAAAGAGAGAGGGGGCAGGGTTTGGGTAAGGGCTAATTGGGTGATGTATTTATATATGCCTCCACCATCTTGTACTCCATTAAGATGCATGACTACAATGCACCAATAAAAAATCAAAAAAAGAATTGATGACTTCCAAATCAGTGTTACTGAAAATACTCAGATATTAATTATAAAGAAATAAGTAATAAATGCCAGAGGCAGAGAAACAGTATTTTTTATTAATTAAACAAGTAGACAAAGAAGAACAGGCAGAAGCTCAAAACAAAGTTTAGACTCAAAATGTTAGAAATTAAAAATCATCTCTCAATAATTACATCATTTATAGGGAAATGGATGGAACTGGAGGACATTACACCAAGTGAGATTAGTCAGTCACAAAAAATAATAAATCAGATGATCTCCCAAATATACTAAAGCTAGATAAAATTGGTCATAGGAGTAACTCTAGATGAAGAAAGAGCAAATAAGGCGACCTGAAAGAATGGGTGGGGGAAAGAAAAAATTATCTAAGGCACACGTTATACTTTAACAAGCATATCAAAGTTAGTTACATAGCCAAACATGGCAAGGATGGACAGGGAGATAATGGGGTGGGAATTGGGTAATGACTTTTTGGGTTATGAGTGCATGTATATCTCCACCATCTTGTATCCCATTAAGATGTATGAATAGTATGAATACAGTGCACTAATAAAAAAATTTAAAAACAATTATGCTAAATATAAATAGCCTTAAATTCCTAATAAAAATACATACATTTGCAAACTGGATAAAAAACCAAAATTCATCTATATGTTGCCTGCAAGAAACACATATTACATGTAAAGATACTCACAAACTAAAGGAGATGGACTGGAGCAAGTTAATCCATGTCCACAGAACTCAAAATCAAGCAGGAATAGCAACTATAAGAAAAATTAGACCTCAAGCCTAAGTTTATCAAAACAGATAAAGCAGGTCCTTTTTTGCTGAAAAAAGTAAGAAGAGAAAATAATGATAACCAACATTTATGCCCCAAACATGTGCAGCCACTTTCATGAAACAAGCTCTCTGTGACATTAAATCACACATAGATCCCAATACAAAAATACTGGGAGACTTCAACACTTATCTCAAACCTCTAGGCCAATCTTCTAGGCAAAATGTCAGTAAAGATGCCTCAGATCTATAAAACACCATAAACCAAAAGGACCTATTAGAGACATACATTATATTTCATCCAACTATAGCAGGATTCACATTTTTTCAGCGGCTTATGAAACTTTCTCCAAAATGGATGACATCATAGACAACAAGGATAGCACAAATAAATTCAAAACAGGTGACACACACCCCTACATGTTTTCAGACCAAATGAAATGAAACTAGAAAGGAAATCTAAGAAAACCCAGAGTAACCACATAAAAACAAAAAGACTGAACACCACACTGCTGAATGAGGAATATGTCACTGAAAAAGTAGGATAAAATTTTTAAAAATCCTAAGAACAAATCAAAACACAAATACAACATATAAAAACCTCTGGGACATCTTGAAGACTGAATTAAAAGAAAAATTCATAGCCCTAAATACCCACATAAAAAAGACAATCACCAAATAAATAACCTAACAACATGCTCAAAATCCCTTGGAGAACAAGAACAGCTTAACCTCAAGCTAGGAGAAGACAGGAAATTATTAAAATCAGAGCAGAAATCAGTAAAGTAGAGAATGAAAGAAAAATCAATACAGAAAATGAACAGAACCAAAAACTGCTTTCTATAAAATAATCAAAATATATAAACCACTAGCCAATCTAGTTGAAAGAAAGACTGAATCTTTCCAAATTACTAAAATAAAAATAGAAAGATATTACTACCAACAGTATAGAAATTCATAGGCTTTTCAGAAACTATTTTTAAACATACTCCAAAATAATGGGAAATACAGAAGAAAATGACATATTTCTAGATATATAAACCTCCTGAAACTGAGTCAAAATTATAGAAAATTCAAACCAACCAATAGCTACCAAAGAAGTAAAGCAGCAATAAAGAGCCTACCATCTAACAGAAGCCTAGCATCAGGGAGTTCCCCAAGTGAATTTTATAAAATGTTTATGGAGAAGCTAATTCCAATATTCTTCAGTCTATTCCATGAAACAGAATCAAAATACATTCCATAATGTCGGCATCACATATACAAAAACCAAAAAAAGACAGCTCAAAACATAAAATTATAGGACTATTCCTTTGATAAATGTAGACATAATACTGCTAAAAAATAGCAAGGCACTTTAAAACCCACATCAAGATTAGTGCAAGCATTTTGCAAAACATTATGGACAATCTTCAGAAGAATGGGAACAAATCTTCCATATAATTCAGAAATACCACTTCTGGGTATCTACCCCAAAGAATTAAAACCAAACTACAAAAACAAATACATGTATAACTGTGTTCATAGCCATGCAATTCACAATTGTCAAACTATGGAACCAGCCAAGATGTCCGTCAACACATGAATGGATTACAAAACTATGGGACATGTACACAATAGAATTTTACTCAGCCATAGACAAGAACAAAATTACATTGTTTACAGGGAAATGGATATTGAGATTAGTCAGTCACAATAAGTAATAAATCAGATATTCTCTCTAGTATCTGGAAGCTACAGAGAAAATGAGTCATAGGGTGGTCTCTAGACAAAGAAGAAGAAACTATAGATGAGCAAATCTATAACTGAGGGGAGCCTGAGGAAAATACATTACAGGAAGAGGAAAATTCCCTAATGTACATGATGTACGTTTACAAACATATCAAAGTGAATTACTTAGCCAAATATAAAAATGTGAAAAGGAATGGAGAAAATTTAGGAAATGGATGAGTGATGTGTCCATGTATGCCTCTTCTATCTTGTACTCCATTAAGAAGTATAACTACAATCCACCAATGAAAAAAATAAAAAAAATCACAAACAACAACAAATGCTGGTGAGGGTATGAAGTGGGAACTCCTAGTACATTGTTAGTGGGATTGTAAATTAGTGCAATGACTTTGAAATAAAGTATAAAAATTCTCAGAATAATAGGAATGTACCTATTACATAATCAAGCAATACTACATCTGGGTATGTATTCAAAAGAAAGGAAACCAAACTAATGCAAGCTTATCTAGGTTAATAGCTATACAATAAAGAATTGCCAAACTATATAACCAGTGAAGATATACTTCAATAGATGAATGAATCACAAAATTATTAAATATGTACTCAATAATTTTCACTCAGCCATAAAGAAAAAATATGATTTTCATAAATGAATGAATTTGGAGAACATTATGCTAAGTCAGATCAGTCAGTCACAAAAAGTAAAATATCAGATGGTTTCCCTAATATGCAGAAGCTAGAGAAAAAATGGATTATAGGAGAAACTCTAGATGAAGAAGGAGAAACCAAAGATGAGCAAATAAGGTGACTCAAATGAGGGTGATGGGAGGGGGCAAGAGGAAAACTTTCTAATGTGCATGATGTACATTCACACTCATACCAAAGTCAGTCATTAAGCCAATCATGAGAAACAGGGAGGTGGGAGGAAATGAGTTGGGAAGTGGAAAAAGGCTAAATGAGTGATTTGTGCCTGTATGCTTCTGTTGTTTTGTACTCCATTAAGGTGTATGACTAAAAAAGAGCATATCTAAAAAATTACTCCTAAAGAAGATAGTGTTGATCTTGAAGGCAGATTGATATACATGATTTAGAAAACAGTACTTCTATATTAAATGAAAAATATAGTTTGATAATTCTTAGAAAGAAAATAATTCAGAGTTTTTACTAAAACAATCTACTATATTTTTTAAAATTGGGAGACACAAGTAACTTATGTGCAGATATATGCAAAAGGGTATGATCTAGATAGGAATATTACTTGAGAACTAGCTATTTAAGTTTTTGTAATTCAGATTTATGTTTTTGCAAAGTGGTTTAATTTATTCAGTCTCTTAGATGAATTGGTAATAGCACAATGGGCCCTGAAATAATCACAAAACATATTTAACCTGAAGTTATTTTCAAATTTATAAACTCAGCATGCTCAGAAGCCGACTAAAATGTGTTCAAATTCCTAATTTTCTTTATTAATGGGAAATATTAAATCAATAAAACAAAAAATTCAACATAAGTTTGAATATCTGTGGCAATTCAACATACTAATTTAACTTGCTGCTGTCAAACAACTTGTTAATCAAAGCTAAAAATATGGAATATTCTTCAAAATTATTCATCATGTTATTTCCTAATCAATGTTAAATAATCCTGACAAAATTTTATTAACTTTAAAATTTTAATAACTTCTATAATAGCATTTTTGCTGTTTACAAAGTAATTGTAGATTCAATCATGTTGCAATTTATTTAGGGTTACAACACTTCCTTGTTAATAAAAGAAAATATTGAATGCTTACAAAATGAACCAAATAATCCATTCTTAAACCATTAAATATATATCTACCATAGTTCAAATGAATTTTGAATTGAGTAAATTTTCTCTCTTTGATTTATACCAATGAATTTTATTTTATAAAACCTTTATTTTAGGAGCTTTTCACTAATAATAAGTACACATATGCTCTAAACTTTAATTTATATAGAAGTTGGACTGCTCAGTGTAGAGTTGAATCACAAATATCTTTCTTGAATCGGCTGTATCTCAAAGTTTTACTTAAAAATATCTGTATTGGCAAGTGCTTAGTGGTTAAAATTTTATTAATTCACATAGAGTAAATAATTTAGGAAATGGTCTTGCCATATTATTGTTTTAGCTCATAAGTTTGCTGGAGGGAGTGATACAGACAAGCTTCCTCATTTCTCCCACTCCCACTTGTGTTTTCCACATTAATTCCATCTTAAATTGTCCTCTATTCTTCTAAAAGCCAGGCAGTACATGTTCATACTTAAGAAAGATCAACTCTACACATGTTACATATGATTTTCTCTACTATCTTAGCTGTATAAGTGCCACAGTGACTGAGCATTTAATATAATTTTATCACCCTTTTAAGTGTTCCTTTTTTGTCCTGGATGTCTATCATATAAAGTGTTTAAAAATGCTGTTTACAGCATAATCCATTTTGTTGCTCTATTGTACTTATATAACAATCATTAAGTTGATGTCACTGAAGCCCCAGGAAGTGCCAGTACCTCTGCATGAATAAATCTGAATTTATAAATATCTCCTTTAAAAAGCCTCATCTCCTCTTATTAAAAGTGAATTAGAGAACTTTCTTAAGAAATCAATTGGGAATCAGTTCTTAAATAGATTAAAAAACAAAAAAAATAGAATAGCCATAGAAGTTCTCAGTAACAAGAACTACACAGGAGGCATCAAAATAACTGACTTTAAGCTGTACTACAAAGCCATAGACATAAAAACATCATGGAACTGGCACAAAAACAGACACATAGACCAAAGTATCAGAATAGAAGACTCATACACAAATCTGCATACTTACAGCCAATTGATATTTGACAAAAGGGACAAAAACATACATTAAAAAACAATAGCCTCTTCAACAAATTGTGTTGGCAAAACTGGCTAACTTTAGGCAGAACAAAAATGGAAATAAACCCCACTTTCTCAATTTGCACAATCATCAATTAAAAATGGATCAAAAATTTGGAAATCAGACCTGAGACCTTGAAGCTCTTTTTAGAGGTCATAAGTCTAACACTTCAACACATAAACACAAGTAAAAAAAAAATTCTCAACAAGATCCCAAAGGCACAAGAAATTAAAAGGAGGATCAATACCTAATTGCATTAAACTGAAAAGCTTCTGTATAATAAACTATCAAGAACCTCAGTAGAGAGCTGACAAAGTGGAAGAACATTTTTACCAATTATTTCTCCAATAGAGGACTAATACATAGAATATACAGAGAACTTAGGAAACTTACCACTAAGAAAACAAGTATCCCAATAAAAACTAGGCAAATAAACTAAACAGACACTTCACAAAAGAAATTCAAATGACTAATAAAAGTATTAAAAATCTTCAAAATCATTAGCAATAATAGAAAAGCAAATCAAAATTACCCTGAAATTTCACCAAACTAGAATGACAATCATTAAAAACACAAACAACAAAAATGCTGGCATGAATGTGGAGAAGTGGACACTAATATATTATTGGTGAGATCAGAAATTAGTGCAACCATTTTGTAAAACAATATTGAAAATTTTCAGAAGAATGGAAACAACCTATCATATGAACAGCAATAGAATATCTGAGTATCTACTCAAAAGAATGGAAACCAAACTACCAAACAAATGCATATATATATATATATATATATATATATATATATATATATATATATATTCAGAGTTGCATAATCCACAATTGCAAAACAATAGAACCAGCCAAGATGTCCATCACCAGAAGAATGGATTACAAAACTATGGGACATGTACACAATGAAATTTTACTGTCATGAAAAAACACAATTAAATCATTTACAGGGAAATGGATGAAGCTGGAGAGCATTATGCTAAGTGAGATTAGTCAGCCACAAAAATAAGAAGATGCTCTTTCTAATATGTGGAAGCTAGGGAGAAAAAGGATCATAGGAGGAACTCTAGATGAAGGATAAACCGTAGATGAGCAAATAAGGCTACCTGACTGAGAAGGAATGGGAGAGAGGAAGAGGGAAACTTTCTAATGTCCATAATGGGCATTCACAAACATCAAATTCAGTAACTAAGCTAAACATGAGAAGGAGAAAGGGATGAGAGAATAGGGTGGGAATTGAGGAAGGACTAAATGGGTGATGTGTGCATATATGCCACTACCATCTTGATCTCTATTAAAATGTATGGCTACAATGCACCGAAAAAAAATTTTTGAGGTACCAGGGATGGAACCTAGGTGCATTCTACCTCTGAGCTACACCTCCATCCCTATTTTTTATTCTTTATTTTGAAACAGGGATTCACTGAGTTGCAAATGGCCTCACTAAATAGATGAAACTATCTTTGAATAGCTATCCTCCTGTCTCAGCCTCCCAAATGCTGCACCAAGAAAATTTAAAAAAAAATATTTCATCATCTACATGGGCAGTGTATTATAAACAGATAAGTAAACCTTTTTCAATGGATATAAAGAAAGGAGGGATAGATATTTTAGTGTTACTGGGAATTGAGCCCAGGGAATTTGAATTTCACACTATACCTCCTGTCCAATATTTTTGTTATTATTTTAAAACAGAGTCTTGCTAGGTTGATGAATGTCTCACTACTTGCTAAGGCTGCTTTCCACCCTGATATCCTCCTGTTTCAGCCTCTCAACTACTGGAATTACTTTAAATATTTTTAAATAAATTTAAAAATCAATAAAAAAGAAAAGGCTTGTTATCTCACATTTAAGTGAGCAATAAATAGCAAAGTGTCAATATCTTCCTTCACTCAGCATGTATAGAAAGGAAACAAACTTTTGAGCAGTGTAGGAGTTGACTTCCAGGCAGCATTAAAAATGGAATTCATCTTTCCAGAAAATCACACAAAATTTCCTCTAAAACACCTGCATTGGACTGTAATTTAAATGTATGGGCAGCTGCAAATACAGGACTAAAAAAGTCAGATTTCTAGCATTTACACCAATGGCATAATTAGCAATTAAGAGCAGAAGCAGGACCCTAGTAATAATTTTACTTTAAAGGGTGAGTTTTCTACAGTTGCTCACATGAAAACTGGAAATTATTTGAAATACAAACTTTGACTCTGATCAAGACAGCCAACATTCAAACACAATATACATTTGCAAGAGGAATTTTGACACCTAGAGTAGATAAACAATGCATCTCATGGGATAAGACCATATCAGGCCCAATTCTTGACTTGTAGAATCTCTGATACAACAATTTTTTACAGTTAACACTGGTTTTATTATACACTTTCTTTTTTGAACTTTATTTTAAAAAATAAAAACAAAACAACTTCAGTTTTCTCTTTTGTTAATAGTCTGGAAAAAGCATGATGTAAATCTGCCCTTAAAAGACTGAAAAAGCCATAGACTGAAAAACATTTAATACATGAGGCTCAGCTCTAATCTCTACTCCTTAGAAACAGTACTAAGGTCATCCTGTATTCAGTATTCATGGCATTTAATATAAAGGGATGAGGCAGAGAAGTGCTTCGTTTTTACTTCAATTCTAATTAAAAAGTAAAGAATTTCAAGGAAGATGTAAAGAATGAGAATAAATTAAATACTCACCACTTCAGCACAGATGATCAGAAGCAATTTGTATTTTGTCATGGAATAAGAACTGCTAAAAAGCAAGGATGTAAAGGGGAATCACAAGGTTTGGGCAGATCAAGTCACCAGCTAATATTATGGAGGAAGTCATTTCACATATCACAAGAGAAGCCAACATAAATGTCACTCCTGGGTTTTAGAGCTACAAATCAACCTGAGGCTCCTAGTTTAAGTTCCTCAATTAGCTCAGATATTCAGTTTGTCTCTTTATAGAGAATGGAGAAAACCTTTGTGTTGCCAATTTTGTTAAAGTTTGACTCACTGGTTCATTGGTTCAAAGTCCCAGCTTTCTGAAACCTTTATAGCTCTCACATTATGCAGCCATCTGGTCTTCCCTAGAGGCAAGAGAACTCTGACTCTGTAGGTACTGTGTGTGTGTGTGTGTGTGTGTGTGTGTGTGTGCATCAGTAAGCTCATTATTTTATATACACTTGCATTAAATTCTCAGAACACTCCTACCCAGAAATTTAGAGTGAAACTTTTCCTTCTTTTATTCATCCAAAAGCCAACAGTAAGTTACATTTTGTAGGTAGAATTTGTCTCCCCCCACTGTTCACAAGAATTTCCCAGTGTGAGCAGAAGTGATTTATCTAATTGTTTGGATGGAAAGAATTTGTAGCTTTCTTTTCTGCAAACTTTTACGTGGAAAGGTGAATAAAAAAAATGTTGAAGCCCACTTCTCTCTATCTGGACCTTTCTCTACACTGAAAGGCAAGCTATCATCTTCCAAAAAAGTTGAGTTAAACAACCACATATTCTGACATTCAAGAGCTGAGGTTGAGATATGTAGAGAAAGAGAAAAATTATTGTTTTGCTTGGGGCCCAAGTTGCATCATCAAAGTTAGTGTAATTTAACCTAATAATTAAATTATTTAATATTGATGCATATTTCTCAATTCAGAACATGGAAAATAAAACAGTATGGTTAAGTATTCAGTTTAGATCTAACAACAATTAATTTTAACATATAAAAATAAAATTAAAAGCTTATATGGGTCAAGTGATTTGTGTCCTTGTTTTCTCCCCTCTATTCATTAATTTATTCAGTTTACTTTATTAAATTGAAGTTATTTGAAGGCAGAAACTGTATTGTTAGTTTTTTAATTGTGACACAATATGAGGATGAGAAGAATGAGTAACATACACTGTTATGGAATGTCTAGAATGCCCACTGAAAAGCTCATATGTTGGAAGCATATTGACAATGCAGCAAGAGATGCAGCATGGCTAGTAGAGGTTGTTCATGAGTATGGGGTGGCTTCGGAGAATAGGTCTATCCCTGCCTTTCTCTGCCATGTCATGTCATGTGACCATGTTTCTGCCTTGAGCCAGCCAACTGTGGATGAAACTATGAGGCTAAACATACTTTTTCTCCTCTAATTTGTTTTTCTTTAGGTATTTTGGTCACAGTGACAAAAAAAAAAAAACCTAACAGCAAAATATTTGTATGTATTAATTAATAGATTGCAAAGAAGTGAAAGAAATTTCCTATGAAAATGTAACACAAAGGGCACAATCATTGCATTAAATATTTAATTTTTACCTATTATATAAGTGTTTATATCCCCATCTGAGAGAAATTGAACAGGCTTGGAGAAAGCAAATTACTAAACATAACACAAGTAGAATGTGGCCAAGTTAGAATTTCAACAAAGCTTTTTAAACATCAATTATTTGCCTTCACCTTTATTGGTTATATCAAGTTGAAACTTTTTCTACTGCTTTTTCTAATCACAAAGGAGGACAAGTTGTTCCTCTCATGCAATGTAGCACTATTCTATAAGGAATGATAGTACCAGAATATGTTCTTATTCGGAAGGCCTGATGATAATTTGCAAAACAGTTGGTACAGAGTAAATATTTAATATTAGATGCTGAAAAATAATGGCAAATTTCTCAAAAAGAAAAAGATTATATAGTAAAACTGAAAATGCTGAGTTATAATTTAGTGCAGATAATCTACTGCCCATAAACAAAAATAAGCTTTAAAGATTAAAAAAATCAAGGTAGCCTATTTTCTGATTTTGCATCCAACTACACTTACTACCATATCCACTATGATCCACAGAGTCTTTATATATGAAATGTAAATAATAATATCTGGCTTATTTTAGAGGGTTGTAGGGAAAATGAAAGATGGAATTATTTCAGGACACACAACTATCATGGAACGTATTATAATGCATTGATATTATTTTTGTTTGTGACTGTCTTCCACACTAGAACTTTAAAACCTTATTATCAATAAATATGAATTATTTAAGAAAATAATAGCATAATACATTTATGGAATAATAACACTGTTCTTACAGAAGTGCATTATAATGTTTATATATCTGTAAATATTTTGTATATAGACATTTGTTTGTACAATGTATGTATATTTACCTACATATGTTTATATATAATAAAATTATTAGAATGTCCAAATCTGAGTTATTTTAATTATTATTAGCTCTGTGCCCATTCCATTTCTTTTCATCCATAAAATTGGCTATGCTTTCTCAGGTATTTTATTTAAAAAAATAAATCTGCATATTACAGCCAATTGGCTTTTGAAAAAGAGACCAAAAACATACATTAGAAAAAAGATATCCTCTTCAAGAAATGGTTTTGTCAAACTGGTTAACTATATGAAAAGAAATGGACATGAATTCCACTGTCTCGCCCTGCGTAAGAGTCAATTCAAGATGGATCAAAGGTCATAGCTAGGGAATAATCTGGATACAAGAGGGACTTTAAATAGTGGAGCAGAAACCTCAGTGGAGCAAGAAAGATGGTTCATTGTGGAGAAGCAGTCATGGAAGGAGGGAGAATTAATAAAGGAAACACTTCCTTATTATGTACATATATGAGACTAATATGGGGAATTGGAGAGAATGAGGAGGGAGCCAGGGCAAATCTCACTAACTGCTCTGTGAAAATATATCATAATCTCTATGAACTATATTATAATGTTAGACTAAAATTCAATGACAAAAGCATATAAAAATAAAAATACAATGAGAAAAAAATCCCTATCAGGATGTGTTTTTGCTACTTTCACTGGGCCTGCCATATGCACTTTCTTTTTACAATTATAACTTAGAAAAAAGGATCCTGTGAGTTCCTAGATGTGATCTGAATGTTTGATGGTCTTCAGTTCAGTGTTCTCTCATTGGTCCTATCTTTTGATGGTACAAACTGAAATGTAGCTGCACCATTTTAGAATATTTTGTCCTCCACACAGATATTTCTAGCTGAAGTCCATATTCCTGCTGCATCTATGACTGCATGACCCCTTCATTTGATGGCCTTTTATTTGCTAATAGCACAAAATTTTAGTTTAGCAATTCTGTCAACATTTGGTTACCTGATAACTTATGTATTTTCTCTATATCACTCTGGAATCTGCTTTAAAATGCAGATTGAGAATATAATTTTGGAATATCTAATCTTACAACTAAAGGATCACTGTGTTGCTCTCTAGTAAGGGAAATTGGGAGTCAAATTCATCTTTATTATTTTTAACAAATCCCGGTGTATTCTCTGATATACCCTGTCCTTGGGAACCTGACAAACTCCTTTGTATTGTGTCCAAACAGAGGAAAGAGCCAACAAACCCACATCTGACCTCTGAGCCTTATTTTGGAAACCAAAATCTGAAAATAGACTCTCTACTTTCTTACTATTATAATCTTAATTTAATCCTCTTCTCATTAAATCAATGAGTTGATGGCTCTGCAGCAGGTTCAGACTGAATATAAAACATAATAAAAATTTGTATCAGCATATATAAAAATTATTATTTTCATTATGTTTGATGATGATGATGATGATGATGATGATGATGTACTGGGAATTGAAACCAGGAACATTCTTTATCTGAATTCTACCCCTAGCCCTTTTTTATTTTTGTAGTACTGGGGATTAAACCCAGGAGAATTTTATCCCTACCCCTATTTTATTCCTTATTTTGAAAAATTCTCTCACTAAGTTTTGGAGGGCCTCACTAAGTAGCTGAGGCTGGGTACAAACATTCAATTTTCCTGCCACTGCCTCCCAAGGAGTTAGGCCTGTGCCGGGACCAACAAGGCCGGGATCGGAGCCTGCCGTGAGGCAAGGCCTGGGCTGGGGCCTTCGAGGCTAGGATCAGAGCCTTCCAAGGGGTTAGGCCGGTGCTGGGGCCAATGGCTGACATTGGAGCCTGCCGTGAGGCAAGGCCATTACTGGGGCCTCCAAGGCTGAGATTGGAGCCTGCGGAGGAGTTAGGCCTATGCTGGGGCCAGTGAGGCCAGGATTGGAGCCTGTCATGAGGCAAGGCCATTGCTGGGCCTTCAAGCCCAGGATTGGAGCCTGCCGAGGGGTTAGGCCGGTGCCAGGGCCAGCAAGGCCGGGATCAGAGCTCACCATGAGGCAAGGCCGGTGCTGGAGCCTCCGAGGCCAGGATTGGAGCCTGCTGAGGGGTTAGGCCAGTGCCGGGGCCAATGGCTGACATCGGAGCCTGCCGTGAGGCAAGGCCATTACTGGGGCCTCCAAGGCCGAGATTGGAGCCTGCGGAGGAGTTAGGCCTATGCTGGGGCCAGTGAGGCCGGGATTGGAGCCTGCCATGAGGCAAGGCCGGTGCTGGGGCCTCTGAGGCCAGGATCGGAGCCTGCCAAGGGGTTAGGCCGGTGCCTGGGGCAGCAGCAGGCATCGGAGCCTTCTGTGAGGCAAGGCCGCTACTGAGGCTTCCGAGGCCAGGAAAGGAACCTGCCAAGGGGTTAGGATCATGCTGCAGCCAGTGAGGCCGCCATCAATGCCTTCCATGAGGCAAGGCTAGTGCTGGGGCCTCCAAGGCCAGGATAAGAGCCTGCCAAGGGGTTAGGCTGGTGCCGGGGCCAATGGCTGGCATCAGAGCCTTCCATGAGGCAAGTCCGCTACTAGGGCCTCCGAGGCTGGGATTGGAGACTGCCAAGGGGTTAGGCCAATGCCAGAGACAGTGGCCAGCATCGGAGCCTGCAATGAGGCAAGGCCGGTGCTGGGGCCAACGAGGTCCGGATAAGAGCCTGCCGAGTGGTTAGGCCGATGCCGGGGCCAATGGCTGGCATCAGAGTCTGCTGTGAGGCAAGGCAGTGCTGGGGCCTCCGAGGCCGGGAACGGAACCTACTGAGGGATTAGGCTGGTGCCGGGGCCAGCAAGGCCAGCATAAGAGCCTGACAGGAGGCAAGGCAACTACTGGGGCCTCCAAGGCTGGGATTGGAGCCTGCTGAGGGGTTAGGCCGGTGCTGGGGCCAGCAAGGCCGGGATCAGTGCCTGCCAAGAGGCTAGGCCAGTGCTGGGGCCTCCAACGCTGGGATTGTAGCCTGCCAAGGGGTTAGGCCAGTGCGGAGGCCAATGGCTGACATTGGAGCCTGCTGTGAGGCAAGGCCACTACTGGGGCCTCCGAGACCAGGATTGGAGCCAGCTGAGGGTTTAGGCTGGTGTCAGGGCCAGCAAGACCAGAATAGGGGCCTCCCATGAGGCAAGGCTGCTGCTTGAGCCAGCGAGATCTGGATCAGTCCACCGGGTTGCCAGGCCACTACTGGGGCCATCAAGAAGGGGATTAGTACTTGCAATGCTGCATGCACAGAGAAATATTGCAGAAAATAAAAATCAGATGCTTCCCCTAGTCAGCAAAAACAAGGAGGAAAGGGGCAACAGGAAGAGGTCGAGCTATAGAAAAGGCCCTATAGTGAAGCAACTAAGGTGACCAATCAGAGGGTATGAAATAGGGGAGGATGGAGCCTCTTTAAAACGCAGGAGGTACATAAACAAAAGTTAATCACCAAACAAGCATGGGATCGAGGGAGGTGGAGGGAATAGGGTGGGGGCTGGATGAGGGCTAATTGGATGATATGTGCTTGTATATCCTCTCAAGTCTTGTATTCCAATGAACCAAAAAATAAATAATTGGCTGAAGTGGGCATGGTATTATCTGCCTCTAATACCACTGTGTGAAAGGATGAGACAGGAGGATCACAGGAATTAGTGAGGTCCTCAGCAACTTAGTGAGGCCTTGTTTCAAAATAAAAAATAAAATGTGTTGGGAGTATAGTTTTATTCTTCTGCATATGAATGTTATTTTTCTTAGAACAGTTTATTGATGACAATGTTCTTTAAACAATGCATATTCTTTGTGACTTTATAAAAATCAATTGGGTATAAATACTTAGATTAATTTTCAAATGTTTTATTCTGTTCCACTGGTATATGTATCTATTTTATGGCAATATAATGCTATTTTGATTCCTACAGCACAGTATGTTTTGATGACAGGTGTTTTTATATCTCCAGCTTGTTTTCCTAAAAATTACATTCACTCTTCTCAGTCATTTATTGTTGTATACATATTTTGTGACTATTTTTGTGAAGAATTTCTTTGGAATTTTTATGAGGATTACATTGATATTGTATGTCACTTCAGGTACCATGGGTATTTTGACAATAAATTATTTCAGTCCATGAACCCTGAATACCTTTTTATTTTTTTTGAGTGTTCTTTATTTTTTCATCCTAGCTTACACATTTTATTGTAGAGATATTTTGCCTTCTTATACATTTTTATTTTCTTCTTGAAAATTATAAATCAGTTTTCCTCTAAAAGTGCTTCCATGTTTTTTACACACATTACTATTGATAAATGTTTTTATGGGAAGATATACTATACAGACATCTTGTCATGGAGCATTTCTAGCTTTACCAAGTTTGAGAGGCAGTACATACTTGTATGTTTATAGTAACCACATCTTTACAAATGCAAAAGCCTTTTTATAAGACTCACCTGCCCTTTTCTATTAATGGATAAAAAAAGCTTCAACTGTATATCTGTTCTATTCACATAAAACTGAATTTTACTCTGCCTCAGTAGTAAGCAGATGATTTTTTCTTGGGGCAGAATAAGTCTAAGTATCAGCCTTATGCTTCACTATTTATGTAGGGCTACATTATGAAGTTATTTGATACTGTAAAACATGCATTACCATTAATGATACATATTTGCAATTTTGGATAATATAAAAGAATGTTTTCACAACTTCTTTAGAGTAATGAGAGACTGAAAGAATTGAGATAATTGTTTTCCAATGCTATATCAAATTTTAATATGAGCCTTAGTAATTATATTTTAATTTGTATAAAATTATCTGAAATGATTTATTCAATGCAGTAGTGTCTCTCACTCATTTTTGAAGAAATATAACTCACAATATAATAAGTGCTATGTTTTACTGACAAACTAATTAGGTAAAGTGAAAATTAGTTGATTGTTTAACTTTATGGAGTCAGAGTAACATGTTATGTGATTAATGCAAAAAAGTATGTGGATTAAAGGCATTTATTTCTGTATAAAAGTTGTATGATAAAAGACCTAAATATAAATCTTAAGACTATAAACTTTTAGAAGGAAATTGGGGTCATAAAACCTCACAACATTGAGATTGGCAGTGATTTCTTGGATATGATTTCAATGGCACAGGCAACAGAAGAGTATACAAACTCTCTAAAAATAAAAAAAAATATTGTCTGAGTTAATATTTGTATATGGGATTAGGTAAGGGTCCAATTTTATTCTTTTTCATGTAATTATTATTTTTCAACAATATTTAGTTAAAAGATTATTATTTCCTCCACCAAATGTTTGTGGAAACCTTGTCAAAAATAACTTGACAATATATGGAAGAATTTAGCTCTAGGCTTTTATTTAACTCCAATGGTTTATATATCTGCCATTAGAATAGTAATAGTACTACACTGTTTCAATTATTGTAGCTTTATATGGTTTGAAATCAGAAAATATATATCTTCTAGCTTTGTTCTTTTTCAAGATCGTTTTGGGTATCTAGAGTCCATATTCCATATTAGGATAGATTTTTTCTGAAAAATAAATATATGATAGTTTCACCTAAAAAAAAGAAAAAAATATTCACTGGTAAGAAAGAAAGCAAAAATAAATATTGAAATGTTTTCTTTAGGTTATCTAAAGCTTGGTATCAGACGAATAAAACTGTTCTGTGAGATTATCATTTTTAATTTTGGATAAATTGCTATAATACTAGATGTCAACCACTAAGCCAAGCATGGGAAGGAGGGATGGGGAGGGAATGAGGTGGGGATCGTGTGGGGGCTGACTGGGCAATGTGTGCATGTATGTCTACAAAAGTTTTTTTTGTATCTCACTATGATGTATGAATACAGTGCACCAATAAAAAATTTTAAAAAAAGTTGTATGATTATTAAACCACCAGGGGAAAAATAGTTATTAGAAATCACAAACAATCTTATTAAACTCTGTCTTCCCACAGGTGACTAGAATGTAATAGATACTTATAAATGAGAAATGGTCTGACATAAGATTTAAAACACAGTGACTACATAATACTATTGGAATTCTTTATAGATTTACTTTTGGTGCATTTGATGACATTTAATTTTTGATGGAAGAAACACTGAAAATACACTAAGAAAATAGCTTGTGATAAAAGACATTCACTTCCAAATCATCTAAAAATTTATTTTTTGTTGCAGTATTGGGGATGGAACCCATGGTAATTCTCCCTCAGCGCCACACTCCCAGCCCTATTTTTATTCTTTATTTTAAAACAGGATCTTACTGAATTGCAAATCACCTCACTAAATAGGTGATAATGGCCGCTATCTGCTCTCTTTCTGTGTAAGCCTAACAAATGCTGGGAGTACATGCATGTGCCAACATGCCTGGCTTAAGAAATCCATTTTAAAATGTGAATAATAAATGCATAATAATATTCAAATGCGGGATATGTTGGCAAATAAAAACTAAGATATAACTGGACATGGATGTAGATACCTATAATACTAGTACTTGGAATGTGGAGACAGGAGGATGGAAGATTTGAGGCCAGCCTCAGAAACTTAGTGAGACCCTGTTTTAAAATGAAAAATAAAACAGGGCTGCGTGTCTAGCTCAGAAGTAGAATGATCATAGGTTTAATCCACACTACATCAAAAAAACAAAAACAAATAAAAACTTAAGATATAAGATATGATATCGTTTTTTTTTTTTTTTTTCAAAATGGCGACTGAGGGACACAGTACTCCTCAGTAGCTGAAGCAAATAAAACTTCAGATACTTAGAAAGCTGTGTCTTAATCAACAAAATAAATACATACCAGGAACCAAAACAAATCCTGGTACCTCGGGGGAACTCTGAACTTGAAGAAGAAGAAGAACATAGACCCGGACACTGGACCAGCTGCAAATGCTGATCGGTGGCCGCGGGCTGCTTTCGCGGGCCCGCGGAGCTGCCTGCCCGATAGCCCCGATAGTCCCGCAGCAAGATAATCCGGGACTGAAAACAGCGAGCAGCTCCCACGTCAGAATTCTGTGTGCCCACCAGCGACTGGATCACAACAGCATAGAGACTCCCACGAATCCTGAACCAAGGAAGACAGGTACCTGCGGGCAACGGGAAGTGCGGGCCCTAGCGTGCGCTGCACTCCACCCCCCAGCACGCCCAAGCCTCAGACCCGAGCACTCCCCTCTGCGCACCTTGTCGGCGCCCCGGTTCCCTGCTAGCAGTCATTGCCTGTCCCACTCTTTCCACTAAATTGGAGCCTACCTGGGTGTCTAGCCCCCCCGCCACCTTGCCAGAGACTGCCTTCAAGGCTGCGAAAGCCCTGTGTAAACCGGAAATCTCCTTGGGGCACCCCCAGTTTCTACGTCCCGCGGGAGGCAGAGGCCTTTACTGGGCACCACGCACTGGATCCTTGAGCACCTATCCTGCACTCCTGGCCCACCGCTGGGTGTTCCCACCCTCCTGCTAGCCAGAGGCTTAATTCTAAGCGAGAACTCAGCTCAATACACCTTGGAAGAGCATACCAGCAGCAACAGACAGCTGCATCCACTCACTCCTGGGTCCAGTAAAAGCAGCTCACCCAGCCTGCACCCTTGGAATAGGCAGAGCTCTGGCAGCAAGCGTGGGCACCCAGGAACCAGCACCCATTTGCCCAGGGTACATCTTGGGACCACACCGGCTAACCCAGCTGGAATTTCCAGAGACACAGGAAAATCCATCGGGCCACAATATCTGCACAGGACCTCAGGGGGAGGTTCTAATTATACCTTGGTCATGCTCCACCCGTGTCGTAGGGAAGCACAGGCTGGAGTCTAGGGTGGTGAGTGCAGAGGTACTGACCACAGGTTAGAATTTCGCAGAACCTGTGAATTGTACAGAATCAAATAAAAGTGAAACCAGACATCCGGACACATAAACCTAAAGCAGCTAAAGGAGAGAAAGGTGTCCAAACACCCAGAGTGACCTAAGAAGATAAAAAAATAGAGTACAAAGAAAACTAAGAGACATTGGATGGTATTCTGAAAGTTACTAAAGCAATCACATACGCACATATTATATAGGCCTGACCCCATATGCGTAAATAAGGAGGACTGTTTATTTTACTTTTAATGTGGATGTTTTGTTTTATATTGCTTTTACAGTGCTTTTGTTTTGGTATGGTTATTGCTGTGTTATTTTTTTTTCTTTCAACCCATACTTCTCTTACTTTCACATGTTGTTTTTTTATATATATATATTGGATAGTTTGCCTTATTTTTTTAGTTCACACAGCTGCTAGCTCCTTTTATTTTATTCTTGTTCTTTTGTCCTCTTTCTTCCTCTTTCCTTCCTTTATTTTCATTCTTCTCCTTTGATTGGTCTTCCTCCCTTTTTCTAGGATTACATAATAGTCTTGGTATCTTGTGTGGATTTTTTTTTCTATTCTTTTTTTGTGTCTGTCTGCTCCTTCCATCACCCCTATTTACAAACCTTCCCACACTAACCCTACATACTTTTCTCCCCCAAAACTTTTCCACATAATATACCTCCTGGTCTAATACTCTAAGTATTTCTTACATTCATAATTACTCCACGAACGACAAGAGTCCTAGTAGTTAACTCTCTCTCATTCCTAGCAAGATTTCACCTTACGATACTCAAAGTCTTTCTCAACCTAAACATATCCTCTACCTAATCCGACTCCTTTACTAATCACCCCAGCTCCTCCCACATCACCCACCCTCAACACTGGAAAGGCTCTGCTGACTAGCCGATACCCCAACTCCTAATATTAAGATTTGACTAAGCATAATCCTCACGAACGATGTGTAGAAACCAGAAAAACAGGACAGAGAACGCTACAAATATGAGAACCAGGAATTATGAAGAGACAGCAGAGATCACGAATACTGACCTACTAGAAATGCAAGAAGGGGAGTTCAGAATCTTGTTGTTCAATATGATGAAAGGATTCAAAACAAGTATAGAGGAGGTTAAAGGTGAGTTAGAAACACTAAAAAAGAATCAGAAAGAGGTCTGGAATGAAATGAAAGAGGCAATAAGTGAAATGAAGACAGCAATTGAAAGAAACTCTGGAAGATTAGATGAAATGGAAAACAGAATATCAATATTAGAAGACAGTACATCCCAAACTGAAAACACAGTCAGCGATATACAGAAATCTTTACAGCAACAAAACCTAAACATCCAGCAATTATGGGATAATATGAAGCGCCCTAATCTACGGATAATAGGCATTGAGGAAGGGATAGAGGTACAGACCAAGGGCATCTGTAATATCTTCAAGGAAATAATCTCAGAGAATTTTCCAAATATGGAAAGAGACTTCGATCTTCAAGTCCAGGAGGCATACAGAACTCCACTGAGACAAAACCAAAGAAAAACCACTCCACGCCACATAATAACCAAAATGACCAATATAGAGGCTAAGGAAGGAATCTTAAAAGCAGCGAGAACAAAAGGACGGGTGACATATAGAGGCAAAACAATAAGAATCACCCCAGACTATACAACCCAGGTCAGGAATGCTAGGAGAGACTGGTACGACGTGATTCAGACCCTGGAAGAAAATAACTTCCAACCAAGGCTCATCTATCCAGCAAAACTACTATTCAAGATCAATGGTGAATCCAAAATCTTTCACGATAAACAGAATCTCAAAAAATTCATGAATTCAAAGCCAACACTAGAGAAAATTCTTAAAGAAATAAACCATAAGGAAGAAAAAAGAAGCAGACTTCAGAATCAGAGAAGAGAGGAAGTTAATAAGTGGGCCACTTAAGTAAAGAAGAAAGATCACACCACCCAAGAGTAGACAGAACACAAAATGGCAGAAAACAAAAATCATATTTCAATAATATCTCTTAATGTCAAAGGACTTAACTCACCAATCAAAAGACATAGATTGGCAATGTGGATTAGGAAACATAATCCAAATATATGCTGTCTGCAAGAAACACAACTCACAGCCAAAGACATTCACAGGCTGAAGGTGAAAGGATGGAAAAAGATATACCATGCCACCAGTGACCAAAAAAGAGCAGGGGTAGCAACCCTAATATCCAACAAAACAGACTTTAAACTAAAACACATCAAAAGAGACAAATCAGGGCACCTCCTTTTACTAAAAGGAACACTATACCAAGAAGATATAATGATAGTAAATATTTATGCCCCAAATTTGGGTGCAACCACATTTGTAAAACAAACCCTTCTGGACATAAGATCCCAAGTAGACCCAAATACAATAATTCTGGGAGACTTTAATACGCCTCTCACACCACTGGATCGATCTTCAAGGCAAAAGATGAGTAAAGACGTTTTAGAACTAAGGGAAACCATAAACCAAATGGACCTAATAGACATTTTCAGAGTATTTCAACCAGGAACTACAGAATACACTTTCTTCTCAGCAGCCCATGGAACCTTCTCCAAAATTGATCACATCCTGGGACACAAAGAAAATACCAGCAAATTCAAAAAATGTAATATAATTCCTTGCATCTTTTCAGACCACAACGGAATAAAAGTAGAAATCAACAACAGGAAACTCGAAAGAAAGTATTCAAATTCATGGAGAATGAATGATACACTATTGAATGACGAATGGGTAAGAGCAGAAATTAGGGAAGAAATAAAGAAATTTATGGAAACAAATGAAAACAGAGACACAACCTACCAAAACCTATGGGACACCATGAAGGCAGTACTAAGAGGAAAGTTTATTGCATTGAGTGCCCACATAAAAAGGACGGAGAACCACCAAGTAAAGAACCTAATGACACAGCTCAAGGATCTAGAAATTCTGCAACAGTCTATTCCCAAAGCCAGCAGAAGGCAAGAAATCATCAAAATTAGAGCAGAAATAAATGAAATAGAGAACAAAAAAACAATTCAGAGAATCAATAAAACAAAAAGTAGGTTCTTTGAAAAGATTAATAGAATTGATAAACCCCTGGCCAGCCTAACCAAAAGAAAAAGAGAATCAACTCAAATTATCAAAATTAGAAATGAAAAAGGAGATATCACCACAGATAGTGAAGAAATTCAAAATATTATCAGAAACTACTTTAAAAATTTATACTCCAATAGACTTGAAAACCTGCAAGAAATTGATAGATTTCTAAGCACAGTTAACCTTCCTACACTTAGCCAAGAGGACATAGCAAGCCTAAACCAACCAATAACAACCAAAGAAATAGAAACGGCAATAAAAATTCTTCAACCAAAGAAAAGCCCAGGCCCAGATGGGTTCCCAGCTGAATTCTACAAAACCTTCAGTGAACAACTAATACCAATACTGCATAACATGTTCCGGGAAATTGAAAGAGATGGAACTCTTCCAAATTCCTTCTATGAGGCCAGTATCACATTAATCCCCAAACCAAATAAAGATACCTCAAGAAAGGAAAACTACAGACCAATATCCTTAATGAACATAGATGCAAAAATTCTAAACAAAATACTAGCTATACGCATTCAAAACTATATCAAGAAAATAATACATCATGACCAAGTCGGTTTCATCCCAGAAAAACAAGGCTGGTTCAACATACGCAAATCAATACATGTTATTCACCACATAAATAGAACCAAGAACAAAAACCACATCATCATAGCAATAGATGCTGAAAAAGCATTCGACAAAATCCAACACCCATTTATGTTAAAAACACTGCAAAAAATTGGGATAGAAGGAAAGTACTTCAACATCATTAAGGCAATATACTGCAAACCCAAAGCCAACATTATATTGAATGGGGAAAAACTGCAAGAATTTCCGCTACAGTCAGGAACAAGACGAGGATGCCCACTTTCACCACTCCTTTTCAATATAGTCCTTGAGACTCTTGCTGCAGCAATCAGACAAGAGAAGGAAATCAAAGGAATTCACATAGGAAGAGAGGAATTAAAATTATCCTTATTCGCAGATGACATGATCCTTTATCTGGAAGACCCAAAGAACTCAACCAAAAGACTTCTGGACCTGATTGACAAATTCAGCAAAGTCGCAGGTTACAAAATCAACCTAAAGAAATCAGTGGCTTTTCTTTATGCCAACAACGAATCCACAATGAAAGAAATAAAAACAACAATTCCATTCACTATAACCTCAAAACCAATAAAATACCTAGGAATAATCCTAACCCAAGATGTAAAAGACCTCTACAACAAAAACTATAAAACATTAAAGAAAGAAATTGAAGAAGACCTTGGAAGATGGAAAGATCTCCCGTGCTCATGGATAGGCAGAATAAATATCATCAAAATGGCCATTCTGCCAAAACTGATCTATAGGTTCAATGCAATTCCCATTAAAATACCAGAGACATTCTTCAGAGACCTAGAAAAATCAATCATGAATTTCATATGGAGAAAGAAAAGACCTAGAATAGCCAAAGCAATTCTCAATAACAAGAAACACGCAGGAGGCATTACAATCCCAGACTTCAAACTATACTATAGAGCAATAGTAGTAAAAACAGCATGGTACTGGCACAAAAACAGATATACTGACCAGTGGATTAGAATAGAAGATACAGAAACAAACCCACACATCTTTAGTCAATTAATCTTTGACAAAGTGGCCAAACACATACGCTGGAGAAAAGACAGCCTTTTCAACAAGTGGTGCTGGGAGAACTGGCTAACCATTTGTAAAAAGATGAATCTAAACCCCTATATTTCACCAAACACAGGAATCAACTCAAGATGGATCAAAGACTTAGAAATTAGACCTGAGACTGTGAAGCTAGTAGAGGAAAGCATAGGTTCAACACTACAACATATTGGCACAGGCAGTAACTTTCTCAACAAAACCTCCAAAGCTCAGGAAATTAAAGCAAGAATAAACAAGTGGGATAACATCAAACAAAAAAGTTTCTTCTCATCAAAGGAAACTATCAATAACCTAAAGAGGAAGCCTACAGAATGGGAAAGGATCTTTACCAGCCACCATTATGATAGGGGGCTAATATCCAGAGTATACAAAGAGCTCAAAAGACTCTACACTAGCAAAACAAACAACCCAATCAAGAAATGGGCAAATGAACTAAATAGACACTTCACAAAAGAAGAGATACAAAGGGCTAATAGATACATGAAAAGATGTTCTTCATCACTGGCCATCAGGGAGATGCAAATCAAAACTACACTGAGATTCCATCTAACCCCAGTCATAGTAGCAAGTATAAAGAAATCAAATAACAACAAATGCTGGCGAGGATGTGGGGAAAGAGGAACTCTTTTACACTGTTGGTGGGAATGCAAACTAGTTCAACCACTATGTAGATCTGTGTGGAGATTCCTAAGAAAGGTGGGAATAGATCCACCATATGATCCAGCTATACCACTCCTGGGTATCTTTCCAAAGGAGTTGAATTCAGAGAACTACAGCAACATATGCATACCTATGTTCATAGCAGCACAATTTGTAATAGCCAAAATATGGAACCAACCCAGATCACCATCAACAGATGAATGGATAGCAAAACTATGGGAAATACACACAATGGACTTCTATTCAGCCATAAAGAAGAACAAAATTATATCATTTGAAAGAAGATGGAAAGCCCTGGAGAACATTATGTTAAGTGAGATCAGCCAAGCACAGAAGAAGAAGATACATATGTTTCCTCTAATATGCCCAAACTAGGAAACACAAAGAATACCAGAGGGACTCCAGATATTGAAGGGGAAATACTAGCTAAGTTTGGATGGTAAGATAGGAGAGGAGGAAGGCCGGTCTCGATTAATAAGGGTCTACACTTGAACATGTGTAAAATTATGAATAAGACATGGTTAACCTGGACAACAATTGGTGGTGGTGGGGGAAATGTGGGCGGGGGGGAGGGCACCAAATATAGTGTAAATGTATACTATTTATGTTCAATAAAAAAAATTGTTATAAAAAAATAAAAATATACCTAATTGAAAAAAAAAGTTATGATATCAAATTATTTTAGGAATTTAAGAAATTATAAACCTTTTTACAAAATTAATGAAAAATGTCATGTAAGTTTCATAGTATTGCAAAATAAATTACTATAATCATTGCAGCTTAAAACAACATTTATTATCTTGAATTTCTATAGGTGAATAATCTGAACTGTGATGTGCGGTTGTTGGCTGGGTTCTCTGATGTCGGTATCAAGAGATTGAAATCAAGTTTGTAAAAAAGAATCATAAATGAAGCACAGCGAGAGGGATAAAATTACACAGTAAAATTAAACTGTTAAAATCCTGTAATATAAGTTATATGGTTGGTCTCTCTCTCTCTTTTTCTGAAAACATATGATTGTACTGTATTCATCTTTCTTTTGGGAATGTTGTGAGATGATACAATGCCAATAAGATGAAATTAAGTGAGGTGAATGTTTAGGCAATATGACATGGGCTACTATTCACCTTTTTATTTTTATTTTTATTGATGAATTGTATTCATATATATTAATGGGGTAAAAGATGCTAGAGGCATACATGCACACATCACTTAGCAATTCCCCAATTTCCATCCTACTCCCTCCTTTCTTCCTCCTTCTTGTTTGACATATTGATTTTTTTATAGAACCCAGAGGCATTTACACCCTCAGCCCTATTATATTATTTTATTTTAAAAATGTCTTTATTGGTGCATTGTAGTCCTACATCTTATGAGGTACAAGATTGTGGAAGTATACATGCACACATCACCCAATTAGCCCTTACCCAATTCCCACCACATTCTCTTCTAATACCTCCTTCTCATGTTTGGCTAAGTGATTGACTTTGATATTTGTTAATGTACATCATGGACATTAGAGAATTTCCATCTTTTCTCCTCCCAACCCCTCAGTTAGGTCACCTTGTTTGCTCATATGTGGTTTCACCTTCAACTAGAGTTCCTCCTATAACTCTTTTTCTCCCTAGCTTCTTCATATTAGGGGGAGCATTCAGTTTCTTATTTTTTGTGACTGACTAATCTTACTTAGCATAATATTATCCAGTTCTGTCCATTTCCCTGTAAATGACATATTTTTTTTTCTTTATGGCTTAGTAAAATTTCATTTTGTTCATATCCTATAGTTTTGTAATACATTCATCTGTTGATGGACATCTTGGCTGGTTATACAGTTTGACAATTGTGAATTGTGCAACTATGAACATAGATATGCATGTATTTCTTTGGTAGTTTGATTTCCATTCTTTTGGGTAGATACCCAGAAGTGGTATTGGTTGATAATATGGTAAATTCATTTCAATTCTGAAGATCTTCCATACTGTATTCCAAAGTGATTGCACTAATTTTCAATTCCCTCAACAATGTATTGGAGTTCCCACTTATTTGTTTTTTATTCTTTATTTTGAAAAAGGGTCTCACTGAGTTGCAAAGGGCATCACTCATAGTAGCTGAGGCTGTTTTCAAAGTGCAATCCTTCTGTCTCAGCCTCCAAAATGATGAGATTACAAGCATCAACCACCACGCCCCTCAGTAATTGATATTTATATATTTGTAAATTTACATCATGTGTACTAGAGACTATTCACCTTCTGACAACATATCAGAGGCAAGATCATTTATTTAATATGTTGTAGATATTCCTTAAAGTAGGTTGATTCTTATTTTGGGTGAGAGTGAAATGGAAAGCATGCTATTTTATTATGCTCTTCAAATGGCTTGCAATTCTAAATTTATGAATTGTTAATTTCTGTATTTTTGCATTTGATAAAATTTTGCAACTGATGCCAGGTAAAGTGAAACTTTTTAAAGTAAAATAACAAAGGAGGCTATACTATTCAAGTATATATGTTCAGCTAAAGAATCTCTAACCTTTGTCATTTGCCTATATGTAAAATACTACCAGCAAGTAATATTAGTTAATAAATGTGTCTATAACCTCATTGATGTCTTACTGATGCTTGTAAATTCTTCACATTTTAGTAGTTTTAGCATCTTGATAATTTTTGGTCAAGTTTATTATGTAGAAATGATGATACCTTTAAAAGACAACAAGTTTTTTCATTGGGAGATAAGTCAAGAAAATTGTTAATATGCTAAAAGTAGACAACTACCAATTCCAGCACATATATATTTTAACCTTCCCTAGTTCAGCGAAAAAGGAGTATTATAGTACATCCCTTCAATTGCCTCCTTCTAATCAATTTATAAAAAATTATGAATGCTCTCAAGAGATGTCTTTAAATAGGTCTGTAAGTTCAAGTACAAAGAGTATAAAATAATAAATTCTTTGTTTGAAACATTAACAATGAGCAAGGTGAACTGAAGCTGAGAATGAGCTTTGTAGAATTTTTAGCATGCATATTGTAGCGCCATTTATTATAATATTCAAATTTGTCTCTCCTTTTCTTCCCTTCCCTTCTATTTTCTCTCCTCTCTTTGTTTTATTAGGAATTGAACCAAAGCATGGGCCTTCTATCTCTGAGCTACTCCTTCAGCTCTTGTTAAACTTTTTAATGAATTTAAACAGAAACAGGGTCTGCTAGGTTGCAAAGGCTGGCATTGACCTGTAATCTGCTTGTCTTAGCATCTCATGTGCTGAAATTATTGGTGTGTGCCACTATGCCAAGCTATTCTAATGCATATACATATATACTGGAAGTCAACTAACAAACCGTTATATGGAGAATGAGTAGTCTATATTATACATTTATACATTTTATATTATCAAAATTATTAAAACTGTGTTTTATTTTTTTTTTTTTTTGTGGGTCGGGGGATGGAACCCAGAGGCATTTGAGCCACATCCCCTGACCGATTTTTTATTCTTTATTTTGAAACAGGGTCTCAGTAAGTTGCGGGGAGACTCACTAAGTAGCTGAGGCTGTCTGCAAATCACAATCCTCTAGTCTCAGCCTCCCAAATGCTGGGATTACAAGTGTGCACCACCACGCCTGGCTAAAACTGTGTTATATATAACTTTTACTCTATATTTCATTTTTAATTTATTTGGAATTTGGGACTCTATTACTGTTTTCTTTTTTTTTTTTCTTTTTCTTTTTTGTGGGTCTGGGGATTGAACCTAGGGGCATTTGACCTCCAAGCTACGCCCCTTGCCCTGTTTTGTATATATTTTTTAAAATTTTGAAACAGTCTTACTAAGTTGCAGAGGGTCTCATTAAGTAACTGAGGCGTCCACGAATCATAATCCTTCAGTCTCAGCCTGCTGAATGCTCAGATTACAAGTGTGAGCCACCATGCCGCTTGCTGTTTTGTACAGTATGCTTAAATGTTAAATCAATTAGAACGTAAATATTATAAAATATTAAATTCAAACTATCTATATCTAAAAACTCAGAAGTATTGTACATATACAGCAAAACTCTTGACTCATTATAAATAACTATCTTGATTATAAATACCACTTTCAAACCTTTAGTAAAACCCTGAAAATAATTTTAGTAAATCAATGAGTCAGCTGTATATATTTAATAAGATTTCAGGGGTAAAATGAAAAGCAAAATTCACTTAACATAAATTTATTCTACAATAAATTGATGAACATATACCTTTTACTTCAGAAAGGATATCTAGCACTTACAGAAAAGTCACCATATTCTATGTTTTTAATTTTTAAAAAAAATTATCAGCAAATATACCAACAGGCAAATATACCATATCTCATATTTTTTAAAAAATTTCTAAGAATCAATGGAACAATGCTTAATTATGTTGTGTCAAAAGCATATGCAAAACAGAATCAAAATATGCTGTATAGTCTTTGAATAAGAAAAAATTGAAAGAGGCAAATTGTAGAATGCCATCTCATAATAGAAAATCTTTCTCACACACTCAATCCAAAAATGAATCAATTTCATTTGGACCAAGGGGAATTATCAATAATTCAATACCATCTAGAATGCATTCATACTAAATAAGTTATTTATAGATATAAAATAATTTAATTTTTGTGTTATTGGGAGTTAAACACAAGTACATTCTGCCTCTGACTTACACCTACAGCCCTATTTTATTTTTATTTTGAAATGGGGTCTCACTAAATTAACACACACTGCAGTCCTGGAACCAGCAATTCTTTTATTTCAGTCTCCTAACTATTAGGATTACAGGTATTTGCCACCATGTCCAGCTCCATTTAAATTTTGAACATCTTTCCTTCTACAAATATTTTTCTGACTTTATTTTCAAATTATGTTTACTATGCCAGAATGGCATATGTGTAGTGAGGGGGTGCTGGGTATTGGACCCAGGGGCAATCTATCTCTGAGCTATTCCTCCAGCCCAATTTTTAATTTTTTTTTTTATTTTGAAACAGGGTCTCACTAAGTTTCAGAGGGCCTCACTAAGTAGTTGAGGATATCTGTGAACCTGGCCCCTCCTGTCTCAACTTCCCGAGTATTGGGTTTATAAGTATAGGCACCATGCCTGGCTCAACAGAAATAATTTTACTCACTAATATTAAAATAGTTTTTTTTTTTTTATCAAGTACTGCTATTCCTTGTCTATGTGTAAAGCACATATCAACTACACAGCCTTATGAAAAACAGAATATGGACAACACAAAATTGTATTTTCTCTTTGAATTTAAAGAAATTGAGGAAAAGAAAATAAAAAAAATTATTTCCTATAAAATGTTGGAAAATCAGAGTTTTGATTCAAATTTAAGTCATCCTGATTCATGTTTATTCTGAAGATAAGTTCATTCTTACATTACAGAAGAAGGTCATAATTTTTGCCTACAGGTTGTCTATTTTTTAGGCTAAGAAAGGTGTAAATTTATGACAAAAATCATTCTTCTTATATGTCTTTTATGTCACATTATTGTCTCAAAATGAAAATTTTACAATAAATTCTTGATGAATGATTCATGGTAAAGTTGGTTTTAATGACTTCAGTGAATGATAATTTAAGATCTTACCCATATTAAAAGTCAAATCAGGCCTCAGAATACATAGCAGATTGTGCTTAAAATATCCAGTGACATTATTGCTTACCTTTATACTGAGGCTATTACTTGATTTTTTGTCTAAATTTACCTACAATTTTTTTTAACTTCCTTGACCTAAAAACCCAACAATAACTGTGTTCTTTCTGATATTTTACATATTATGTCACCAATGTACCTATGCTGATTTTTGTATTACTAAGTTTCTTGATTGGTGTGCACCATAAATGCCATTGCCTGATAAAGCAGATCAATGTTTATTATTTTTACATCACATTAGACTTATAGTTTCCTCTAGGCTGTCCCTCTTACTTTTAACCATATAAACAAAAGTTGTCAATACATGTGATCTGTTGCTATAATAAAAAAAACTTCACATCTATCTGTTAATAGTGAAAGTTTATTAAAATATCAACAACATTAAAGTTACTGAAAATTTTTATTACAATTTTAGAATTTACATTTCTGCAGTATTAAATATTTTTAGAAAACTGCTTTTATAAATACATTCTATGAAGCCAACATCACACTAATACCCAAACCGAATAAAGACAGTTCAAGGAAGGAAAACTACAGGCCTATATCTCTGATGAACTTGGATGCAAAACTATTAAACAAAATACTAGCAACACATATTCAAAACCACATCAAGAAAATCATTCATCACGACCAGGTAGGGTTCATCCCAGTGATGCAAGGCTGGTTCAATATACGAAAATCAATCCATGTAATTCATCATATAAACAGAATCAAAGACAAAAACCACATGATCATCTCACTAGATGCTGAAAAAGCATTTGATAAAATTCAACATCCATTTATGATAAAAACACTGCAGAGAATTGGAATAGAAGGAACATATCTCAACATTATTAAGGCAATCTACAACAAGCCCACTGCCAGCATCATATTAAATGGGGAAAAAATTCAAGAATTCCCCCTAAAAACTGGAACGAGACAAGGATGGCCACTATCACCACTTCTCTTCAATATAGTACTAGAGACTCTAGCCAGAGCAATAAGGCAAGTAAAGGAAATCAAAGGAGTACAAATAGGAAAAGAAGAACTTAAGCTTTCACTATTTGCTGATGACATGATACTATATTTAGAAAACCCAACAAACTCAACCAAAAGGCTTATAGAACTGATCAACAAATTCAGCAAAGTATCTGGATACAAAATCAATCTTAAAAAATCAGAAGCTTTCCTGTACACCAACCATAAATCCACTGAAAAAGAAATTCAGAAAACACTTCCACTCAGGATCTCCCACAAAAAAATAAAATACCTAGGAATAAATTTGACCAAGGAGGTAAAAGATCTCTACAAAGAAAATTATAAAACACTGAAAAAAGAAATCGAAGATCTTAGAAGATGGAAAGATCTTCCATGTTCATGGATTGGCAGAATAAATATCATTAAAATGGCCATCCTCCCAAAAGTGATCTACAGATTTAATGCAATGCCCATTAAACTACCAAGATCATTTCTCACAGACATAGAAAAATCAGTCCTTAAATTTATCTGGAATAACAAAAAGCCCAGAATAGCCAAGGTAGTTCTCAGTAACAAAAACCACGCAGGAGGAATCACAATACCTGACTTTAAACTATACTACAAAGCCATTGTAATAAAAACAGCATGGTACTGGCAAAAGAACAGATATATAGACCAATGGAGCAGAATAGAAGACCCAGAAACAAGCCCACACACTTTCAGCCAATTGATTTTTGACAAAGAGGCCAAAAACATACACTGGAAAAAAAGATAGCCTCTTCAACAAATGGTGTTGGCAAAACTGGTTAACCATATGTAGAAAATTGGATGTTAATCCCACTTTTTCACCCTGTACAAAAGTCAACTCAGGATGGATCAAAGACTTGGAAATTAAACCAGAGACTTTGAAGCTCCTTGAAGAGGGCATAGGTCCAACACTACAACACATAGGCACAGACAAACATTTCCTCAACAAGACCCCAAAGGCACAACAAATTAAAAGGAGAATCAATACATGGGATTGCATAAAACTGAAGAGCTTCTGCTTAGCAAAGGAAACTATCAAGAACCTCAATCGAGAGCCAACAGAATGGGAGAAGATTTTTGCCACCTACCCCTCCGATAGAGGACTAATATCTAGAATATACAGAGAACTCAAGAAACTCAACACTAAGAAAACAAAGCATCCAATAACAAAATGGGCAAATGAACTAAATAGACACTTCACAAAAGAAGAAATTCAAATGGCCAATAAATGCATGAAAAAATGTTCAACATCACTGGCAATCAGAGAGATGCAAATCAAAACTACCCTGAGATTTCACCTAACTCCAACTAGAATGGCAATCATTCAAAACACAAATAACAACAGATGCTGGCGAGGATGTGGAGAAGTGGGAACTCTAAGACATTATTGGTGGGATTGCAAATTAGTTCAACCACTTTGGAAAACAGTATGGAGAATCCTCAGAAGAATGGGAACACACCTACCATTTGATCCAGCAATACCACTGTTGGGCATCTACCCAAAAGAAAAGAAACCAAACTACCAAAATAATGCATATGTATCTATGTTCATAGCTGCACAATTCACCATAGCCAGACTATGGAACCAGCAAAGATGTCCATCAACAGATGAATGGATTACAAAACTGTGGGATAGGTACACAATGGAATTTTATTCAGCCATCAAAAAAACTCAATTACATCATTTCTAGGGAAATGGATGGAACTGGAGGACATTATGCTAAGTGAGATTGGTCAGTCAAAAAAAATGAGAAATCAGATGCTTTCCCTAATATGTGAGAGTTAGGGAGAAAAGAGGAGCAAACAAGATAACCTAAAGGAAGAGAAAGGAGGGGGAAGAGAAAAATCTCTAAAGCACACAATGTATTTAAACATATCGAAATCAATCACTAAGCCAAGCAAGGAAGGGAGAGACGGGGAGGGAATGGGGTGGTATTTGGGTAGGGGTTAAATCAGCGATGAGTACATGTTTGTACACACAAGTTTTTTACCCCAATAAGTTGTATGAATATAATGCACCAATAAAAAAAAATAAAATAAAAATAATAATAATAACAATAATAAATAAAAAATAAAAATAAAAAAATGTAATAAATAAAACAAAATATGAGAAATAAATGATTAAATTTTCAAATTGAAAAAAAAAGAAAACTGCTTTTATGCTTTTAAAATAGTTTTAAAATTTTTGAGTTTTCTTTGCAAGTATCTTTTGGGGTTTTGTTTTTTATCATAGCAAATGTTTTTAGTTTATTTTTCTGTGATATTTTTTCCACAATTAATTCCTCTTTACTATTAAATATTACTTTAATTCTATTTATAACTTTGAGAAAAAATAAAATGTGTGTATATTCCATATAAAACTTAGTGAAATTAACCTATCATGTGAAATAAATACTTACTCCATTGTTTCAGATAGTATAGTAGTTTCATCAAATTTTTAAATCCCAGTTACAGAAAACCCTGTCTATGTGTATGGATCCAGTAGGTCTGCGGTAGGGCTCAAAATCTAGTTTTAAGAAAGCACATTAATGCTTTTTCCTAATATGTGAAAGCTAAGGAGAATGGGTCATAGGAGGAACTCTAGCTGAAAAAGGAAATCCTATAGAGCAGCAAACAAGACAACTTAAATGGGGGGATAGGAGGGGGAAAGAAGGAAATTCTCTAAAACACGCAACATACTGAAACATATCAAAGTCAATCACTAAGCCAAGCAAGGGAAGGAAGGATAGAGAGGGAATGGGGTAGGAATTGGGTAGGAGTTAAATCAGTGATGTGTACATGTATGTACACACATTTTTTTACCCCAATATGATGTATGAATATAATGCACCAATAAAAATTAAAAACAAAACAAAACAAAAACCCCAAACAAACAAACAAAAGACAAAAAGTGGCAATAAAGACATGGAACAGGTAGAACTCTCAGACATTGCCTGCAGAGTGGAAAATGGTACAGTTACTCTGTAAGGAATTTGGCAGCTTCCTACAAGGTTATACATTCATTTAATATATGACCTAATAATCCCACTCCCAAGGGAAATAAAAGTTTATGTTCACACAAAAATCTATGTATCAATGTTTACTGCGACTTGATTCATGATAACAGAAAACAACCTAAATATCATTTAACTGTTATATGCATAACAAACTCATCCAATGGAATATTACTTAGCAATAAAAAGGAACAGAGTACTGATGTATGTAATGGCATAGGTGACTCTGGAAATTGTTATGCCAGGCATGGACAAAGCCAGAATCACAAAGCTACTCTATGACTACACTTATTTGACATTCTGGAAGGGGCAAAATTCTACGGACAGAAGACACATTAACAATTACCAGGGCCTGGGGTCGGGCACAGAAGCTGACTACATTTTGGGCAGATGACAGAACTGCTCTGTGTATTGATTGAGGTGGTCACCTTAGGACTGCATGTAAGTTCTGCATTTGCCAGACCTTAGATCGTAAATCTAAAAAGAGTGAATTCTACTACCTGTAAATTACATCTCAATAAATCTAAAAAAGAGCAATAATATATAGTATTGTTTTGCATGCTACTCATTTTAAAATAAATGGCATTCATCTAAAAATAAATTAAAAGCACATTCAATTTTGTCCTTTTTAGGTGGTTCAAATGAGCAAATTTATCTGTAATAAAGCCATAATTGTTCAGTTTTTGTATCAGCCAAATAATTCTGTACTAAAATTATACTATATATGTATGTTAAACTTTAATATTTTATGTTCTTAATATTTCAATCCTTGATTTCAATATTCTAAACATTGTTTCATTTTGAATTTGTGAGTTGACAAGATGGTGTCTGGAATAACTTACTCCTCTAAAAATAATGTTTAGAGAATTTGATCCTTCCTTAAAATGCTTTCTTTAATCTCTATAAAACAATATTTAAAACAATGTAATAGACAATTTTCTAAATTGCTCAGTGCTGAATTTGATGTGTTTAAATAATTAAACACACAGCTTTTGTAAATAAATTTTATATGTAATATTTATGCAAATAGTTCTTACTCAATGCTTCATGTAAAAATATATGTCATACTGGATTAAATTTTTAATTTAATTAATTTATATGACAATCTAAAAAATATATTTTCTATTAAATTTATCTATTAAATAGATAAATTAAGTCTATTTGTAGTAGCAATAGAGTAAGGTTATCTAATTCGTGTAACTATCATAGTTTTACTAGATTAATCCTTAATAAAGTCTTTCAAACAGATTTAAATTGATAGCATTCCTCCTGTAACCCAGGAGATTTTATAGAGGAGAGCAAATATGATAAGCTAACTGAGGTGATGGGAAGGGGAAAGAGGGAAACTCTCTAAAGCACATGATGTACTTAAAACAAACATATCAACTTCAATCCCTAAACCAAGCATGGGAAGGAGGGATGGGGAGGAAATGGGGTTGGGATTGGATAATGGCTAATTGGGTAATGGGTGCATGTATGTCTCCACCTTCTTTTATCCCATTAAGATGTATGACTACAATGCACAAATAAAAAATAAAAATAAAAATGCAAAATATAAATTGATGGTATCTACTTTCTAGAAAATATATATTTTTTTTTACTGTAATGTTTATTCAAGTAACATTCATGTAGTTTTTACCAGAATTACTTCATTCTAACTCAAAATTATGACACCTTTGGGAAAAAATGCATTCCTCTAGGTATCTTTCCTTTAGGAAAGTAAACAGGGTTTGTAACATTTTTTATTTGTTGTTCAATAAAATTTTGATTTAGAAAATAAATTTCACCAAAACAAAACAAGAGAGAACACTTATAAACCACATTTTTTTCTCCTAGATGCATTTTCTATTAATAAAATGTTAACTGGTTTCAAAAATACTGAATGAATCTGCCCTTCCAGTTGAAGTTATTTTTAGTTGAATAGATAAATTAAGTATTCTGAAAAAAAGCCTAAAACAGCACACCACATCTGCTTTCTGTTTGAAAAGTTTACACAATTTTTAAATAAAACATACAAAAATATGTTTTAAGTAACAAAGAATACACATGCTACATGTGATGAAAGTTTTCTAATTTTAATATCAGATTTGCATTTAAAGTAGTTTATCTTAGACATTTAGTGAATATAAGTAAGCTCTGGAGTCAATTTTCAAAATATTTAAGGAAGATCATTTCCTAGTATAGTTGCTTTCGAATTGTGCATAACTTTTGTGTATAGTAGCTACCTCGTTTAAAAAAATGGCCAGAATAGCTGGACATGGTGGCTCAAGCTTGTAATTCCAGCACTTGGGAGGCTGAGACAGGAGGACTGCACAGGTTCGAAGCCAGCCTCAGCTACTTAGTGTGGCTCTCAGCAACTTAGTGAGACCCTGTTTCCAAATAAAATAGAAAATAGGTCTTGGAGCATTGCCCAGAGGCAGAAAGTCCCTGGGTTCCACCCCTAGTATCACCAAAAATAAAAAAAATGGCCAAAATAATAATGCCTGTCTTCTATGATGATTCAGTATAGTAAATGAAATAATCCAATATGTACTAGAAATGGCTTACACTGGAACATGAGAGGCAACTGTGTGCATTTTACATCAAACCTGTGTTCATAGTAGAAGTACATTCATCATGGAATTTTGCAAATGTTACAAATCACAGGTTTTTTCCAGAAAGTTCATTATTAAACACTTATTAGCACTTATTACTTAATATATTTATAACTTATAACTATAAGAGACATGTGATTCTATTAATAAAACAATCATGTACATATTCACTTTCAGAATTTCATGACTAGAAGGACTAGAAAGATTATTTTATTAAATGAAAATTTAAGTGTCTAATAATCATTTATCACTATTCATCAATCAAAGGACACTATTAGGGGAGAGAGAAAAAATCATATAATTGTAAAGTGGAATTTTCATTAGAGTGACTAGAAAAATATTTAACAAAAATGGGAAAATGGGACATTTGAAAAGAAATAAAAAAGAGTCGGGATTGGTGGCATACACTTGTAACCCCAGCTCTTGGGAGGCTGAGACAGGAGGATCGCGCAGGTTTGAAGCCAGCTTCAGCTACTTGGTGAGGCTCTCAGCAACTTAGCGAGATCCTGTTTCCCAGTAAAATATAAAATAGGTCTGGAAGTATAGACTGGAGGTAGAAGGCCCCTGGGTTCCACCCCAGTACCACAAAAAAAAAAAAAAAAAAAAAAAAAGGAATCTAAGTATGAAATGTATATGGAAAAAGATGACTCCAGGCAGAGACAGCAAATGCAAATGCTTTTAGTAGTATGTTCAGAACATCAACAAATTTATAAATATAGAAGCCAGTCTGATCAAAGCAGAATAAGTAAAGCAAAAAAATTAATTATGAGGTTAAAAAATGTAGCTGGGCATGGTGGGACATACTTGTAATCCCAGCATTTGGGAGGCTGAGACTGGATGATCGTGATTCACAGACAGCTTCAGCTATATTAGTGAGGCACTCTGCAACTTAGTGAGACCCTGTTTCAAAATAAAGAATATAAAAAATAGGGCAGAGGGTGTAGCTCGGAGGTCAAATTTCCCTGGGTTCTATCCCGACTCCCCTTCACACAAAAAATAACAGTTTTTTTTTGTAGTTGTTATGGTAATGGTTTTGTGGGGTTTTATGTTTTGTTTTGTTTTCAAGTGAAATGGGAAAAAATACTAAAAAATTTTCATGTAGGAGAGAGTGCCATTTTTAGGCCTACATTTTAACAAGACTTTTAAAGATATAGTACTAAAATAATCTGTGAAAAGTGGCAGAAAAGAAGCAGAGACAGTATTTATGAGATTTACCGAGATTATTTAGATGTAAGATGATAGTTCTCCATAGAAAAGGATGAGACAAAGTGTATTTGATGGATGTAGACAAATCTATTATTTGACCATTAACAAATTTTTATTCTTCAACTTTATTTTTATTTCACATATGTCTCTTGATTTTTCATTAAGTATGAAAAGATATGATAACCTACATCTTGATTTCTTTAGTTCTGATGTACCAGACATGGTCCTTTACTTCAAAGATCCAAAAACCTTCACCTGAAGACTATTAAAAGTGATAAACAGCTTTAGCAGAGTAGGCAGATTAAAAATTCAACTGAGAAAAATGACTAGCATTTCTATACATTAATGAATGCACTGAAAAATATCCAGAAAATAATTAAATTCATGATAACCTTGAAAATATAAAGTATTTAGGGATAAATTTAACCAAGGAAAGAAATACCTCTAAAATGAAAATGAGAAAACATTAAAGAAAGAAACTGAAGATTTTAGAATATGTTAAGCTCTCCCATGTTCTTGGAAAGGCAGAATAAGAAGAGTCAAAATGACTATTCTACAATAAGTTATGTACTGACTCAATGTAATTTATATTAAAACACAAATTTTGCTATTTCCAGATTTAAAGAAGTCATTCATAAAATATATATGAAAATACAAAAGAGACTCAGAATAGTCAACGCAGGTCTCAGCAATAACAACCTTAATGGAGGCATAAAACATTTCAAATTATACTACAGAGTGATTGCAATAAAATCAAAATGGTACTGGCTAGCACAACAAGATGCATGGACCAATGGAGCAGAATAATATAAAGAAATAATATAAAGAAATCCTCTTATTTATGTCCAGTTGATTTTTTTTACAGGTGTCAAAAACATACACTGGATAAAGACCTTTTCAGCAAATGGTGCTGAGAACACTCCTTATTTATTTGTATATGAGTGGAATTAAACCCCAGCCTCTCACCCTGCACAATTGTCAACTCAAGATGGATTAAAGACCTAGAAATTAAACCATAAACTTTGAAGCTAACAGAAAAGGATATAGGACCAACACTCCAACAGATAGGCATAGGTAGAAATGTTCTTAATAAGACCTCCAATGCTCAGTAAATTAAAATGAGAGTAATAAATGAGATGCCATTACATTAAAAAAGAAGCCACAAAGAGTCTAAAGAGATAACCTATAGAATGGAAAATATTTGGCAGATATCCCTCTGACAGAAGATTAATATCTAGAATATACAATATTCTAATCAACATTGAATAGAAACTTCTCAGAAGAAAAATTAAAAATGGCAAATAAGTACATAAAAATGTTCAACATCATTAGCAATCAAGAAAGTAAAAATCAAAACTATACTGGGATTCCATCTAACTCCAGTTAAAATGGTAATTTTCAAGAACACAATCAATAATAAATGCTGTTGAGGGTATGGGGAAATAGGAACTGTTATACACTATTGGTGGGACTGAAAAATAGCACAGCTGCTTTGGAGTTAAGTATGGAGGTTTCTCAGAAAATTGGCCATTGAACCAGTGACCAGTATGACTGTGTGATCTCTCTCCTAGACATCTTTCCAAAGGAATTGCAGTCAGAATATTATAGAAAAACCTGCATATCCATATTTATAGCAGCACAATTCACAATAGCCAAATTATGTAATTTCCTAGGTGTCCATCAACAGATGAATGGATCACAAGACTGTTATGTATTCATGCAATGAAATTTTACTCAGCCATAAGGAGGAACAAAATTATGCTATTTGCAGGAAAACAGAAGGAACTTGGAAATAATATGCTAAGTTAGATTAACCAGTCTCAAAAAGTGAATCATTCTATCTTTACTCTCATATGTAGAAGCTAGATAGAAATTGGGAAATAATAGTAACCAGAGATAGGCAAGCAGACACTATAATAAAGTCACAGAAGGGGTTTAGAGGAGAAAGAAGGGGGAAAAAGTTGTAAAGAAGGTTATCGTTGAAATAATGCTATGTATGTATGTATATATGTATGTATGTATGTATGTTAAACTGCCAATGCTAATCTCAAAGACATCTACGGAGAGAGAAAAAAGGCAGTGTGGCCCAGAGGAAAATGAATTATACACAGGACAGGAATATTGCTATAACTCTGTATTATCAGTATGATATATAATTACAATGCATAAATAATAAAAATAAATAAAATGCAAAACTATAAATTTTTGTTGTGTAAAATTAAAATGATGTACTTGACTCAATTTCAGCCTTTCAGTATTTTTCCATATCAAACGAATTGTTCTCAAAAATTATTTTTTCTTTTTTTAACTGATTAATCTCACTTAGCATAATGTCCCTAATATGTGAAAGCTAAGGAGAAATGGGTAACAGAAAGAACTCTAGATGAAGAAAGAGATCCTATAGAGGAGCAAATAAGGCAACCTAACTGAGGGGATAGGATGGGCGAAGAGGGAAACTCCCTAAGCCAATGATGTACTTAAACATATCAAATTCAATCACTAAGACAAGCATAGGAAGGAGGGATGGGGAGGGAATGGGGTGGGGATTGGGTGTTAGTTGGGTGATGTGTATATATATATGTCTACACAAGTCTTTTATCCCATTAAGATGTATGATTACAATGAACCAATACAAATTAAAAAAAAAACAAATTAAACTTGAAAATTATTTTTTCTCTTAAGATATCTCAGCCAGGTATGGTGACTAACATTTTTAATCCCAGTAACTGGAAACTTGATACAGGAGGATTGCAGGTTCAAAACCAGCTTCAACAATCTGGTAAGGCTGGCCTTCAAAACAAAACATATATAGGCTGCTTTTGCAAAACCAAACACAATATTGGTCTTGGGTTGTAAAAAAAAAAATATATATATATATATATATATATATATATATATATGCACAAAAATATGTCCTAAATAATCTGTAACATAATAGTATTGTAAAGCAGACTGAATTAAGTCAATTTGGATCAAATTTCAAAACAACATTTTCAGCAGTGTTCATTGCAAACAAGATCAGAATTCTGTTGGTTTTTTGTTTGTTTTTATTGTAATACAAATATAGTTTATGGTTTCTCAATCTGAAAAAATTTATCCATAGATCATCATATTTTTTATTTTTTATTTCTAACAATACAAAAAGAAATATGGTGGATGGCGACCGAGAAAAGCGGGGCTTAAGAGCCCCGCTAACAACCAATCTCCATTACCACAAAAACAGCGCCCTTCATAGCCAGAAAACACCATCACCAGAAAAACAAAAAAACCACCAGGCTCCAGAGAGAAAGCGGACTGAGAACAGAGCTCAGGGCCACAGAGGAGAAACACGTGCCCGAGGACGCGGCAGCAGCGCCATACTGCTGGTGGCAGCGGCGAACTCAACGGACGGCTACAGCAAGCCGAGGTGAGCCGCTGTGGAACAGCCAGGAGGGATCTTTCGGCGCAGAAAGCATTTAAAGCTCCCAGTGGCCGAGCTCAGCACACGCTGCAGGGATTCAGAGTGGAAATCAAAACCAGAGAAGAAAAAATACGCCAGCCTCACGGCCGAGGGTGTGGCAGAGGCGCCATATTGCCACTGGTGGCGGCAGCAGCAGCAGTGAATTCACGGAGTCCAGTACAGCTACATCTGCATAGTCAAGAACAGTGAGTCAAATTGCGGGCCCCAGAGGAAAAATCCCAGTACTGTACCCCTGGTACTTGACCCAGGGGGGGAGTGGCGGTGGCAGAGATATCAAACCATAGGAGAACGTGCAACCTGGCACCCCCCATAGTTTAAAGCAGCCTCTATCAACTCCCTGGGTCGGAGACTCTGTGATACAACCCAGTAAAGGAGTAGTGGGGTCTGAGATAATACAGACTCGAGATCCAGAGCACCTTAAGTGAAGCCATAGTGACCCAAGGGAAGAACCCAGAGAAGGCACAAACATCCAAAATCATGGGAAAGAGGAATAACACTGGAGTAATGAATGCGCACAACCCCACAACATCAGAACCCGATAAAACGGAAAATCAGAGATTTCTAGAAGATCAAATCAGGAAAATAATTGTAGAAATAATAGAGGTGCTTCGAAAAGAACTCAGAGAGAGCCAAAAAGAGATAAAGGATGCAATTAATGAAGTAAAGGCCTCAATTCAAAGCACAAACAAACGATTAGACCACATGGAGAACAGAAATTCGCTCTTAGAAGATGAGCAATCCAAAAATGAACGCATAGTTTCTAATCTAGAAAAAAATATCCAACAGCAGGAATCTGACATTGAAGAAATATGGGCCCATCTTAAGAGAGCTAACCTAAGAATAATTGGAATAGAGGAGGGAAAAGAAAGTGAAACCAAAGGGATCAACAATCTCTTCAAGGAAGTAATAGCAGAAAATTTTCCAAATATAGAGCAAGAGGTTGATACACAGATCCAGGAAACTTATAGAACTCCCTTTAGACAGGATCAGAGAAGAGGATCCCCACGCCATATAATTGTCAGAATGACCAATGTGGAAGCCAAGCAGAGAATCTTAAAGGCAACAAAAACAAAGGGCCAAGTGACATTCAGAGGCAAACCAATTAGAATCACTCCAGACTTCCCTAACCAAGTCATGAGAGCCAGAAGGGCTTGGAGTAACATATTCCAAACTCTGAAAGAAAACAACTTCCAGCCAAAAATTTCCTATCCAGCAAAACTTTCTATCAAATTAGATGGAGAAATAAGAAGCTTCTATGACAAACAGAAATTGAAGGAATTTATGTCTTCAAAACCAGTGCTAGAGAAAATACTCAAAGAGATTAACTACAAAGAAGAAATAGGTAACACTCACCAGTACCAGAGAAACAAGATGTTCCATCCAACAGACAACTAAGATTGGTTATCTGTGGAGATTCATTATTTATGTTAGTCTTTTACCTATCTCTAAATTGTATTGTTTGCCTTTATTGTTGTTAATTTTTAGGATTTCTAGTTGGAATATTAATATACCTTCAGATATAGCATTTGGAAATATTTTATTCAATTCTATTAGTAACTTTTAACTCTGTTTACATTGTCTTTGGATATACAATTTTTTTTATTTTTTAGGGAGTTTGTATATTCTTCTGTTTCCTGTGCCATTGAAATCATAACCAAGAAATCACTGCCAATTTCAATGTTGTGAGGTTTTATGACCCATATTTTCTTCTAAAAGTTTATAGTCTTAAGATTTATATTTAGGTCTTTTATCTATTTTGAGTTAATACTTCTATGTGGGATTAGGTAAGGGTCCAATTTTATTCTTTTCCATGTAATTATTATTTTTCAACAATATTTAATTAAAATATTATTATTTCCACCACCAAATGTTCGTGGAAACCTTGTCAAAAATAACTTGACAATATAGGGAAGAATTTAGCTCTAGGCTTGTATTTAACTCCAATGGTTTATATATCTGCCTAGATATATAATTTATAATACTGCCTAGAACAGTATTACACTGTTTCAATTATTTTAGCTTTATATGGTTTGAAATCAGAAAATATATATCTGCTAGCTTTGTTCTTTTTCAAGATCATTTTGGGTATCTAGAATTCATATTCCATATTAGCATAGATTTTTTTCTGAAAAATAAATATATGAATATATGATAGTTTCACCTAAAAAAACAGAAAAAAATATGCTCTGGTAAGAAAGAAAGCAAAAAGAAATATTGAAATGTTATCATTAAGTCATCAAAAGCTTGGTATCAGACAAATGAAACTGTTATGTGAGATTAACATTTTTAATTTTGGATAAATTGCTATAATACTAGATGTCAACCACTAAGCCAAGCATGGGAAGGAGGGATGGGGAGGGAATGGGGTGGGGATCGGGTGGGGGCTGACTGGGCGATGTGTGCATGTATGTCTACAAAAGTTTGTATCCCACTATGATGTATGAATACAGTGCACCAATAAAATAAAAAAAAATGGTAATGGTTAATTAAAATAATAAGCATATGCTGGTATGGGAAAATGATAGGATAAACAATGATTTCTTTTTTTTTCCAAATATACCATAATTATAATTCAAGTTTTCTTGTTGCTCATTCAAAAATAATTACAAACATTAGATTTTTGAATGTATGAGTATATGAGTATATATATGATATATATATATCCCAGAAAATGGGATATATATATATCATATATATATGATATATATATATATTATATATATATATTATATATTATATATATAATATATATATATTATATATATGATATATATATATATTATATATATAATATATATATAATATATAATATATATAATATATATAATATATATATATATATATATATATATATATATATATATATATATATTGGGATGGACCCCAGGGTCATTCTACCTCCAAGCCACACCCCCAGCCCTATTTTTTATTCTTTATTTTGAAACAGAGACTCACTGAGTTCCAAAGGGCCTGCCTCACTAAGTAGTAGCTGAGGCTGTCCTTCAACCACAATCCTCCCATCTCAGGCTCCCAAATGCTGGGATTACAAACATGCGCCACCACACCTGTCTATTTTGGGGCTATATTTAAAGGACACTTTTACTAATGATTGGTTGTCTTCTGTCACTTATCAAAATCGTTTGAGATTAATTTGTGTTCCTGTGTATTAGTCAGTGATCCTTTTAAACACTGTAAATATTCCATTGCATGCTGATCACAATTCCTATATGCCTTCTCTTATATTTGAGGTTTTCTTTTTATTAGAGAGATAGTGTGAATAAATTTTGGGGGATCATTGATATAAAGGACCTACTGTGGACATTTTAATATTTTATTTTAGTAAATAAGAGAGCGATTTCTGTCACAATTAAACTATATATTTAACTTTAAAAATTTGCAAAACTATTTTCCAAAGTGATAATGCCATTTCACACTTTCAACAGCAAAGTAACAGAGATCTACTTGCTTCACATATTTGTGAATACTTGGAATTAATAAATATTTACGTCCATCCATCTTATTGGCATGTAGTATTAGTTCATAACGATTTGAAATTGTTTTTTCATCCCTCACAACATTAAAAATATTTTATTTGTTTATTTGCCATTTCCTATTTTTATCATGGGTACATTTAAATATTGTTTCCATTTTAACTATGTTCTTTTCATTTAGTGTTTAATTCTATGTGAGTTTTGTTACTGTTTGCTTGTTTCTATTTATTTGATTTTTGAAATGTGGCCTCAACATATTATCTTTACTGGCCTCAATAGTCTTTGGCTCAAGAAGTTTTAAAGTCTTAGTTTATGAGGAAGATAAAAATAAAGGCATGTGTCACCATTCCCGGATTGGTATGTGTACTTTCAGAGCCTAATACTAATAATTTATTATTTATGTGTGATAAAAAATGTAGTCATTTATCCTGTGGATTATATATTTATTTATCTTCCATTTTTTAATTTTCCTATTCCCTTCATTACATATCCCTAAGTTAAGTAGCCTTATTTGTTCATTTCTGGTTCCTCCATCTAAGTCTAGAGTTCTTCCTATGATCCTTTTTCTGCCTAGCTTCTGCATATGAGAGAGTACAAATTTTTACTTTTTGTGACTAATTTCACTTAGCATAATGTTCTGCAATTTAATCCATTTTTATGTGCCTTTATTTTCTGAATTGACTTAATAAAATATCTTGGATTTCAAATAGAATGTTAAATTAATATGCTGATTATGAATATGCGTTATATTGATCTCATGAGGAAAGTGCTATAATGATTCTTCTTTTTTACATTCCCTTATAGTTTAAGTTTATTGAGAGCTTTCTCTATCAGTGCGTGTTTCCTTTGGGTTAATAATTTTTTTAATTAATTGAGACAATTATATATTGTATCTTATATTTTGAAGATAAATTACATTGTCTGGCATTTCATAATTTTTATTTAAAATTTTGTAGATTTATAGTAAAATTATTCAGATCATATAAAATTTCTGAAACATTACAAAGCTTCTGTTACTGTCAACATTTCACATTAGAATGGTACAATTTTCACAACTAATTAACCAATATTGATACATTATTACTGACTAAAATCCATATAATATTCACATTTCCTTAGTTTTTACCTATTATCCTCTTCATGTTCCTAAGTTCAATCTAAGCACCCTAATATATTTTTATTAGATTATTTGAGACTCCAGTATAATGATGCTTTCTCAGACAATATAGTTCCTTAATTTCCACAGCTTTGTACATTTATTTTATTATCATGTGTATTCTACATAAATATTCTATCATATGTTTTCCTAAAGTTGATCCTCATGATTAAATCTAAAATATTCTCCCTGCATGTTTGGAATAATATTATAATTTTGCTTTCTCAAAAAACTGTTTCATTCAGCATTCTCACCACTGTGACTCAAATCACCTAATGGTCACAATGTTAAGGAATATTTATTTGCTCATGCTTTGCCAGATTTAAAGGACTACTCTTCTTGAGGGTACCATAGCAATGCGCAGAGAGAGAAATGGGCAGAGCTTGTGTCGCGTCCCTTGACCAGCGATTAAGACATGACACGAAGCTCTTCTTGCAAGCCGTTTATTCAGGATACTCGTAATAACGGAATGGCGAAGATCTGCCTCACGCAGGGCATTATAAACATTAACTCTCCCAATCACTTCTTGCCACATCTCACTCACTCACTGGCTCACGCTCGTCAGGTCACCACCACGTCATGTGTTATGCAACCCTAGCCTCCAAATATGGAGTTGCTTCCTGCACAGCCATGTGCCTAATCAAGCTCAGAGGCAGGAAGCCGGCGCCATCTTTCAATGGCGGCTCACCACAGCTTGTATTACCTTGAGGCAGCAGGGAAGAAAGAGAGCAAGAGGAAACTGCAACATCTAACCCACTTGGGAAAATATATTCCTAATTGTCACGACTGCATCCATAACCAAGTTTCTCCAATAAGCATTTTTACTTTGCCTAACATATGAGGCCTGGGGTATACTTTAAATCTAAACCATAACACTGTTTAGTGGTAATATTCATATTTCTTATTAAATTATAAAATTTTAATATCATATTACATCATATTAAGAAATTATACTGAGTTTCTAGTGGTTTATCATTGCAGTTTTAATTTGTATTTCTCTAGTGACTAATGATATTGAGCAACTTTTATATAATTTGTTGTTTTCTTAAAATTTTGTTCTAATTTAGGAAAGTTTTTCTTGACATTAATCATGCCTTTACTTTTTCTCAACAATGTTTAAAGTTTATTATAATATAAATATATTTTAATGTTTTACCTAATTATTTCTTCTATTGTAAATGAAATTTTATTGTAGTTTTTGTTTCTAGTTTATAGAAAACAATTTGCTTGCATATATTCACTTTGTGTTCTCAAAATTTACAAAATTTTCTCTGCAACATTTAGTATTTTATTTATCTATGAACACATGGTCTTCATTTAAGGAGAGTTGTGATTGACAGGGGAAATGGATGAAACCTGAGGAATAAAAGATTACAAAGGAGTTAAGAGGGGCTGTTGAAAGAACAGACTCCCCAAAACTCCAGACAGAACTCCTGTCCTTCCAGAATTCACCTCAAAGCCCCCCAATGATAGAGGGAGCTTATCTTAATCCTTACTTAGCTGCTCTGGCCTCCCCCACCCTGTGCTTGTTGATTTGTTAGTTTCCTTTGATGGTTGTATCTTAGTGACTTATGACATCCTCCCTAATCTCTAGCATTCCTCATGGCATTGTGATGTTTGTTTTTCCCATGAAAATGTAATACTTAACCTAGTTTTTAAAGTGTATAAAAATCCTAGTTTTAGAGAATAAAATTATCAGTTGCCCATCAGGCACTTGTCCATGCCTTCATTTCAGGGCAGCTGCCCATTAGGCAGCTGTTTGGTGTTTCCCCTTCCAGGTCCCAAATCCTGAAGAAGAATCTCTACAGGGATTTCTTATACTCAGTGTATATGATTATCTAATAAGCTTCTCACCCTGTTTTATTTGTTAGGGCTACAAATATTGACTACAACTCTAGACAAATGCTTTCATTTTCACCATTTTAGTGTCTAGCTTTCACCAGTAAGAGTGATGTATATTCACAGGTTTTGTTAGAGCTCACTGTTTAATTTTTATTATTAATTATTTATTTATAATTGTTGTGGTACTACAAATTGAACCTAGAGTTTCTATTACTAAAATCCACCTCCAGCCTTTTTTTTAACTTTTATTATTAACAGAGTCTCATTAAGTTAAAATATACTGGTCTTGAATCTAAAATACTCTTGTCTTACCCTCCCAAGAACTGGGATTATAGGTGTGTACCACCTCAACATAGGACGATTTTATTTTTTACTTAATCATAAACCCAGCCAGGTGTAATGGTGCCATAGACAGGTGTGGTAATGCACATTTGTAACTCTAATATTTGGGAGGCTAAAACAGTAGAATTACAGGTTTGCAGCCAGCCTTGGCTACTTAGTGAGGTCCTCTGCATCTTAGGAGATGCTGTTTCAAAATAAAGAATTAAAAAAATAGGACTGGGATGTAGATGAGATGTAGAATGCCCCTGGCCTCAATCCTGATTATTGCCAAAAAAAAACATAATATTTATATAAATTTGTGAAGAACAATATGGTGTTTTATTTATGTATATATTTAGTAATGATAAAACACAGTAATTAACATAATTATCAACTTTTATTTTAATTACTTAATAGAGAATGAATTCTAATTATTCTCTTCTACATATTAGTGGACAGTTTTACATTATTGCGAGTTACATTCATTCTGTCACATCAAAGAAAACTAAAACTTATTTATCTCATCTAATTGAAGGTTTGTTTTACAAATGTGGCTGCACCCACATTCATCACATAAACTATCATTATATCTTCTTGGTGAATTGTTCCTTTTAATAAGAGGAAGTACCCTTCTTTGTGTCTTCTGATATGTTTTACCTTAAAGTCTGTTTTGTTGGATATCAGTGTTGCTACTACTGCCTGATTTTGGTCTCCATTGGCATGATATCTTTTTCCATCCTTTCACTTTCAGTCTGTGAATATCTTCTGCTGCAAAGTAACTTTCTTGTAAACAGCATATATTTGGAGTACAAGGTGGTAGAGGCATACATGCACACATCATCCATTTACCCTTCCCCAATTTTCTTTCCATTACCTCCACCTTTTCTCCTTCTCATATTTGGCTTACTGATTGACTTTAGTATATTTGTGAATGTATATTGTGCTTCTATTGGTGAATTATAGTCTCACATTATAATGTAAATCATGTTGACAGTGTCATACATGCACATGGTCTTGGTGCCTACCCCTTTCTATTTCCCTTCCTCCAAATACAGAGTACCCAGATTGACATTTCTATACATTCATATGTATGCACATAGTCTATAATAGTATGTCTATTAATGAACCCAAGTCTTTCTCTATTTCTACCCCTATATCTCCTCCCTGGCTCCGCTGGGATCTCTCTTGTATCCCAATTACTCTCTATCCTTCACATATTATAGAAAACATATGACCCTTCACTCTCTGTGATTGGCTAATCTCACTTAACATAACAATCTGCAAGTCCTTCCATTTTCTTGAAAATTATGTAATTTTATTTTTATTTATTTATGGTAGTGGGGATGGAGCAAAGGGGCTTTTCTACATCTTGGCTATACTTCCAGACTTATGTTTTATACTTTATTTGGAAACATGATCTCACTAAGTTGCTAATACCCTCACTAATTAGCTGTGGCTGGCTTCAACCTGTGCAATACTCATCTCTAAGCTTCACAAGTGCTGGGATTACAAGCATGCACCACCAATGCTGGTTGGCAAAAAAAAAAAAAATTATTGAAAGTAAATGTTATATATTTAATCTGTATTTGGTGCCCTCTCACCCCCCTCGTTCCCCTTCCGCCCTCCCGATACTTAATACCCAGGCAAACCTTGATATATTCGTACTTTTACACCTATTTGGAAATAGCCGCTCATTAATCAAGTTCAGCCTCCTTCCTCTCTTAGTTTTTCATTGAAACATTGCTGAGATTACCCTTCCACTATCTGTAGTCCCTCTGGTATCCCCAATGCTCACTCGTTTGGGCATATTAGAGGAAACATATGTCCCTTCTCTTTTTTTGTTTGGCTGATCTCACTTAACATAATGCTTTCCAGCCCTTTCCATCTTCTTATCAATGACGACGTGATTTTGTTCTTCTTTATAGCTGAATAGAATTCCATTGTGTGTATTTCCCATAACTTTGCAAACCATTCATCTGTTGATGGGGGCCTAGGTTGTTTCCAAATTTTGGCTATTACAAATTGTGCTGCTATGAACATAGGTATGCATATGTTGCTGTAGTTCTCTGTTTTCACCCACTTTGGAAAAATACCCAGGAGTGTTAAAGCTGGATTGTATGGTAGATCTATTCCCAGATTTCTAAGGAATCTCCACACAGATCTCCATAGTGGCTGAATTAGTGTGCACTCCCACCAACAATGTAAAAGAGTTCCTCTTTCCCCACATCCTTGCCAGCATTTATTATTGTTTGATTTTTTATGCTTGTCAATCTGTCTGGCGTTAGATGGAATCTCAGTGTAGTTTTGATTTGCATCTCCCTGATGGATAAGGTTGAAGAACATCTTTTCATGAATCTATTGGCCGTTTGTATCTCTTCTTTTATAAAGTGTCTATTCATTTCAGTTGCCCATTTCTTGATTGGATTGTTTGTTTTGCTAGTGCAGAGTCTTTTGAGCTCTTTGTATATTCTAGATATTAGCCCCCTATCTGAGTGGTGACCGGTAAAGATCTTCTCCCATTCTGTAGGATTCCTCTTTAGGTTCCGGATGGTTTTCTTTGATGAGAAGAAACTTCTTAGTTTGATGCTATCCCACTTGTTGATTCTTGCTTTAATTTCCTGAGCTTTGGAGGTTTTGTTGAGAAAGTTACTTCTTGTGCCTATATGTTGTAGTGATGAGCCTACGTTCTTCTCTAATAACTTCACAGTCTCTGGTCTGATTTCTAAGTCTTTGATCCATCTCGAGTTGATTCCTGTGCATGGTGAGATATAGGGGTTTAGTTCCATCTTTCTACAAATGGATAGCCAGTTCTCCCAGCACCATTTGTTGAAAAGGCTGTCTTTTTCCAGCGTATGAGTTTGGCCCCTTTGTCAAAGATTAATTGACTGTAGGTGTGTGGATTTGTTTCTGTATCTTGTATTCTGTTCCACTGGTCAGTGTACCTGTTATTGTGCCAGTACCATGCTGTTTTTACTACTATTGATCTATAGTATAGTTTGAAGTCTGGGATTGTGATATCTCCTGCATGATTCTTGTTGCTGAAAATTGCTTTGGCTATTTTGGGTCTTTTCATTCTCTATACAAAGTTCATGATTGCTTTTTAGGTCTGTGAAGAATGTAGTTAGTATTGTAATGGGAATTGCATTGAATCTATAAATCATTATTGGCAGAATGGCCATTTTGATGTTATTTATTCTCTTTATCCACGAGCATGGGAAGTCTTTCCATCTTCCAAGGTCTTCTTCAATTTCTTTCTTGGATGTTTTATAATTTTTGTTGTAGAGGTCTTTTACATCTTTGGTTAGGTTTATTCCTAGGCATTTTATTGGTTTTGAGGTTATAGGGATTGGAATTGATTGAAATAGGTAACACACACCAGAAACAGAGAAACAAGATTTTATATCCAACAGACAACTAAGATTAGTTATCTGTGGAGATTTATTATTTATGTTAGTCTTTTACCTATCTCTACATTGTATTGTTTGCTTTTATTGTTGTTAATTTTTAGGATTTCTAGTTGGAATATTAATATACCTTCAGATATAGCATTTGTAAATAGTTTATCCCATTCTGTCAGTAACTTTTAAGTCTGTTTATATTGTCTTTAGATATACAATATTTTTTTTATTTTTTAGGGGGTTTGTTTACCCTTCAGTTGCCCATGCCATTGAAATCATATCCATGAAATCACTGCCAATTTCAATATTGTGAGGTTTTATGACCCAGATTTTCTTCTAAAAGTGTATAGTCTTAAGATTTATATTTAGGTCTTTTACCTATTTTTAGTTAATATTTCTATATGGTGTTAGGTCAGGGTCCAATTTTATTCTTATTCATGTAATTATTATTTTTCAACAATATTTAGTTAAAAGATTATTATTTCCTCCACCAAATGTTCGTGGAAACCTTGTCAAAAATAACTTGACAATATATGGAAGAATGTATCTCTACGCTTTTATTTAACTCCAATGGTTTATACATCTGCCTTTAGAACAGTACTACACTGTTTCAATTATTGCAGCTTTATATGATTTGAAATCAGAAGATATACATTTTCTAGCTTTGTTCTTTTTCGAGATCATTTTGGGTATCTAGAGTCCATATTCCATATTAGGATAGATTTTTTTCTGAATGAAAAATAAGTAAATGTATGATAGTTTCACCTAAAAAAAAAGAAAAAAATATTCTCTGGTAAGAAAGAAAGCAAAAAGAAATACTGAAATGTTATCTTTAAGTCATCAAAAGCTTGGTATCAGACAAATGAAGCTGTGAAGCTGTTATGTGAGATTACCATTGTTAATTTTGGATAAATTGCTATAATACTAGATGTCAAACACTAAGCCAAGCATGAGAAGGAAGGATGGGGAGGGAACGGGGTGGGGATAGGGTAGGGGCTAACTGAATGATGTGTGCATGTACGTCTACAAAAGTTATTTTTTATCCCAATATGATGTATGAATACAGTGCACCAATAAAAAAATAAAAAATAAATAAATTTCCAATTAAACAATACTTTCAAATATTTTCTTTAAATATTTAGGGTAATATATATGCCCTTTTCTCTTTTGTATTCTATATTTACTAAAATAAATGATTATTTTTAAAAATCCTCCCTCCCTTATTTTTCCTTATCTAACATGCATGATTTATTCTGGGTTCTGATTTTCACATGTACATTTGGAATCTTCAGAGAAGGTAGTAACAAGTGGTTCTCTGATGGCTCTGAAGTTGCATGTTCTTGAACCCTGCCAGCAGCATAATAGAAGAGAAGGGTCTAGTGTTGCACCTGCCCCATTTTCAACAACCTTCCTCCAAGGTGTTTTCTTTGTTTTTGTTTCTAAATGTTACTTTAAGCCAACAATGGAAACGAGATGTCATTTTACCTTCCATCCTTTTGATTGCTTCTCTCTCTCCTCCATGCTTTACAAACATTCTTCATCATTTAAAATTATATTAAGTTGCGGGGTGAAATAAAAAAGATAATGTATTTTAATTTTTATATGAGTAATCACACACACACACACACACACACAACCATACATGATCTTACAAATGTGAAGAACTGGAACTGATGGGCAGTCTCAGGGGTCTCCGGCTCATAGACAGCTGCCAACTGTGACCATAGGTCCTTTTGCACCGCCTGTAGTCCTCTTAACCTGGCACGTAAATCATTGTTATTGTGACTGAATAATCCACCCTTGCCCAGACTGGCCAGGGGGACAGGGGCCCCATATAAAATTTTGAAGGGTGTTAAATTAAATTTTGAGGGGGTATTTCTGACTCTAAAGAGGGCCAAGGGAAGGAGCACCACCCAGTCTGTTCCACCAGTGTCCATGATTAATTTAGTTAAGGTCTCTTTTAGAGTTCTATTTTTTTTTATCTGTCTTGAACTCTGGGGACGATATATACAATGAAGTTTTCAATCGGTCCCCAAAAACCTGGCCACTCCCTGACTTACCTGGGCAATGAAGGCAGGCCCATTATCTGATCCTATTACCTTAGGTGTGCCAAACCGAGGAAAGATTTCTTCTAGAATCATCTTGGCAACTATCATGGCCGTCTCCTTTTTGGTTGGGAAAGCTTCTATCCATTCTGAAAAAGTGTTTACAAAAACTAGGAGGTATTTATAATCATACCTGGCTGGACCCATTTCTGTAAAGTCTATCTCCCAATAGACTCCAGGCCGGTCTCCCCACAGGTGTTTTCTTGGCTCAATTTTTGTTCTGCCAGCATTCACCTTTTGGCAGAGGACACAGTTGTGGACCGTCTCCTCGAGCAGTGGGGTTAGGCCAATTGATTGGGTTGTCAGTTTGTTTACCCCAAGGTGGGTCCATTGATGCATTTGTTGTATCATCTGCTTCGCTTCTTTTTAGGCAGGATTAGTTAAAAGATTGCTCTGGACTTTTATCCTCTGCAACCACCAAGGCTTTTCTTTCTGATGTCTGGGGCAATGTATGATGCTCACTTTGTTAGGCAGATGTAGGGCTCCAAGGAGGGCCAAGATTTGCCGAGGTTAGGAGCCCACACTGCTGGTAGATAGCCCCATGTACATGCCCAGTGGCAAAGACATACCTGCTGTCTCTCTAGATATTAATTTTTATCTTTTTTTTAATTTTAGAGGCTTGGTAAAGGCTATTGATTCGGCTGCCTCTGTTCTTTGTTTTTCTTCATCTAGGAAGCTGCTGCCATCTGTATATCAAGTTTTTTCTGCATCTGGTAAAGGCTGATCAGACAGATCTTTACGCCACTTGTGTGTTTCAGCGAGCACCTGCTGACAATCATGCAGAGGGGATACCTCAAATTCAGGGTCTAGCAGGAGAGTAGCAGGAGTTAGCCCCACAGCGGGGATAAAGGTGACATGGTCAGAGTTCAGCAACAAAGCCTGATAGTGGGTCATTCATGCATTGGTTAGCCATTGGTCTGGAGGCTGTCGCACCATATTTTTAAGTGCATGGGGAGCTGTAAGTCTTGCCCCCAATTTAGCTTGTCTGCGTTTCTGACCAAGGCTGCCACTGCCACCACTATGTGTAGACAGGCTGGCCACCCTGCCGCCACTGAGTCCAGTTTTTTTTTTTTTTTTTTTTTTTTTTTTTTTTTTTTTTTTTTTTTTTTTTAAATAAATAGGCCCCTGGTCGCTTTCAGGGCCCGAGATGCTGCATGAGCATGCCTTTGGCTATTTCCTTATTTTCAGCAACATATAGATGGAAAAGTTTAGTTACATCTGGCAGTCTGAGTGCGGGTGCTGAATTGTTGAAGGCTATCTGATCTTTCTCGCCCCAGTTAAATGGGTGGGATACCCAGCCCACTCCCAAGTCCACTGTTCTTCGGGTAGTCCATGAATATTGTTTATTACCAGTGGCCTCTTGCACCCAAGACTTTTTGTCAGAGAGCGGGCCGGAAGTCTGAAGCAGGACCAAGTGCTGGGCACCAGTGTCCACCAAGAAATAAATAGGTTTTCCCTCCACTCTTAGAGTTACCCTAGGCTCGGTGAGGGGATCCGAGCCCCGTATTTTCTAGTTACTGTCTTCACCCAGGATCAGTATTCGGGAACTCAGTTCAGAAGTAGCATCGGGTTTCTTAGGGCCAGAGTTTCCCCCCTTTTTCTTTGGGCAGCCTTTGGCCCAATGTCTCTATTTTCTTTACAGTAGGCACACTGGTTTGTATCTAAGGGCCTCCTTCTGTTGCCAGGTGCCATTTTTTCTGCCCTTTTGTTCCTAACTACAGTGGCCAGGATCCAAGTTAAAAATTTTTCATGCCTTTGACTTCGCTTTAAGTTTCATGCCTCCTGTTCTTTCTGCTTTTGCTTTTCCCCTGAACTGTTTTTCTTACCTTATTCAGATTTATGGGGCACCTTGCAGCCCCTTTTCTTACCTTACTCAGATTTGTGGAGCGCCTTGCAGCCCCTCTGAGACCTGCCATTAGAGCCTGGCGGTAGACTCTCAGGTGCTCCCTACCTTCTGCTGATTTCATTAGGTAGGGGAGTTGGCCTCCCGTTGGTCCTGGGGATGTTTTTCCAAGCCTCCAGTAGAATACGCTGTCTTTCTTTCATGGTGAAGAGAGCCTGCAACAACTACTGGCAATTGTCCCAAGTTGGCTGCTGCCGGGCCTCCCAGCTCTCTCCCTACTTGAAAATGAAACAAAGGGCCGAACCCAAGGAGGAGGAGAAAGAATGAGATCTCTTTAATTTTGGCAGATGAAAAAGACTCTGTGGCTGGCTAGCCAGTTCCAAGAATTGGCCACTTGAATTCACATAAAGTCAGTCTGTCCCACTTTTGTCGCCCGCCACACAGAAGCCAGTCCAAGTCCAAAAACACAGACACCACAGACACAAGAAAACAGAAGCACTCATTCCTTACGAGTTTTCCAGAGTAACCTGATAGCAGCCGTCCCAGACTGCGGTGGCGGTCTCCTGGCCACTTCAGAATGAAGATGGATCCTTTCAGATCCAACTTCCCAGATGGATTCTGGAGCATCCTCCAGAATCACGTGGGGGCGGTTCTCCTGGCACGTCTGCCGAACCGCGTCCCCTCACTTGGGACCCACTTCAGCAGTTTTCGAGACCCACTAGGCAGTCTCTGAAATCCACTAGGCAGTCCCTGGGACCCACTTCAGCAGTTTCTGAGACCCACTAGGCAGCCTCAGAATCTGCTAGGCAGTCCCCAGCTGGGGCCCACTAGGCAACCCCCCAAAGCAGTTACTCTCAAACACCAGTTCCACAGTTTCAGAGATAAACCTTAACAGCAACAGAACAAGAACGACAGACAAGACAAACAAGATAGCTCGAGCTGTCTGCGTGTGGGATTCGGGGGAGTGCGGCTGAACTTCCCGGCCAACGCACCTAATGTTGGACCTGTCGGTCCCCAGGAAGCACACACCCTCCCAGTAATCACTCACAGGCAGAAGTCGATGCAATTTGCAAGAGGTTTTATTATGTCCAGCGCTGGGGTCGCCTTTCAAGTTGAGGAATCGACCCTTAGCAACAGATGTTGGCAGCTTTTATACACTTTAATTACAGAGGCGCGGTTAACATTAGGTGTTTTATTATCATTGGTTCTTATTTTTAACCTGTCTCAGGATTGGGTGGTTTGGCCAGAGATATCATTTTTTAGCTCTAATGACAGTTTGTGGTAACCAAGGTCCTGTTATTCTGGTGAGTGGAAAGTCCCTGAATTGTTACTTTTGTCTTCTAACAACGGTTGATGGGGAGCTAGTTCCTGGAACACAGGGAAGTAAAGTCCTAGTAACGGCAAGTCCCAGTACCTGCAAACAGGTGCACTGGGGCGGAAAGTTCCGAATGCCGAGGCGGTTGGGGTACTGGGGTCCTACAGTGCATGCTTGTAATCCATGCACTTGGGAGATGGAGACAGAAATATTGTGCAGGTTCGAAGCCAGCAGCGCTGGCTTAAGAGACCCTGTTTCTGAACAAAAATATATAAAAATAGGTCTGGGAGTGTTCATATATATATATATATATATATATATATATATATATATATATCGTAATTTCTTCTCATAAATTATTTTGTCATTCAAACAATCACATTTTCAACAATTTTTGAAAGACAAACAAAATCTTATAACATGTCATATATGTATGTGAATATAAATCCTATGGCACTTCATGCATTTATCTACAACTGTATATAAGCTGGGTCATTCTGTCTTTTTAGTATAAGCATACATTTATTTTTAAGCAATTTCACATAGGGTGTGGAAATTTTAATAACTTAAAGTTCACTAGAAATTATTGGGGAATACCGATTTTCTGATATTTGATTAAACAGTTTTATCCTAGTGTTATCTTTTTTGAATCTTACTTTCCTTAGATATGTTCTTTCTAACACATGCATGTATATATGTACACACAAGTGAAATAGAATATATTAGTGTGTATCAGTGAATTTCTTTGGATTTTTAAATATTCCAGTATTGTCATTTTATTCATTGCTTTTTTGGATATTTTTACAATAGAACCATTTCATTTAAAAATTAAGTCAAAACAAAGAAACATTGAAAGGGACTATAAAAATCACTAATATAAAAATAATTACAGATAGATATTTTGTATTAACCTAGTAACCTAATGCATTATTTATATGGCCAAGTGGCCTATCCAATCAGAAACAATAAAGTTATAAAATATAAAAAAATTCTATATTATTGAGACAGTTATTAGTTTAAAGAAACACACATATACTCCACATCTTTATCATTTAGAAAAACAAATAAATATCAGACTAGGCATATATATATATATATATATATATATATATATATATATATATGCATTTATTAATTTATTAGCCCAAATACTTTTCATCAGTTGATAAGTCATGAATTCTTTAATAATTTTAACACTTCAAATGTTTGCCATAACCAGTACTCAAACCAAACACAAAGATATGCACATAAACACAGTTTCTTAAAAGTTTCTTTATAATCCAACTAAAATATGCAATTTGATTATCCCAGGAATTTCTATGCTTTTTTATTATTTTTAAAATTTATTTTTTATTGGTGCACTGTATTCATACATCATGATGGAATAAAAAAAGAACACTTTTTGTAGATATACATGCACACATCGCCCAATTAGCCCCTACCAAATCCCTACCCCGTTCCCTCCCCATCCCTCCTTCCCATGCTTGGCTTAGTGGTTGACATCTAGTATTATAGCAATTTATCCAAAATTAAAAATGATAATCTCACAGAACAGTTTCATTTGTCTGATGCCAAGCTTTTGATGACTTAAAGATAACATTTCAATATTTCTTTGTGCTTTCATTCTTACCAGAGAATATTTTTTTCTTTTTTTTTTTTTTGGTGAAACTATCATACATTTATTTATTTATTTTTCAGGAAAAATCTATCCTAATGTGGAATATGGACTCTAGATACCTGAAACGATCTCAAAAAAGAACAAAGCTAGAAGATGTATATTTTCTGATTTTAAACCATATAAAGCTACAATAATTAAAACAGTGTAGTACTGTTATAAAGGCAGATGTGCAAACCATTGGAGTTAAATAAAAGCCTAGAGATTAATTCTTGCATATATTGTCAAGTTATTTTTGAAAAGGTTTCCATGAACATTTGGTGGAGGAAATAATAATCTTTTAACTAAATATTGTTGAAAAATAATAATTACATGAAAAAGAATAAAATTGGACCATTACCTAACACATATACAAATATTAACTCAAAATAGATAAAAGACCTAAATATAAATCTTAAGACTAAAAATTTTTAGAAGAAAATCTGGGTCATTAACCCTCACAACGTTGAAATTGGCAGTGAATTCTTGGATATGATTTCAATGGCACAGGCAAAAGAAGAGTAAACAAACTACCTAAAAATAAAAAAAAATTGTATATTCAAAGACAATGTAAACAGAGTTAAAAGTTACCGATAGAGTGGGATAAAATATTTCCAAATGCTATATCTGAAGGTATATTAATATTCCAACTAGAAATCCTAAAAATTACCAACAATAAAAGCATACAATACAATTTAGAGATAGGTAAATGACTAACATAAATAATGAATCTCTACCGATAACCAATCTTAGTTGTCTGTTGGGTGGAAAATCTTGTTTCTCTGGTTTGGTGTGTGTTACCTATTTCTTCTTTGTAGTTAATCTCTTTGAGTATTTTCTCTAGTGCTGGTTTTGAACACATAAATTCCTTCAGTTTCTGTTTGTCATGGAAGCTTCTTATTTCCCCATCTAATTTGATAGAAAGTTTTGCTGGGTAGGAAATTTTTGGCTGGAAGTTGTTTTCTTTCACAGTTTGGAATATGTTACTCCAAGTCCTTCTGGCTCTCATGACTTGGTTTGGGAAGTCTGGAGTGATTCTAATTGGTTTGCCTCTGAATGTCACTTGGCCCTTTGTTTTTGTTGCCTTTAAGATTCTCTGCTTGGCTTCTGCATTGGTCATTTTGATAATTATGTGGCATGGGGATCCTCTTCTCCGATCCTGTCTGAAGGGGGTTCTATAAGTTTCCTGGACCTGTGTATCGACCTCTTGCTCTATGTTTGGAAAATTTTCTGCTATTACTTCCTTGAAAAGATTGTTGATTCATTTGGTTTCACCTTCTTTTCCCTCCTCTATTCCAATTATTCTTACATTAGCTGTCTTAAAATGGGCCCATATTTATCCAATGTCAGATTCATGCTGTCAATTTTTTTTTCTAAATTAGAAACTATGCGTTCATTTTTGGAGTGATCATCTTCTAAAAGCAAGATTCTGTTCTTCATGTGGTCTAATCAGTTATTTGTATTTTGAACTGAGCCCTTTACTTCATTAATTGCATTCTTTATTTCTATTTGGCTCTCTCTGAATTCTTTTATAATCACCTCTATTATTTCTACAGTTATTTTCCTGATTTGATCTTCTAGAAATCTCTGAATTTCTGTTTTATCGGGTTCTGATGTTGTGGGGTTGTGGACATTCATTGCTTCATTGTTATTCTTCCTTCCCATGATTTCAGAAGTTTGTGCCTTCTCTGGGTCCCTCCCTTGGTTCACTAAGACTTCACTTAAGGTGGTCTGGATCTCGAGTCTGTGGTATCTCAGTTCCCACTACTCCATTACTAGGTTGTATGGCAGAGTCTCAGACCCAGGGAGTCAATCGAGGCTGCTTTAGACTACATGGGGCATGCCATTATGGGTGTTCTCCTATGGTGTGATATTTCTGCCATCGCCACTCCCCCACTGGGTCAAGTCCCTGGGGGTGCTGTACTGGGATTTCTTCTCTAGGGGCACAATTTGACTCACTGTTGCTGAGTGCGCCAATGGAGCTGTAGTGGACTCGGTGAATTTGCTGCTGCGGCCTGTGACCTATTTTTTTTTTTTAATGGAGGCTGAAATAGGGGTATTCTTCCTCTGAGCTATACTCCTAATCCTATTTTGTATTTTTATTTTGAAACCGGGTCTCATCAAGTTGCTGAGGGTCTAGGTAACTTGGAATTTTCCTGTCTCCACCTCCCAAGTACTGGGATTACATGCATGCACAAGCACATTAGTCTAAGTTTTATTTTTATTACTAAAATAAGAGTTTATAGGCTTTTTCCAAAAAACACAAGAAAGATAATGTAGAATTAAGTAGGACTTTAAAAAATTATATATTCCTAAATTTTTAGAGTAAATAAGTGGATCATTTTGAAATAATTTTCTTGCTTGTTTAATTTTTGCCAAATAAACTGTTAGTTTTCTTATTCTTTTCATGGTAGAAGAGATTAGATAAGCAAAGTTAGCCCTAAGGAAATATAGATCTTGTTGACTTTTCTCGAATTAGAAAGACAATTGCATTTTATTGACACCAAATAGAAAATTCAATGACATTAATATTCTATTGGATTATGTGATAAATTTGTACAAGAAATGTAAAGGTAAGGAAGAATATGAAGCTGGTATTACTGAGTAGATAGTGGGGAATTTAAAATATGATTTTTAGCCAGGTGTGGTGGTGCACACTTGTAATCCCAGCACTTGGTAGCCTGACACAGGAGGATCGCACAGGTTCAAAGCCAGCATCATCTACATAGTGAGGCTCTCAGCAACTTAGTGAGACCCTGTTTCCAAATAAAATATAAAATAGGTCTGGGAGTATAGCCTGGAGGTATAAAGCCCCTGGGCTCCATTCCCAGTATGACAAATTATATATATATATATATATATATATATATATATATATATATATAATAAAAATTTTATGTCTTCTCATTTACTTTCACCATAACACCACAATGAATATACCATACTATCTAAATTTTATAGAAAGAAAATGGAGCTTTATGAAGGGTTAATTGCTTTCCCAAGATAACAGAACTAATAGTAAAGAAGCCAGAATTGTACTCAGTCATATATAATATGAAAGTCTTTTTCTGATATGGATATCTATATATGCAACATTATAAAATACCATATAATTATACCTGTTACTATAGTGTTGCTAAATATAAACCTAAATAGGTAGATGAACATAAATATATATATATATATATATATATATATATGACTTTTATTGAATAATTTTAAATGCACTCAACATTCACACATATAGTAATAATACTTTTTTTTAAATTTGTGCACTGTAATCATATATCACATTGGAATACAAGACTTGAGAGGATATACAAGTACACATCATTCAATTAGCCCTCCTTCAGTCCCCATCCCATTCCCTCCCCCTCCCTCCATCCCATGCTTGTTTGGTGATTAACTTTGATACATTTGTTTATGTACCTCCTGCGTTTTAAAGAGCCTCCATCCTCCCCTATTCCATACCCTCTGATTGGTCACCTTAGTTGCTTCACTATAGGGCCCTTTCTATAGCTCGACCTCTTCCAGTTGCCCCTTTCCTCCTAGTTTTTGCTGACTAGGGGAAGCATCTGATTTTTATTTTCTACGATATTTCTCTGTGCATGCCGTGTTGCAAGTATAGATCCCCCTCTTGACGGCCCCAGTAGTGGCCTGGCTACCCGGTGGAATGATCCAGACCTCGCTGCCTCAAGCAGCGGCCTTGCCTAATGGGAGGCCCCGATTCTGGTCTCACTGGCCCCGACACCGGCTTAACCCCTCAGATGGCTCAGATACTGGCCTCACTGGCTCCAGCACTGGCCTATCCTCAAGGAAGGCTCCGATACTTGCCTCGGAGGTCTCAGTAGAGGCCTTGCCTCACGGAAGGCTCCGATGTTGCCTGCTGGCCTCGTCACCGGCCTAACCCCTCAGCAGGCTCTGATCCTGGCCTCGGAAGCCCCAGCTCCAGCCTTGCCTCACGGCAGGCTCCGATTCTGGCCTCGCTGGCCCCGGCATTGGCCTAACCCCTTGGCAGACTCCAATCCTGACCTCAGAGGCCCTAATAGCGGCCTTGCCTTCGGGCAGGCTCCGATGCCGGCCATTGGCCCCGGCATTGGCCTCCCTTGGCAGGCTCCAATCCCGGCCACGCTGGCCCATGCACTGGTCTAACCCCTCAGCAGGCTCTGATCCCAGCCTCGGAGGCCCCAGCACCAGCCTAGCCTCAAGGCAGGCTCCGATCCCAGCCTCGCTGGCCCCAGCACCGGCCAAACCCCTCAGCAGGCTCCAATCCCGGCCTCGGAAATGGATGATAGATACCTAGATATATAGATAGAGACTATATAGATAGGTGGTAAAAGAAAGACAAAAGAAGATTGGCATGATATTAAGAAGAGTCCAGATTGGATTAAAATACACTCTCTTTTTCCCTCTTTGCAGGCATCTCTTCCACAATTGTGACTTTATGCATCCATGCTGAATACTATTGAAAAGTTATTCCTTATACTGGGTAAAAATATTCTACCCTGTAACTTTCATTTCTTAATTTTAATTGTGCCCTCTGGGCCTATAGATAAAAGTATAATCCCCTTCCATATGACAGCTCTTTAAATATTTCAAGAAAACTAGCATGTCTCCCTTTAGTCTTCTCAACCCCAGGCTAAACATTCACAGAAGATTATACCATTGCATTAATATTTTCACTATGCATTTTATACAGGCTTACATGTCTTTTCCTTTGTTAATTCTCTCAGTAACTACAGGAATAATCAAAAAGTATGACATATATGAACGGAATTATATAATCAAATTCACCCTCTATTTTACTCCTACACATAGCTTCTTTGCAAAACTTCCAGGAGGTTAAGTACTATCAGATTTAGAAACAATAAATTATTTAGGAATCGTTATAAAATAGACAAGACTTTCTAACCCCACAAGACATAGAAATATGAAAGCCAATCATCTTTTATGATTAATCACTACTCTAACAAGTTACCCACATTAGAAAATTCTAAATATATAAAAAAGCATCTTGTTTTGGAAACTAACATATTTACCACATTTATGGAGAAGGACATTTACTGGAATTTTCTGTATGCTTTACACATATTGTCTTAGTCACAATTTCTTTACGAGATAAAATGATTATTAATTCACATTTATCTTGTAGAGATGAAAATAAGTTTATGTATAACAAATTTAAACTTTTTTTTTTTTAATTTTGGTGGTACCGGGGTTCCTGAAAGCCCTTCTACTTCTGGGCTAATCTCTCAGAACTATTTTATATATTTTTTTTTAATTTGGAAACAGGTCTCTTAAGCCGGAGAGTCTGGCTCCAAACCAGCGCGATCCTCCTGTCTTCACCTCCCAATCACGGGGATTACAAGCCTGAGCCACCATGCCCGGCATAAACATTTGTTTTAATTTAAAGCATAGAAAATAAAGAATTTAAAATGAGAAAATGAATAGTTAACTTAATTTCATAGGTCTGGGTCAAAGATGCAATATAAATCCTATTCAGCAAAGAGAAACGCACTCATCATTTCAGAATGAGCTTCTAATATTCCTGAAAGAAAACCATCAGTGTTTATTTTCATCAGCATGGTAGATTTAATTGACACATTAGTTCTGTTAATAATTTAAATCCCACTAAATTCCAGTAAAATACTTAAAGTCATAAATTCATCAGATAAAAATAAAAAAGAAATGACAACTGCCAAAAATGAAACACATTTATAGAATCTGTAAAAGAGATACAAAGGTAAAAACTGACATAGTGGTACAGAGAACATTAAGTATCTGCAGAAGAAAAGGCCAAAGAGAAAATGAATCTGTGTTGTAGCACTCCAGAAAAATTAAGATTCAATAATTTTAGTCATCAGTTGACTCTAAAGACAATTAGGGATATACATTATTAATAAAATAATGTATATTTAGTTGGTACAATGGTGCACACCTGTCATCTCATCTAGTGGAAGCAGAGGGAACAAAATTGATAAAGTGAATGGAAAGGAACAAATCATTTTGGTGTTATTGATGTTCCTGGAAGCCCTTCTACCTCCAGGCTACACTCCCAGACCTACTTTTTATATTTTTTTATTTGGAAACAGGGTCTCTTAAGCCAGTGCGGATGGCTTCAGACCTACGTGATCCTCCTGTCTCTGCCTCCCATACTGGGGATTACAAGCGTGTGCCACCACGCTTCTCAATGAATTTTATAAGGGGTTTTATTGTCCAATCTGTTTAGGCTGTACCTTTATTATTTAATCATCTCCTAAAAGCCTCACTTTTGAATACTATCATGCTGATTCTTACCTTATTTGGCACATTAAATATGTTTCTTATGACTGGAATTACCCTCTTTTCCTCATCTTGTCTTGCCTATCCATGAAACTTTTTTTAATTTTTAGATATTAATCTACTATATCTCATTTGTAACATCCTCTCTCATTCTGAGACGTCTTTTAAAAGTCTTAATATTTTTGTGATGCTATTGCTGCATGTACCTGATATTTATTCAGTTCTAAATATTTTCTGCTACAGAATGAAATCTTCAAGGGTAGGATGATGTACTATTGATTTGTAAATGCATATTATATATGGAAGCATATGTTATAGTAGATATTGAAGCATGGCTTATTGAAATATACAAAAACAAATATTATTCCTTAATATAGTGTTTTAGAGTGTATCAGTTATTACCTCATCTATCAAGAGTTGGTGTTTGTCAATTCCAGCAGAATATTCTTTGTACTAGAAGCTGAAAGGTTTTTTTCAGTACTCAAATAACATTGGCCTACCTTAGACAAAGCACATTAGAATATTCATTTCTTTACGTTCCATAGTCCAAATATGAAAATGACCATCACAGTTTATTTTTTTCCAAATTGGTATGTAAGTGAGATCGAAGACAACATGCATATTTGAAAGGTAGATAGGAGGGACATAGTGAATTCCATGTGATTATAACAATAACAATAATAATACATACCAATAATTTCCATAAGTCTTAGATTATGTTTGATTTTACAAACTTCATCTTTACAAAATGCCACAAACCAACTCAGTCCACTCGGGAAGCGAATTCACTTGCCATCAATCTCAGTAAAGATGGGGAAGGATAGAGTGAAATACTGCAGCCTCTTATCTGCAGTGATTCTTTCCCTTTTGGGGACTAAATTTCTTTAAGTCCCTAATGACGGCGCTCTTGGGAAGAATCTGATATGGACAAGAGCCTTTTGAGCTAATGACACTTTATTACAAGAACCCCGAAAAATTTATACCCTTCACCAGTAAAGTTAATAATAAGAGAAAAGGAAGTGAATACAATCACTGTGAAACAATAGTGAATGACATGTAAACAAAGGTAAAAAAAACTAGTCTGGCTTTCAGCTGGCTTTTGTCTTTCAAGAGATTAACTCCGGATCTTCTCCCAGATCTTGCAGACAAGCAGTTCCAAAGGGCAAACTTCCAGAAGAAACGGGCACGCCCAAGGCTTGGAGGCTTTTCGGGGAATCTTCTTTAACTTTCTTGGAACTTTCCATCTTTTGGGCTCAGTCCATATGGCAGGCATGGGGGGATGTGGCGATTCAGGTGGATGTGATAAAAAGTTCTTCCAGGTGTTGCCACCTTGCCCTCTAAAATCTGAAATCTTAAGCAAACTCACAACACAGTTTGGCAGACAAACACCAGAAATACCATGTAGTATTTAGATTTAGTTGTCAGATATACTTCCTTAGCTGTGAAACACTTTTCCCCAAATGATAGGCTTATTAGAAACCTATTCATCTTATAAATAATCCATATTCCTGTCCCAGACCCTTTGCAATATCCTTTCCTGGGCCACGTGGCGCCCCTCCCATCTCGGGCAGGGCTCATACTGGGTGTAAAGGTCAAGAATCTTCCTAGCCTTCAGCTCCATTGTATTGGGCAGTATTAGTTGCTCATAAACTGGGTTGCTTTGATGTTACAATCAACGTTTGTCTTCCTGTATCTGGGCAGGATCACAAAGAGAGGTAAATGGAGGCATCGGGTGGCCTCCCCCTCTAGGTTAGTTATTGATTAGGTTGAGGGTCAAAGATTGAGAGGAAATCTGCATTTATAATTACTGACTGGAATGCTACCACTGCATCTAATCTTTAACTAAGTTCTCACAGTCCTGATCTTATACCACCGGAGCAATTCATATAGAGAGTTAAAAGAATACTAGAAGAATAATAGTTATGAAAGAATATCTAAAAGTGGAAAATGCTTTTGGCCAGCACCACATCTTCTCTCGGGGCTTATTTCTCACATTGAGATTTTGCCTATGGACTGCATGAATAAGAATTTACATGCAGATGCCGAGAGGGCTTGGCTTTTGCTGGTATCTGCAAAAAACCAGTTCAAAATTTTTGTCATGTCCATAATTAGTGGATACGTGGCTCATCTTTATTATATGGATGTCTATTTTTATTTATTTATTTTTTGCTGGTCTGGGGATGGAACACAGGGGGATTTGAACTCCGACCTACACCCCCTGCCCTATTTTTTATTCTTTATTTTGAAACATTGTCTCAGTAAGATGCAGAGGGCCAAACTAAGTAGCTGAGGCTGACCACAAACCACCGGTCTCAGCTTTTCCAATGCTGAGATTACAAGTGTGCTGCCACTACACCCAGCTCAGATGTCTATTTTAAAGTAGTCTCTGGAATAAGTGTTTTCAGAGTTTTTTAGTAAAACGGCCAGAAAATGAGTATCATTGCATAGACCCTGTTCCTTTTAAACTATGTGGATAGTATTTAGCATTTTACTATGACCATATGCACCTCGATTTTCTCATTTCTCAATAGCTTGGGATATTGTCAGCAAAATTCTACATAGCCCCTAATATTTATGCCTTCTGCTGTACAAGTTTTAAAAAATGATCTCCCATTTAGTAGGACTTTTGACTATTAATGCAATGGGATAGTCACTCTAATAACTATTTAAGACTCTGTTTTGGTAGAATGAAGGCAGAAATTTGACTTGAGAATGATTTTCCTAGTACCTTTAGTTAACAACCATCTTACGGACTACATTTAGAGTGATAAATTCGGCAAAACCCTGAGAGTGGTCTTCCATTGACAGCCACTGTGAAAAACTTGGACTTCATTCCCATGATCTAGAGAAAATAAATTCTGCCAACAACACGGAGGAGTTTGTAATTGGACCTATTCTAGCCAAGCCTCCAGATAATGACATATCAGTTCATCAGACCCTGAACAAAAACTTTAAGTAGTGTCTGGATTTGTGAAATAAAGACATGAAAAAAATTATTTAGGCCACAAAGTGACAGGTAATGTGTTACACAGCAAATGGTACACTACCTATGGTGTAGAATTGTTATATTATTATGCAGACTAAATGACTAAATCCAGAAAAGGGCTGTTAAATATATATTGCTCAAAACACTATGAAGGAAGAGTGATACATCTGCAAGCATATGTAGAATAAGGAAAATGTTAAACACAATTTTCTTGAAGCTCAGTCTTTGGTTCTATATCTTAAAGACAGGATTTTAAATTATACTCAGTACTTCATTCAAATTACAGACCATTGTGGGTACCTCAAAATAGCTGCACTCTAGTTTTATAATTTATTCTTCATTAGTCAGACATATATAATCTCCCTAAATATACCTCAAGTATAATTTTCTCCATCTAATACCAACTTAATAACCACCTACTTTATTAAAGATCTCTTCAAGCATAACAGTTCTATGAAAATTATGAAATTAAAAATATTTAAATAAATCAAGTATATGCCACCAAGATTAATTGCTTTTTACAAATTATTCTAGGTTTCTGTAGAATAATGTAAATGGTGGTTCTACTCTTAAAAATTAATTTAGGTTCTTTTTTAATCTTCCCATTGTACTTAGAATAAAACATCTGTAATGGTTTAGAAGCTTTAAACTATTAAGGAAAACTAATTGACACTTTAGTACTGATCGCAAGCTGTTCACAGGAACAATAAATCATCAAAGTTGCCAATTTTACATTATAAACCAAAAGCATTTTATATAATAAAATTTTAAGTTCCTGATGGCAACCAATATATTATTTATTTAGAAAGATTTATTTCACATCCAGCTCTTATATGTTATGTATGTTTTGAGATGAATTTATCATTTATGTAGTTACTTACCTGTATTAATAACAAGTTGATTTTTTGTCTTTTAATGGATTGTTTCAAAATCAGGTTGAAATATTTTGAACTCATTAATGTTTCCTACAAAATTAAAATTTTAACAATTATCAAGATAACTAATTTACTAAGACTTATTATATTTCTACATTTTAAAATATAATGGGCCAGGCATGGTGGCACATGCTTGTAATCCCTGTGCTTGGGAGGCAGAGAGAGTAGGATCACGCAGGTTCGAAGCCAGCCTTGCTGGCTTAAGAGACCCTGTTTCCAAATAAAAATATAAAAAAAATAGGTGTCTGGGAGTGTAACCCAGAGGTAGCAGGGTTTCCAGGAACCCCAGTACCACCAAAATAAATAAATAAATAAATAAATAAATAAATAAATAAATAAATAAAGGAAAGTAATAACAAAATTTATCTCAAAAATCATTTTAATCTCACTGAATTTTATGTTTAAAGCAAGTCTTCCTTTATGTATTTTATTGTGTAGTATAATCTTTGTTTTCTAGTCTGCAGCAGCCAATATCTGTGTTTAACCAGCCTGTGCTGTAGATTTCCACAAGAAGTGTTTTTCCTATTCTGGGTAACTATGAGCTGAAAAAAGAACTAATCTAGAAGAAGTCCACATTGTATTTAAATAATGTTGCTTATATTCAGTGATAAATAGTAGATATCAATATATTTCACCACAATGCAAGGGAAGAAAAAATGTTTATTTGTTCACTTTTTTATGTTGTATTTTATTTGTATATGTTAATGGGATCCATAGTAATACAGTTATATATGCACATAACATTTAGACTCTTCTTTTCAAATATCCTCTTCTAATCCCAGGTCTCCTTCCACTAATATTTTGGTCTCTCTTCATTTATATAAGGTCCCCCTTAATGTTTTTTTATCTAGCATCCACATATAATATGGAAAATGTGACCACTGATTTTTTGAATCTTTACTTATCTCACTGAGCATGATGCTTTCCAATTCCATTCATTTTATACAGATAAAAATAATAATATTATTATGGCTGATTAAAACTCTATTGTTTATATATACAATATATAAATATATATCACATTTTTTATCCAGTTACCTGATGATGGACACCTAGGCTGGACTATAACTGGGCTATTGTGAATTTTTCTGCTATAAATGGGTGTGCCAGTGACACTTTAGCATCTAAAATTAAATTTTGGTGAATGACAGTGAGCAGTGGTGTAGCTGGGTTGTAAGGTTATTGTATTTCTTGTTTTGGGGAGAACCTCCATACTGATTTTCATAGAATGACTGAGATAGAGACAAGTCCACATGTTATAGCCTTGATAAAGTTGCCAAAATCATGCATTGGAGAAAAAGCAGGCTATTTAAAAAATGGTGCTGAGAAAATTGGAAGAATGAAACTAGATCTGTATCTCTAACAAAAGTACAGTAAAAGTGTGTCAAAGATTTAGAAATTTTACCAGAAACTTTGCAACTACTATAATAAAACATACTTTCTAGTTTCACAAATTTAGGCATGGGTGGAAATTTTCTGAATAAGATTCCTACAGCTCAGAAAATAAAAAAAAATAATAATTGTGAACATTTATTTGTTTTGAGGGTGGCTAACTTTATGGAGTTTTGCTAATATTGTGAGGCGTATTTGTTGCACAAAAGCCCCGGGAAGAATCTGTAAACTTCATTATATCATGGAAACTGATGAGGTACATAGTGTTGAAGTCTTCATGATCTTCAAACCAATTGGAAACTCTATCTCCTCTTTAATGAGAATAGTACCTACTGAGTTATTTTGCCATAAATTTTAAGACAATAATAAATAACTTTTATTGTTATTGATATTCAATCCCCCAATCCTGAAACTGGTATTTGATTTCTCCAATCCTGGAATCCTCTAAATCATTGCTTATTTCAGTTCTTAGGATGCTTCATGGTATTAAGGGTACATGTCTCTATGACTTGTAGAATTCAAATTCTTTCTCCAGACTAAGAAATATTATATGTTCTCTTATCTTTTTGTACTGGGAATTGAACACAGAGATATTCTACATTTGAGCTGTACTTCTCAGATTTCCCTTTTTTCAATTTTTGAAATGGAGTCTTGCTAAGTTGCTGAGAATGTCCACAACTTTTTTCTCCTAAGTCTCCCAAGTTCTGAAGATTACAGATGTACACAATCATTCTCTGCTTAGCCTGTTCTTTTAAAAGGAGAAAATGGTTCTTTCATTCTTGCACATGATTTCCTTGTATTCACCCTAAAAAATTCTTGGCAATAATTTTTCTTTGATGTAGTCTATTTCATTTTAGTTTGGGTAATAAGGTTTAAGCTCAGAGACATTCTACCTTTGAAATATAGCACCAAAATAAAGAATAAAAAATTGGGCAGGGGTTGTAGCTCAGAGGTCAAATGCCTCTGGGTTCCAGCCTCAGCCCTGCAAAAAAATAAATAAATAAAAAAACAAAACAAAACAAAACAAAAAAAAACTTTATTTTTGAAAACATTTTAGATTTACAGAAAGGTTTTGAAAATAATGCAGAGTTTCTGTATACTTTAATTTAATTTTATTATTTTTTAGTACTGGGGATGGAACCCCGGAGCATACTACCTCCGAGATGCACACAGGCCCTATTTTTCTAATTTTTTTTTTCATTCTTTACTTTGAAACCAAGTCTCGCTGGGTTGCAAAGGGCCTCACTAAGTAGCTGAGGGTGTCCGTGAACCACAATTTTCCATTCTCAGCCTTCTGAATGTTGGGATTACAAGCATGCAACACCACGCCCAGCTTGTGTACTTTTAATAGTTACTTTTAATATTATTATATTATATTATATTACTACTTGTCAAAATTCAAATAGCTTTTTTCTATTATTGTTTTAGTTGTAATATGTTTTCATAATTTTTACTTATTAATTGGATAAAGATATTTATAAAAAGCATGAAAATTATAAAGAAAAGTGATACAAATACTTTTCCATCAAGTTTTAAGTTTAAGCAAAAGGATAAAGCTTTATTTTTTGGAGTACTCCTTCTTGTCCCTCTCTAATCCAATTATATTTCCTCTGTGCCCAGTCATAAACACAGTCTTTCTTGTTTCCTTCCAAAATGACATGCAAAGCACATCTTTAAGGAAAATAATGAATCCCTAGTCAATATATATTAAGTATTTTTTTTGGGGGGGACTGGAATTTGAACCCAGGAGTGGTCTGCCTCTAAGCTCCACCCCAGCTTGCTTGCTTGCTTGCTTTATTTATTTATTTATTTATTTATTTATTTATTTATATTTTATTGGTGCATCGTAGTCATATATCTTAACGGAATACAAGATGATAGAGGCATACATGCACACATCACTCATTTAGCCCTTTCCCCATTTCTCTCATTCCCTATCCCTTCCTCCTTTTCAAGTTTGACTTAGTGATTGACTTTAATATGTTTGTGAATGTACATCATGTACATTAGGAAAATTTTCTCTCCCTTCATCCCATTTCCCCCAGTTACGTCTCTTTTATTTTTTGCTCATCAGTGGTTTCTCCTCCTTTGTCTAGAGTTCTTTCTATGAGCTTTTTTCTCTCTAGGTTTCACATATTAGGGAGAGCATCCTATTTCTTATGTTTTTTGACTTACTAATCTCACTTAGCATAAGTTTCTCCAGTTCTATCAATTTTCCTGTCAATGAAGTAATTTTGTTCTTCATTATGGCTGAGTAAAATTCAATTGTGTACATTTCCCATAGCTTTGTAATCAAGTCATTTGTTGATGGACATCTTGGCTGATTCCACAGTTTAACAAATGTGAATTGTGTGGCTCTGATTGTTTTTATTTTTAAGTAAACTGTGAACTTTATTCAGATTCTTCCAATTTTCTAACTAATGTTCTTTGTATGTGTTCCAGAATTCAGTCCACAATACCACCTTGAAGTTAGTATAATTTTATTTTGGCCCAGCAGCATAAAAGGAGTCCTGGAAGTCCAGATATTTTATAAAAGGTTTTAGAGATCAGCAAAGTAGGGTTACCTCCCATGTTTTTCACTCTTCCACAGTAGCAGGATAAAAATAAATAACAACAAATTATATGCCATAATAGCTTACAAAGCCCTTTATTATGTTTGAATTATAAACATATTTTATAAAGGGAACTATTGGTCAAAAATATGTGTGAATTTTCACATTTAGTAAATATAGTTTTAATATTCAGAACAACCTCTGTTGGCTATAATCCTGAGAATATTTCTGCAATGCTTTCTTATTGTCTACTCCTTTATTGAGACTACCAGATACTCATATAAAAAAGAGTATTTTTCCATTTAAACATTATATTTATATTAGATAAATACAATAAAATATGACATCAGATATAAAGACTTGTTTTTGTATTTTTATGAATATATATTAAATATTAGTGGTAAAATGATAGTGGTATAAACTTTAGGTATAAAAATCATACCAACATCTTAAAACTACTGATAAATGTGATCACTAAACTAAATCCAATTATCATGGGTTTAAAAAACCGTTTAGTATTTTTGCATTTATATTCATCAATGATACTGGTCTGGAATTTTTTTTCTTGAGATATCTTTATTTTGTTTTATTATTAATGTGATGCTGGTTTCATAGAAGAAGTTTGGAAGAATTCCATCTCTATTTCATCTTGACCTTCTTAATTTCATCTTGACTTAGGCTTGCTTGATGGTAGAGATTTTATTGTTATTTCTTTCCCCATGGTTACTATTGATTTAAGCTTTCTATATCCTCTTGTTTCAACTTATATATGTTGTATGTGTCTAAAAATTTGTTGCTGCTTTTGTTTTGTTTGTCCTTTGTATTTCTTTATTCTCTATTTTATTAATTTCTTTTTATAGGTCCTTAATATATATAATTAGGTTATTTATTTGGTGACTTTTTGTTTTTCTTATGTGAGCTCTCAGTGCTATAAATTTTTCTTTTAACACTGCCTTCAACGGTAAATGATTGATGTGTGCATGTATACCTCTACCATCTAGTATTCCATTAAGATGTATGACTATAATGTATCAATATTTTAAAGAATACTATAGATTTTGGTATGTTGTGTATCTATTTTTGTTTAATTCCAATAATTTTTTATTACTTCCTTTTATTGCTTCTCGGATCCAGTCCTCATTCAAGAGCATATAATTTAGTTTCCAAGTATTTATGTAATTTTTTTGGCCTTCCTGATGCTGATGTTTACTTTCCTTTCATTGTGATCTGAGAAGATGCTGGGAAGTTATATTACTTTTTAAATTTACTGGTGCTTTATTGTAGCCCAGGATGTGGTCTATTTTAAAGAAGTTCCAGTGGCAGTTAAGAATGTGTAGTCAGCTGTTGCTAACTGAAATATTCTGTATATTTTTATTATGTCCACTTGGTTTATAATTCTTTACTTTTGAAGCATCTTTACTCATTTTTATCTGAAATATCATTCTAGTGACATGAGTAGTGTATTTAAGTCTCAAAATTTAATTGTATTTGGGTCTATTTGAGATCTGATGTCCCAATAGTTTGTTTTCCAAGTGCAGTAAACTCACATTTAGAGTATAAATGTTTACTATCATTATATATCTTGATAGTTGTTCTCTTTTTGGTGGCACTTGGGATTGAACCAGTGGCATTAAACCAGAAGCATTCTGAGCTAAAATCTCAGCCCAATTTTATTTCATATTTGGAAATAGGATCTCACTAAGTTGTGAAGGACCTTGCTAAGTTGTTGAGGCTGCCTTTGAAATTGCACTATTCCTGTCTCAGCCTCCCAATACCAGAATTAAAAGTGTATGCCACCATACTCAGCAGTTGTTCCTTTTACTAATACGAAGTTCTCCACTTTATTTCTTCTGATGTGTTTTAGCTTAAAGTTTGTTTTGTCACATATGAGTGTTTTCAGTTTCCATTTGCCTGGTATATTTTTATTTTTCCTTTCACTTTTAGCATAGGGATATCTTTGGGTATAAGGTGAGTTTCTTGTAAGCCACATATTATAGCAAAATACTAGCCATGCAAATTCCAAACCTCATCTGGAAAATTGTACAGCATGATCCAGTTGGTTTCATTCCAGGAAAGCAAAGCTGTTTTAATAAACAGAAACCAATACATGATATTCACCACATAAAAAGAACTAAGAATAAAAATACCATGATAATATCTATGACACTGAAAAACATTTGACAAAATCCAACACCCATCTGTTAAAAACACTGCAGAAATTCAAAATAGAAGAAATATATATCAATATTTCTTTCTTAAATTATTAAGGAAATATACTGTAAGCCTAAAGCCAACATCATGTTGAATGGGGGAAAACAGTGGAATTATCTTTAAAATCAGGAGTGAGACTAGAATGCCTAATATCACCATTCATTTTCAATATAGTTCTCAAGAACCTTTTAAGAGCAATAAGAAAAGAGAAGGACATGAAAAGAATTGAAAGAGGGGAAGAAAAATTAAAATTATCTTTATTTGCATAAGACATGATCCTATATCTAGAAAATGTAGAAATACTCAGCCAAAAGACGACTAGAGCTGATTAACAAATTCAACAAAGTTTCAGAATACAAAATCAAACTTTAAAAAGTAGTTTTTCTATATGCCAATCATGAATCCACTGAGAAGTCAAGAACACAATTTCATTTACAATAATCTCAAAACCAATAAAATACCTAGAAATAAACCTAACCTAGGAGGTGAAAGACCTCTACAATATTATAAACCACTAAAGAAAGAAATTGAGGAATTTGATAGATGAAAATATCTCCCTTAATCTTGGATAGGTAGAATAAATATTATCAAAATAGTCACTTTATGAAAAGTGACCTACAGAGTCATTGCAGTCCCTATCAAAATAACAATGTCAGCCGGGTGTGGTGCTGCATGATTGTAATCCCCATGCTTTGGAGCCTGAGACAGGTGGATAATACAGGTTCAAAGCCAGCCTCAGCTACTTAGTGAGGCTCTTGGCAACATAGTGATACCCTGTTTCCAAATAAAGTATAAAATAGGTCTGGGAGTATAGCCTGGAGGTAGAAAAGCCCCTGGGTTCCACCCTCAGTACCACACACAAAACAAACAAACAAACAAACAAACAAACAAACAAACAAAATAACCAATGTCATTCTTCATAGAATGAGTCAAATCAGTGATAAATTTTTTATGGAGGAATAAAAGATCCAGAATAGCCAAAGCATTTCCTAGCTATAAGAACCATGCAAGTGGTATCACAGTTTCTGAGTTCAAATTATATTACAAATATATAGTAATAAAAATCATGATACTGGCACAAAGACAGAAACATAGAACAATGCAACAAAATATAAGATAAAGAATCAGATTCATACACTTATAATCAATTGATTTTTGGCAAAAGTGCCAGACACATAAGTTGGATAAAAAAAAAAAAACAGCTTCTTAAAAAAATGGTGTTGTAAAAACTAGATATTCATTTTTAGAAAATGGAATTAATTTTTTTCCTCTCATCCTGCAAGAGTCAACTTGTGTCAAGATTCCTCCCTGGGACTTGGGACGGAGAGACCTGAAATGAAGACCAGGACGATTGCTTCTCATGCAATTGACAATTTTATTCTCTAAAACTAAGTTTTTTTTATAACCTTCTCAATTTAGGTTAAGTATCACATTTTCATGGGAAAAAACAAATACTGCAGTACCATGAGGAATGTTAGAGATAGGGAAGATGCCATAAATCACTAAGATACAATCATCAAAGAAAACTAACAAACTAACAAACCGGGTGATGGCAGAGTGGCTCAGTAAAGAATTAAGTTTCTCCTTTCATGGGGGGCCTTGAGGTATGAATTCTGGAGGGGACTGGAGTTCTGCCTGGAGTCTTGGGGAAGTCTGACCTTTTGCCAGCCCCTCTTTTAACTCCTTTGGAATCTTTCATTCTTCAGGCTTTCTCCATGTCCTCTGTCAAACTTGAGATAGATCAAAGATTCTGCTTCTTTAAAGAAAACTTAGAAACTAATTGGACCTTTCCTGCAGATGGCCCAAATTTTGGTTAATAAAAAATAGAGCTTTCTTTCGAGCTGTGTCTTCACAACTTGGAAATGGCAAGAAGTCTTGGGGCTTCTTTCAGAAGAGGACTGACTACTATAAGACTACTAATCTTATTTAAGAAGACTGCTGTTCCATGATCATAATACCATTATTTTGCAGATAGGATTTTATCAGTAAATTTTTTGGGAAAAAGAACACTCAGTCCATATCAAGAAGTTTTAGTAATAAAAAGTAAGATCGCAGCATACTTAAACTCTCTGCTGGGGGAAGATAGACCTACTTAAGTGACTGTGTTATGATAGATGCCAGTGTACCTTAGGTGCTATACAGTATTTTAGAAAAAAGAATTAAGTTTAAATAATTTTAAGCTGATAAAGTTTCTTGAGCTTAGTAGCAACAAAAACAGATAATAGTGAAGAAAAGTATGGGCATGTGTTAGATAAATAAAATAAATTTCTTTGAAAAATGAAAAAAGGATAGTTTTATATAAATATATGCATAAACACTTGCTACCTTGGATTTCTAAGAGTACCCAATCAAGTGCAATCCCAAAATATCTGCTCTCATACATGCTGTGCTCTGAAGAAAATTATTTCCCAAGAAGTATTGTCCCTATGGGTTCATTTTCTAATTTGAACTTGAAATAATTACATTAAGCAATTTCACAAATGCCCCAAAAATATCTTTTTGGGAAGATGTTATTGAATTTGTACTATGTAACAAGAGCTAAATATAGGAAATTGACAGGTTAATGTTCTTCTCTGCTTTTTTTTTTAAGTGTGTCTTCCAAACTCCTAAAATAGAAATAATGAAACCAACAACACTTCATTCAACAAAAGCTAAAGATATATTGAATGAAATTTTTCAAAAGCTTCATTTTGGTGTGAGTTATATTTTCATTTTGCCCAGTTAATAGCATCATGCTTTGAGAATTATCAGAATTAAAGATTTTTTGTATTTTTCTGTCATTAAAATGTACCTTTTAAATTCCCCATTAGTCAACTTATCATACAGTGTTCTAAAAATACATCAATAGAAATTATATTCAATGAGACACTCTCTAACTAGAAGTCCCTATTTTTAGCAAGCAGGTGACTGTTTTGAAATTAAAGGTTGCTTCTATTACATAAAGTGTTCATGCTTTAAAATAGTCAGCTCTTTTAAAATGCCATAAATCTTTCCAGAGCATTCAACCCCGGAGGCACTCTTTCCACTACCAGGAATTAGAAAAGGTCAATGTTTCAAAAGACCTTGATGTAATATCACACACACAAAAAATTGAATCTCATTTTTACCTGAGTTACATAGCATTTTACTACTCATTCTAAATGGTCAAAGTAACAATGTCTAGTTTAGCTTTTTATGAAGCTAGTTTTCTGTCTTATAGCTTTAAGCTGCTGTCATGTGCTCTCTGATCTCTTTACTAAGACCACACGAAAAATATCAAAACAATACTTTTTCTATCCATTCATTCATACTTGAGGTATATTTTTTCTTTTGAATTATCATTGGACAGTTTCAAAGAATATTGTATATTTATGAACTAGAAAGTTAAAATACAACAATAGGCTTAATGAAGTTTTATTGTTATTAACCTTTAATAAACCCTAAGTCTCATAAAATGTGGCAGATGGTGATACTTGCTTGATTCTAAATAAGTGGTGTATAATCATATATAATGAACATACATTCTCATTCAAATGCCTTTGTGTAAAACTTTAAAATTCAATGCCACTTTTTTTCCGCAGTAAAATACAATTTGTATACAGCAATATCATCACAACTGCACAACTCTTAAAATACTAAAATGGCTTAAATTCCTGGTAGCATACCAGGAAAAGCATAAAAGTTCCTTTTAAATCTGGTGGTTATTTTCAGGTGTATGTGTAGGCACATAATTTTTATTCATAGTTCATATGGTGCTTCAATTTCATATCACATGGATCACATTCAAAACATCAGGTATACTTCCCAGAATGCTTTGCAAAAAGGCTTCAGTTTAAAAACAAGAATACATTTTGATGTACACACAAATATATTATTATATGGTATTCTTATTTCCTGTGCCCTCTGCAATATTATTGGCAATTTTATCTACTGTCTTATTTTTGGTTACCATGGATTTCAAGCAATTTTCATTTATTTAACTGTGGGAGGTAATTGGTAGGTTTGATTATTGCAACAGTCACGACTGTTCTTGTTTTTCTAATATGTTAACCTGACTTTTATTTGACCTTAATATCAAATCTATATGTGAGCCAATGCTTCTGTATTACTTGTAACAAAACATGAAAGATTAATATTTCAAAATATTTAGTAGTTTAAATAAATCTAATTGCCAAACTCTAAGCATTTATATATTATGGTGAAAGATTACTATGCACAGAAACTTCAAAAATGTATGCAATATGATAATTAAAATGAGGACACATATATTTGTGTCACCTTATTTGAAAAATAAATATTTAAAAACCCCAAAGCCAAACATGTATCCCTTCCATATTTAAAAATGTGTAAATTCTTAAAATATATAAAAGTTTTTACATTAGTTTGGTTTTGAAGTTTGAATAAATAGTATTACTGAATTTTACTACAAGTATCCCTGGTTTTTTTTTTTTTTGTTGTTGTTTTTTTTTTTTTTTTTTTTTTTTTTTTGATTCATCATGTTCATGTTATTCTGTGTAGCTATTGGTCACTCACTTTCCCAGCTCCACATTATTTCATTATGTTCATGTACTCAATTCATGCTGATGCTTGTGATCTTTGGGTTCCTAAAAGTATGTAGCTATGGCCAGCCATGATGGCACATGCTTGTTATCCCAGCATTTGGGAGGCTGAGACAGGAGGATCACTGTTTGCGGAGAGCCTGCCTCAGCTTTTACTTAGTGAGGCCCTTTGCAACTCAGTGAGACCCTGTTTCAAAATAAAGAATGAAAAATGGTCTGGAGTGTAGTTCAGAGGTAGAATGCCCTTGGGTTTTATCCCCACAATGCAAAAAAAGAAGTATGTTGCAACTAAAAACAACATTGACATAAATATTCTTGTACATGTATATTAATGTTTATGTGGATTAGAGATTTCAAAAATCTTTATGAGTGAGAGTTTTGGTTACAGTGTATAAAATTCTTCAATTTTAGTTTACTATGCTAAATCATCTTATAAAATTTTTGCAGAAATTTACCCTCCTATTGTTATTATATATTTTCTTATACTTTGTTTTCTGAATATTTTTTTTCTTTTTTTTTTTTTTTGGTACTGGGGATGGGATGGAACCCATGGGCATTCTACCTCTGACCTACACCTACAAGCTCTATCTTTAGTCTTATTTTTTTAAACAGGGTCTCACTGAGTTGCAAAGGTCCTCACTAAGTAGCTGAGGCTGTCCAAAATCTGCAATCCTCCAGTTTCAGCCTCTCAAAAGCTGGGATTACAAACATGTGGCACCATACCTGCCCTCTGGATAACTTTTATGTTATTTTTTTGAATTTTTAAATCCAATAGATATTTAGTGATTCAATTTTAATTTCAGTTCCCTAAATGCTTATGATTCAGAAGACCTATTCAATTCCATATATCTATGTCTGTAAAGTGCTCATTCAAATTATTTAGCAATTTTCCTATTAGTTGCCATTTTAAGACTCATTTTGTTCCTAGCTTCTGCATATTAGGGAAAGCATACAATTTCTTATTTTTTGTGACTAATCTCACTTAATATACTAATCTCTAGTAAAATGTTTTTAATACAAGGTTTGTGTTACTTATAAATTCAGCAGGTATTTGCTCAGTTGTGTGTTGGTGTAATTATGGTCTTTATGTTATATTTGTATAAATGCAAATTCTTTGTAATGGGAACATTTTTAATTACCCTATATAATTGATATTTTCCATTAATTGTGTCTCTTGGAAATATGTTAAAATAATTTGCAATTCCTAAGATTTAATCTTTATATTTTTGGGATATTTTTATATGCAAGGTTTATATAATCTGTGAAAAAGAAAAAATTTATTTTCTGTTATCATGTCTTTATAATTTTTAACATATTTTTTCTCACTATAAACTGCTATTATGGATCTTTAAGGCAATAGTGAGTAGAAAAAGTAATCATAAACTACATTGTTTTATACCTTATTTCAAAGGAAAGTCTTCTCAACTGACACCATTAAGAAAATTGGTTGAACTTACCCAAAGACTCTATATTTATAGTGTATGGACTGAGTAAACTCCCTTCTTTTTACACTTTGCTATGCCTATTTTTAAAACATAAAATGTTAGACCCCTGGAGAAACCAGGCCCAGTACCCTGGGTTTCGGGCAGGGGTCGTGAGGGGCACGCCAGCAGGGCCTGGGTTGCGAGACTCTGGGCCCCAGGCGGAGTAGTGTGGAGGACCCATGGGGAAACTGACCGGGTCACAGTGCTACTGAGTGCCTGATCTTACTACCTCCTCAAACCACACATACTGTTTTCTCTTATTGAAAAAAAAGGAAAAGAAAAAGAAAAAAAAATATTAGAGAGGGGTTAAGAAGGCTGTGGCGGATGCCACGATACTGGAGATGCAGACAAACTTATCCAAATGCACTGGAACTTATGCAAAAATTCCCCATGAAAGAGGACTGCTGTTTCTCTATATTGTTAAGAATCTTGGACATCACCTGTAAGGAGAGAGTTTAGCGGAGACCAAGGAGAAAGGCAGTGTTGAAAGTGGTCTCCACATGGCGGTGGAGACTTGTATTCAGGAGAAGCAGAAACCAGATCCTACCAAATTTATTTTTTTGGAGAAATTACACCAAATATCAAATGCAACCGTCACGCATGCTTAGGAACACTGGACAACATTCGGAGTGGAAAAAGAGCCTGGGAAGGATTTGAAATGGTGAAGGCAGTGGCAATGGCAGTGGCCAGTACTCAGGGGAGGCAGAGATCTGATGCATTACACCTGGAACCTTTGAAATAATAACCCCAGAGGCAGAATGTTACCACCACGCACCCTTGAGAACATGGGACAAATGGTTGGGCGAAGAGGGTGCTTGGATTGGAGCCTGCCGAGGGGTGAGGCTGGCGACAGACATAGCAAAGCTGGGATTGGAGCCTGCCATGAGGCAAGGCCGGTGCTGGAGCCTTCGAGGCCGGGATCAGAGCCTGCCGAGGGGTTAGGCAGGTGCTGGGGCCAGTGAGACCAGGATCGGAGCCTGCCGTGAGGCAAGGCCAGAGCTGGAGCTTCGAGACAGTAATCGGAGCCTGCTGAGGGGTTAGGCCAGTGCCGGGGCCAATGGCCAACAATGGAGCCTGCCATGAGGCAAGGCCACTACTGGGGCCTCAGAGGCTGAGATCAGAGCCTGCCGAGGGGTTAGGCCGATGCTGGGGCCAGTGAGGCCAGGACTGGAGCCGGCCGTGAGGCAAGGCCAGTGCTGGGGCCTTCAAGGCCGGGATCAGAGCCTGCCAAGGGGTTAGGCCAGTGACAGGGCCAGCAAGGCCAGGATCAGAGCTCACCATGAGGAAAGGCTTGTGCTGGGGCCTTCGAGGCCTGGATTGGAGCCTGCCGAGGGGTTAGGCCAGTAGCGGGGCCAGTGGCTGGGATCACAGCCTTCTGTGAGGCAAAGCTGCTACTGAGGCCTCTGAGGCCAGGATTGAAGCCTGCTGAGGGGTTAGGCTGGTGCTGGGGCCAGGGAGGCCGGCATTGGAGTTTTCCATGAGGCAAGGCCGGTACTGGGGCCTCCGAGGCCAGGGTAAAAGCCTGCCGAGGGGTTAGGCAGGTGCTGGGGCCAATGGCCGGCATCAGAGCCTGCCGTGAGGCAAGGCCGCTACTGGGGCCTCCAAGGCTGGGATTGGAGCCTGCCAAGGGGTTAGGCCAATGCCGGGGCCAACAGCCAGCATCGGAGCCTGCAGTGAGGCAAAGCCAGTGCTGGGGCCTCCGAGGCTGGGATAAGAGCCTGCCGATAGGTTAGGCTGGTGCCAGGGCCAATGGCAGGCATTGGAGCCTGCCTGAGGCAAGGCCACTACTGAGGCCTCCAAGGTCAGATCGGAGCCTTCCCAGGGGTTAGACCAGGGCTGGGGACAGCTAGGCCATCATCAGAGCCTGCCGTGAGGCAAGGCCGGTGCTGGGGCCTCCGAGGCCGGGATTGGAGACTGCCGAGTTGTTAGGCTGGTGCCGGGGCCAATGGCCAGCATTGGAGCCTGAGAGGAGGCAAGGCCACTACTGGGGCCTCCGAGGCTGCGATCGGAGCCAGATGAGGGGTTAGGCTGGTATCGGGGCCAGCGAGATCAGAATCGGGGCCTCCCATGAGGCAAGGCTGCTGCTCTGCTTGAGCCAGCGAGGTCTGCATCATTCCACCGGGTAGCCAGGCCACTACTGGGGCTGTCAAGAGTGGGATCGGTACTTGCAATGCGGCATGCACAGAGAAATATCACAGAAAATATAAATCTGATGCTTCCCCTAGTCAGCAATAACTAGGAGGAAAGGGACAATAGGAAGAGGTCGAGCTATAGAAATGGCCCTATAGTGAAACAACTAAGGTGACCAATCAGAGGGTATGGAATAGGGGAGGATGGAGCCTCTTTAAAACACAGGAGGTACATAAACAAATGTATCAAAGTTAATCACCAAACAAGCATGGGATTGGGGGAGGGGGGGAATGGAATGGGAGCTGGATGAGGGCTAATTGGATGATGTGTGCTTGTATATCCTCTCAAGTCTTGTACTCCAATGTGACTGATATATGACTATAATGCACCAATTTTTAAAAAAAGTAAAACATAAAATGTTTTCTTGTAAGAGATTTTTTATATATTGCTATGATCACATATTTTTTCTTTTATCTGTTAGTGTTTAGTCATATTGATTATCTAATATTTATCCAAATTAATATGATTGGAAATGCTAACCATGGTAATATAGATTACTCATCCTATATTTTAATGGATTATAAATGCTAAATAATGTTTTATAATTTTGAACTTTATATTTGTTATGGCTACTTGTACCAGTGTTATGCTTTCCCACAAAGAACATTTAGAGGTGCTCTTCTTTTATTTTTCTTTGAAAAAAAAACTGTAAAATATTGAAATTATTTACTTTAACAATATTTGGAACAACTTACTAGTAAATAAATTTTTCTTGGAGTTTTTTTAAGAGTAAATAGTAAAAGGTTAATGATAAAATTTTTACAAACAGTTTTGGGTGCATTGTAGTCATACATCTTAATGAAGTACAAGATGGTAGAAGCATCCATGCACATATCACTTATTCAGTCATTCCCCAATTCCCTCGTAATTCCCCTCCCCCTTTCTCCCTCTCATGTTTAACTTAGTGATTGACTTTGATATACTTGTACATTAGAGAATTTCCCTTCTTTCTCCCATTCTCCTCAATTAGGTCATTTTATTTATTTTTCTATGGTTTATCTTTCTTTGTCTAGTGTTCCTCCTATGAACCTGTTTCTCTCTAGCTTCTGTATATTTCAAAGAGCATCTGATTTTTTACTCTTCATAATTGACTAATCTCACTTAGCATAATGTTTTCCAGTTCTATTCATTTCTCTTTAAATGATGTAATTTTGTTCTTCTTTATGGCTGAATAAAATCCCATTGTGTACATATTTCATTGCAATCTATTCATCTATTCAGTATTGTATTCTATTCTATTCAGTGTTCTATTCTATTCTATCCAGTACTGTAATATATTCAGTATTGTAATCTATTCATCAGTTGATGGTTTTATAGTTTGGCAACTATGAAATGTGTGGCTATGAACATAGGTACACATGCATTATTTGATCTTTAAGCAATGCAATATATATATATATATATATATATATATATATATATATATATATATATGATGGTTTATTAGATAATATTTTAGATTTTTATAGTCATAAAATTATATTGTCTTTCAAATAGTACCAGCTTAATTCTTTATCTTTTATGTTTTATTTCTTTTTGTGCTTTATTTGTACTAGGTTGTATCTTCAGTAAAATACAAAATATGAGTACTGATAGCTAGATACATCACTCTTCCAGAACTCTTTGTTGCAATCTCTGAATTCCACATGTCCTGGCTTTATTTCCATTCCTCAAATATGTTATTCAACAACCATATTAAGATAATTCAGTAATACTAAAATATGTTTGACAATTTTGCAGTCTAGTACATTCTTTTCTACTGATAGTCCTAAATTTTAGTCAGGTAAACATTGATATAGCCAGGTTATTTTTTATGTGGCCTTTTCAGTATGCGGGCCCAAGGATGGAAGCAAGTTCCTCATATTCTCATCCTAGACCCTGATTGATTTTCCATTGCCAACTGCAGAGGGTATCCAAAACACAAGGAAATACAAAAGTGCTTCTCTAAAGGAAAAAAGGTCGCGTTCACTAATTGGAAAATGATGTAATAAAATAGAGTCAGATATGAAAGCCCAGTTTTATTTATTATTACCGTTGTAAGCTTGTATCAATCATGTTCTTTTTTTGTGTTACTGGGTATGGAAATCAGGAGCATTCTACCACTGATCTACACATCACAGCCTTATTTTTTATTATTTATTTTAAAACAAGATCTCACTGAGTTGCAAAGAAATTCACTAAATAGCTGAGGCTTTATTCAAATCTTGATCCTCTTGTCTCAACCCCAAGAAGGCTGGGAATACAAGCATGCACCATCACACCCAGCAAATAATGCACTTAAAATTGTGTTTACTTGGGAAAATTCTCATTATAACAATATCACATTAATTTTCTAATCTCTCTAAGAACTATTAAATTCATATATAAAACATTGTTTAATGTTCTACTATTTTTAGTCAGCACTGTTGTTGAACTTATAATCATTAGAGATTCAAAATGCAACTGCAGGATGCAGCGTATCTCAGTAGCTGAAACAAAATTCAAATACTGAGAAGGCAGCATATAGGCAAGTGAAATAAATACAGCTTATGAACCAAAACAGAAGCAGAAAACATGGCAGAAGGAAGCAAATAACTCTGAACTGTGATAGCCACTGCAACAGACCTTTTGCAGACTGGCCACCAGCACTATCATGGTCTGTGGGTCCAAACTGTGAGTCTGGGATCTGAATAAAACCAATGCAGCAGCCCCAATAATGCCAGAAAAATAATCCAAGTGCTTGAAAGTGGCCACAGATCTCCACCATCTTAGCAGTGAAGGGTGCCAGAACCAAAAGTCCTTGTGCTCACCAACGGAGGCACCAGGAGTGGCACAGAGAGCCCTCCAGAGGCCCAGAGCAGGAGCAGGTAATTATGTGTGCACAGAAAAGCCAAAGGATCCAGTGGCATAGCAAGCCCTCCAGATACCCAGCCAGGTAACCATATCTGCCCATAGAAACCATGCAGAACCTGGTGCAAGACCCAATGGGCTAGCACAGTTAGAACTTCCAGAGAAACAGGAAAGGTGCTCAAGATGGAGTATCTGAACAGAATGACAGGGGGTCAAGCAAAATCTATATTAGACACCCTCCACACAAAGCTAGCAGAGGCGAGAGAGGGGTTTAAGCAGAAACTGGGTTCAAAACCTGAAAATAGGGTACAGAACAAATAAGAGACATTGGAATATACTCCAGAATCTACCACAGTGATGAGACATACAGATATGCAGAACTAGGCCCATATTTGTAAATTAGTAGGACAAGTTGTACATTGTTTTGTTGTTGTTGTTGCTCCTTTTTTCATTGTTTTATTTGGGCTTTTTGTTGGTTTAGTTGATTGGCTTTGTTGTATCATACTGTCGCTAATTCATTTTATTTTATTTTATATTTGCCCTTTATTTTTTAGTTTTTTAATTTTTATCTTCTCTTTCTAATATCTTTTTTTCTTTTTGTATTGTGTATATAATTGTTAACTTTTGTGTTTTATTTTGTTACTTATTTCCTGTTTGTTCGCTACCCCCATTCCTAATACAAACTTCTTCACACTAACCTATCTACTCCCTTCTCTCAAAACTTTATTTTCCCTTATTGCATCTCTATGTTTAACATTCAAGGTATTTTATATCTCCATACTTAAATACTCTAGTAATAACAAGACTTCTACTATCTAACCTTTTATTCTCAACCAGATAGTACCTGAATATACATAAATTTTACTCAACCTAATCATATCCTCTACCTTAGCCAAATCCTATACCCATCACCCCGGCTCTTGCCCCATTACCCAAACCTAACCATTTGAAAAAGCACTGCTTACCTGGTGATACCTCCAAACCCAGAACAAAAACTACATCATCATAGCAATAGATGCTGAAAAAGCATTCAACAAAATCCAGCACGAATTTATGTTAGAAACACTGCAGAAAAATGGAATAGGAGGACTGTATTTCAACATCATTAAGGCTCTATACAACAAACCCAAAGCCAACATTACATTGAAAGGAAAAAACCTGTAATAATTTCCTCTAAAATCAGAAACAAGGCAAGGATGCCCACTATCACCACTCCTTTTCGATATAGTTGTTGAGACCCTTGCTACAGCAATAATAAAAGAGAAGAAAATCAAAGGAATTAAAATATGAAGAGGGTAATTAAAATTATCCTTATTTGTAGATGACATGATACTTTATCTAGAAGACATGAAGAACTCAACCAAAAGACTTTTGAGCTGATTAACCAATTCAGCAAAGTTGTAGGATAAAAAATCAACCTAAATAAATCAGTGGCTTTTCTTTATGCCAACAATGAATCAAAAATCAAAGAAGTAAAGAAAATAATTCCATTCACTATAACCTCAAAACCAATAAAATACCTAGGAATAAACCTAAGCAAAGATGTAAAAACCTCTACAACAAAACTATAAAACATTAAAGAAAGAAATTGGAGAAGACCTTGGAAGATGCAATGATCTCCCATGCTCATGGATAGGCAGAGTATATATTAAAATGACCACTCTGCCAAAAGTGATCTATAGATTCAGTGCACTTCCCATTAAAATATCAATGCCATTCTCCGTAGACCTAGAAAAATCAATAATGAACTTTATATGGAGAAAGAAAACACCCATAATAGCCAAAGCAATTCTCAGCAATAAGAATCATGCAGGAGGCTTCACAATTCCAGACTTCAAATTATACTATAGGTCAGTATTAGTAAACACAGCATATTACTGTCACTATTACAGGTTTACTGATCAGTGAAATAGAATAAAATATAAAGAAATAAATCTCCACACCTATAGTCAATTAATCATTGTCAAAGTGGCCAAACTCATACACTGGAGAAAACACAGCCTTTTCAACAAATGGTATTGGGAGAACTGGCTATTCATTTGAAAAAAAAAGATGAAACAATGAAACAATATTCTTACCTATCACTGTGAACAGGAATCAACTCAAGATGGATCAAAGGACTTCCGGGAAGATGGCGACCGAGAAAAGCAGGGCTTAAAAGCTCCGCTAACAACCAATCTCCATTACCACAAATTCAGCGCCGTTCATAGCCAGAAAACATCATTACCAGAGAAACAAAAAAATCACCAGGCTCCATAGAGAAAGTGGACTGAGAACAGAGCTCAGAGCCACAGACACCGGCCTCACGCCCGAGGACGCGGCAGCAGCGCCATACTGCCGGTGGCAGCGACGATTTCACCGGAAGGCTACAGCAAGCCGAGGTGAGCCGCTGCGGAACAGCCAGGTGGGATTTCTCGGAACAGAGAGCATCTAAATCTCCCAGTCACTGAGCTCAGCACACGCTGCAGGGATTCAGAGTGGAAATCAAAACCAAGAAGAAATACGCCAGCCTCACGGCTGAGGGTGTAGCAGTGGCGCCATATTGCCACTGGCAGCAGCAGCAGTAAATTCACCGAGTCCAGTACAGCTACATCTGCGTCCTCAAGAACAGTGAGTCAAATTGCGGGCCACAGAGGAGAAATCCCAGTACTGTACTCCCAGGGACTTGACTCAATAGGGGAGGGGCGGTGGCAGAGATATCACACCATAGGAGAACGTGCAACCTGGCACCCCCCCACAGTCTAAAGCAGCCTCTATCGACTCCCTGGGTCAGAAACTCTGGAATACAACCCAGTAAAAGAGTAGTGGGGTCTGAGATACTACTGACTTGAGATCTAGAACACCTTAAGTGAAGTCATAGTGACCCAAGGGGAGAACCCAGAGAAGGCACAAACTTCCTAAATCATGGGAAAGAGGAATAATACTGGAGGAATGAATGCCCACAACCCCACAACATCAGAACCCGATAAAACAGAAAATCAGAGATTTTTAGAAGATCAAATCAGGAAAATAACTGTAGAAATAATAGACGTGCTTTGAAAAGAACTCAGAGAGAGCCAAAAGGAGATAAAGGATGCAATTAATGAAGTAAAGGCCTCAATTCAAAGCATGAACAACCGATTAGATCACATGGAGAACAGAATCTCGCTCTTAGAAGATGATCATTCAAAAAATGAACGCATAGTTTCCAATCTAGAAAAAAATATCCAACAGCAGGAATCTGATATTGAAGAAATATGGGCCCATTTTAAGAGAGCTAACCTAAGAATAATTGGAATAGAGGAGGGAAAAGAAAGTGAAACCAAAGGGATCAACAATCTCTTCAAGGAAGTAATAGCAGAAAATTTTCCAAATATAGAGCAAGAGGTTGATACACAGGTCCAGGAAACTTATAGAACTCCCTTTAGACAGGATTGGAGAAGAGGATCCCCACGTCACATAATTCTCAAAATGACCAATGTGGAAGCCAAGCAGAGAATCTTAAAGGCAACAAAAACAAAGGGCCAAGTGACATTCAGAGGCAAACCAATTAGAATCACCCCAGACTTCTCAACAAACCAAGTCATGAGAGCCAGAAGAGCTTGGAGTAACATATTCCAAACTCTGAAAGAAAACAACTTCCAGCCAAAAATTTCCTACCCAGCAAAACTTTCTATCAAATTAGATGGAGAAATAAGAAGCTTCCACGACAAACAGAAACTGAAGGAATTTATGTGTTCAAAACCAGCACTAGAGAAAATACTCAAAGAGATTAACTACAAAGAAGAAATAGGTAACACACACCAGAACCAGAGAAACAAGAGTTTCCATTCAACATACAACTAAGATTGGTTATCTGTGGAGATTCATTACTTATGTTAGTATTCTACCTATCTCTAAATGGTATTGTTTGCCTTTATTGTTGTTAATTTTTAGGATTTCTAGTTGGAATATTCATATACCTTCAGATATAGCATTTGGAAATATTTTATCCCATTCTATTAGTAAATGTTAACTCTGTTTACATTGTCTTTGGATATACAATATTTTTTTAGGGAGTTTGTATACTCTTCTGTTGCCTGTGCCATTGAAATCATATCCAAGAAATCACTGCCAATTTCAATGTTGTGAGGTTTTATGACCCAGATTTTCTCCTAAAAGTTTATAGTCTTAAGATTTATATTTAGGTCTTTTATCTATTGAAAGACCCTAGCTCAGCTTAGCTAAAGCGAAGCCATGATTAACCTAAATCTGAACCCGGAAGATAGAATTGCTGCTGTGGAGGGTTTCAAAAGTCAGTAAGCCTGTCAAACAGGATGAGTGGGAGCATAACTGCTCGCTTGCAGTCTCCTGGCAGAACAGACCGTTACCGTATGTCCTATACAATTTTCTATTAAGTAAAGGCCAAAACAACCTCATGATCGAGGTCGTCTTGTTCCCTAGTTACCCGGACCAATAACAACTCTGTATCTAGGCTAACAATGCTTTTCTGCTTCTGTAACCCCGCTTCCGCTGCCCCTATAAAAACCCACTGAAAAAGACCAGGGGTGCACAAGTCTCTGTGCAGACTCTGCCGCTCACAGGTACCTGTGTTCTTCAATAATATCCTCGTGCTATTGCATCCAGTGGTCTCGGACTGATCTCTGGGTTTCGGGGTCTCCATTCCTAAGGGAAAGACCACTCGGGGGTCTTTCACTATTTGAGTTAATATTTGTATATGTGATTAGGTAAGGGTCAAATTTTATTCTTTTCCATGTAATTATTATTTTTCAACAATATTTATTTAAAAGATTATTATTTCCACCACCAAATGTTCGTTGAAACCTTGTCAAAAATAACTTGACAATATAGGGAAGAATTTAGCACTAGGCTTTTATTTAACTCCAATGGTTTATATATCTGCCTTTAAAACAGTACTACACTCTTTCAATTATTGTTGCTTTATATGGTTTGAAATCAGAAAATATATATCTTCTAGCTTTGTTCTTTTTCAAGATCGTTGTGGGTATCTAGAGTCCATATTCCATATTAGGATAGATTTTTTTTCTGAAAAATAAATATATAAATATATGATAGTTTCACCAAAAAAAAAGAAAAAATATTCTCTGGTAAGAAAGAAAGTAAAAAGAAATATTGAAATGTTACCTTTAAGTCATCAAAAGCTTGGTATCAGACAAATGAAACTGTTATGTGAGATTATCATTTTTAAGTTTGGATAAATTGCTATAATACTAGATGTCAACCACTAAGCCAAGCATGGGAGGGAGGGATGGGGAGAGAATGGGGTGGGGATCGGGTGGGGGCTGACTGGGCGATATGTGCATGTATGTCTTCAAAAGTTTGTCTCCCACTATTATGTATGAATACAGTGCACCAATAAAAAAAATAAAGTGTGAAAAAAATAAAAAAAATTAAAAAAATTATATATATAAAAAAAAGATGGATCAAAGACTTAGAAATTAGATCAGAGACTGTAAAGTTATTAGAGGAGGGCATAGGCTCAACACTACAACATATAGGCACAGGCACTAACTTTCTCAACAAAACCTCCAAAGTTCAGGAAATTGAAGCAAGAATTAACAAGTGGGATGGCATCAAACTAAAAAGGTTCTTCTCTTCAAAGGAAACCATCAATCACATAAAGAGTAAACCTCCAAAATGGGAAATCATTACCAGCCACCACTCTGATAGAGGGCTAATATCCAGAATATACAAAGAGCTCAAAAAACTCTACACTAGTAAAACAAACAACGGAGTCAAGAAATGGGCAATTGAATTGAATAGACACTTTACAAAAGAAGAGATACAAATGGCCAATAGATACATGAAAAGATGTTCTGCATCATTAGCCATCAGGGAGATGGAAACCAAAACTACAATGAGATTCCACCTAACCCCAGTCAGATTGGCAAACAAAAAGAAATCAAATAACAACAAATGCTGGCAAGGATGTGGGGAAAGAGGAACTCTTTTACACTGTTGGTGGGAGTACAAGATAGTTCAGCCAACATGGGGATCTATATGGAGATTCCTTAGAAAACGGCGAATAGATCCATCATATGATCCATCTCTACCGCTCATGGGTATTTTCCAAGGGGGTTGAAACCAGAGAACTACAGCAATATATGCATAACTATGTTCATAGCCACACAGTTCGTAATGGCCAAAACATGGAACCAACCCAGGTCCCCATCAACAAATGAATAGATGGCAAAATTATGGGAAATACATACAGTGGGATTCTATTCAGCTATAAGGAAGAACAAAATCATGTATTTTGCAAGAAGATGGAAAGTCCTGCATAGCATTATTTTAAGTAAGATCAACCAAGGCCAAAAAGAGAAGGGACATAATGTTTCCTCTAATATGCCCAAACTAGGGAGCATTTGGGATACCAGAGGGACTCCAGATAATGGAAGGAAAATATCAGTCTGAATGGAAGGATAGGAGAGGAATAAGGCTGAACTTGAATAATGAGGGACTACATCTGAATATAGCATGGTTACCCTTTAATTCATTGTTGGGAGAGGGAAAGGGAAAACAGGGATGGGGTAAGAGGACACCAAGTACAGTTCAAATATATACCATTTACTTTCAATAAAAAATATACAAAAAAAGAAATGATAGACAAATGAGATTTTACAGTTAAACTTTGTTTAGATATGACTGAATTGTTCCTAAAGAGGTTGTGTTAATTTATGCTTTCTAAAAGCATGAGAGTGTCTTTTATCTATATATTCAAAAATATTTCATAAATCATCTCTGAAATATTTGAAAATCTAATATATGAAGCTCCCTTTTAATTTTTTTTAATTGGTGCATTGTAGTCATGCATCCTAATAGAAAACAAGATGTTAGAGGCATATAGGCACATATAACTTTAGCTTTTACTCAAATTCCACTCCATTTTGTCCCCCCTTCCTTCTTCTCATCTTTGGCTTAGTGATTGACATTGATATATTTGTGGATGTACTTCATGGACATTAGGAATTTTCCTCTTCCTTCTTCTCATCACTCCCTAGTAAGGCCTCCTTATTTGATCATCTATATCTCCTCCTTCATCTAGAGTTCCTTCTATGACCCTTTTTGTCCTTACCTTATGAATATTAGGGAAAGCATCTGAATTTTTATTTGTTGTGCCTGACTAATTTCATTTAGCATACTGTTTTCCAGTTCCATCCATTTCCCTGTAAATGACAGAATTGTGTTCTTTATGGCTGAGTAAAGTTAAATTTTGAACATAATCCCTAATTTTGTAATCTATTCATTTGTTGATGGACATCTTGTCTGCTTCCATAGTTTGACAATTGTGAATTTTGTGGATATGAATATTATTTTGGTAGTTTGGTTTCCATTCTTTTGGGTAGATACCCAAAAGTGGTATTTCTGGATCATATGGTATGTTTGTTCTCATTCCTCTGAGAATTGTTCATACTGTTTTCTAAAGTGGTTGCACTAATTTGCAATCTCATCAGCAGTGAGAGTGCACTTCCTATTTTCTGTTTCTTCATATGTTTTGCTCATATTTTTTCAAAGATGTGAGGATACTGATACTGTTGTTATTAAAATATATTTTATCTGTCAATATATTCCAACTAATAATCACAATTTATATTTATGTTGAAGCTTTCTTTACAGTGCTTTCTATTATACCAATGTTTAAAAATTTTAAATAATACAGCATATAGGCACAGGTAGTATCTTTCTCAACAAGACCTTCAAAGGACAGAAAATTAAAATAAGAACTAACAAATGAGATGGCATCAAACAAAAAAGGTTCTTTTAATCAAAGAAAACCATCAAGAATCTAGAGAGAACTCCTATAGAATGATAGATCTTTACCAGCAACCACTCTGATATAGGGCTAATATCCAGAATATACAAAGTGTTCAAAAGACTACACTAGCAAAACAAATAACCCAATCAATAAATGGGTAACTGAACTGAATAGACACTTCACAAAAGAGGAGATGCAAATGGCCAATAGATAAATGAAAAGATGTTCAACATCATTAGCTATCAGGGAGATGCAAATTAAAACTATGCTGAGATTCCATGTAACCCCAATCAGAGTGGCAAGCATAAAGACATCAAATAACAACAATTGCTGGCAGGGATGTGGGGAAAGAGGAACTCTTAATGTGTTAGTGGGAGTGCAAACTAGTTCAGCCACTATGAAAATCAGTGTGAATATGCCTTAGAAAACTGAGAATATGCTGGATGTGGTGGTGCATGCTTGTAATTCCAGCATCCAGGAGGCTGAGACTGGAGGATCAAGGTTTGTGGACAGCCTCAGCTACTTAGTGAGGCCCTCTGCAACCAAGTGAGACACTGTTTTAAAATAAAGAATAAAAAATAAGGCAGGGGGTGTAGCTCAGATGCTAAATGCCTCTGGGTTCCATCCCCAGACCCACAATAAAAAAAAAAAAAGAAAAGAAAAGAAAACTGGGAATAGATCCACCATATGACCTGGCTATACATCTCCTGGGTATTTGTTCAAATGGTTTGAAATAAGAAAACTACAGTAACATATGCATACCTATGTTCATAGCAGCACAATTTGTGGTAGCCAAAATATGGAACAAACCTAGATCTCTATTAACAAATGAATGGATGTGAAATATACACAATGAAATTCTACTCAGCTATAAAGAAGAACAAAATCATCTTATTTGCAAGAAGATGGAAAGACCTGGAGAACATTATGTTTAGTGAAAGCAGTCAAGCATGGAAAGAGAAGGGACTTATATTTCCTTTAATATGCTCAAACTAGGGAGTATTAGGGGTAACAAAGGGACTCCAGATAATGGAGGAGAAACCTCACAAAATTAAAATGGAAGGATGGGAGAGAAAGAAGTCTGAGGTTGATTAATGAAGAAACATCCGAATTTTCATAAAAATATAAATATAGCATTATTGACCTGGACACTCACTGTTGGGAGGGGGGAAGATAAGTGTGTGTGGGGGAGGGAGAGTGCACCAAGCACAGTCTGAATGTATGCCCCATTTTCTTTTTCTTTTTCTTTTTTTTTTTTTTTTTGGTGGTACTTTGATTCTTGGAAGCCCTTCTACCTCCGGGCTACAATCCCAGACCTATTTTTATATTTTTATTTGGAAACAGGGTCTATTAAGCAAGTGAGGCTGGCTTTGAATCTGTGTGATCTGATCCTCCTGTCTCTGCCTCCCAAGTGCGGGGGTTACAAGCATGTGCCACCACACCTGGCTACCATTTTCAATATGTTCCACAAAAAAGTAAAAAAAAAAATATTATTATATTTATTTTATTATATTATTATATTTTATTGTATTTTTAATTATTATTTTATTATTATACTGTAGTTACATGTCTTTTTCATAATCCTTATAGAAAATAGATTAACACTTCAAAAATGGATATGTCTTGATATACAATTGGGTAATTACTGGACTAGAGCTTCCTTTGTCTGGCAGAATATATTTATATGATGAAGAAATTCCTTTACTTTGTTATACCTTGATCATTGAATTTTGTCCTATGATTCACCACAGTGTCAGAGTAAGTCATATATGCTATGATACAAATGTTATAATAGAAGAGAAGAGAGAACAAAATAAGGTTTGAATTTTTATGTTTAATAGGAAATTCCATAAACTCTATTAGGTACTGATGTGGGACCATCAACAAAAAAACTTTAATAATGGTAATGTAGTATCCCATAAACAAATATATGAATATATGTCAAAGAGCATCTATATTAATAAATCAAGATTGTTGAGCAATATACTTCAGACTAAGTAAATCTCTTTAAATTTTTAATTGATATAAGTAAATATTTTACATATTAATGGGTACCATGTAATATATATATATATATATATATATGTTCCTGGAAGCCCTTCTACCTCCGGGCTACACTCTCAGACCTATTTAATACTTTTTTTTTAATTTGGAAACAGGGTCTCTTAAGCCAGCGCTGCTGGCTTCGAACCAGTGCGATCCTCCTGTCTCCATTTCCCAAGCACGGGGATTACAAACGTGTGCCACCACGCCCGGCTACCATGTAGTATTTTAAAATAACTATGTATTTTATAATTTTAAGTCAAATTAGACATAGTTATTTTTTAAATATTTGTCATTTTTTACTTTATTATTTATTTATTTTTTAAATTTTTTATTGGTGCATTATATTCATACATTATATTGTGGTAAAAATCTTGAGTGTATATACATGTACACATCACCGATTTAACACCTACTCAATTCCCACCCCATTCCCTCCCCATTCCTCCTTCCCTTCCTTCAAATTGTGTGTTTAAGAGAATTTCCTTCTTCCCCCCTCCCATCCCCACCTTTAGGTTGTCTTGTTTGCTCCTATCCATCCCCACCTTTAGGTTGTCATGTTTGCTCCTCTATAGGATTTCCTTTTTTCATCTAGAGTTCCTCCTATGACCCATATCTCCTTAGCTTTCAAATATTAGGAAAAGCATCTGATTTACTTTTTGTGACTGACTAATCTCACTTAGCTTGGTGTCCTACAGTTCAATTCATTTTGTTGAAAATGATTTAAGTGAGTTTTTTTGATGGCTGAGTAAAATTCCATTGTGCACATATCCTACAGTTTTGTAATCCATTCATCTGTTGATGGACATCTTGGCTGGTTCCATAGTTTGGCTATGGTGAATGGTGCAGCTATGAACATAGATACACATGTATTAGCTCGGTAGTTTGTTTTCTTTTCTTTGGGTAGATACCCAGAAGTGGTATTGCTGGATCAAATGCTAGATTTGTTCCCATTCTTCTGTGGATCTTCCACACTGTTTTCCAAAGTGACTGCACTAATTTGCAATCCCACCAACAATGTTTTAGAGTTCTCACTTCTCCACATCCTCGAGAGCATCTGTTGTTGCTTGTGTTTTGAATGATTGCCATTCTACTTGTAGTTAGGTGAAATCTCAGGGTAGTTTTGATATGCACTTCTCTGATTACCATTGATATTGAGCATTTTTTCATGCATTTATTGGCCATTTAATTTTTTTCTTTTGTGAAGGGTCTATTTATTCACTTGCCAATTTTGTTATTGGATGCCTTGTTTTCTTAGTGTTGAGTTTCTTGAGTTCTCTGTATATTCTAGATATAAGTCCTCTATCAGAGGTGTAGGTGGCAAAAATTTTCTCCCATTCTGTTGGTTCTCGATTGAGGCTCTTGACAGTTTCCTTTGATGAACAGAAGCTCTTCAGTTTCATGCAATCCCATGTATTGAGTCACCTTTAAATTTGTTGTGCCTTTGGGGCCTTTTTGAGAAAGTGTTTATCTGTGCCTATGTATTGAAGGGTTGGACATATGCCCTTTTCAAGGAGCTTCAAGGTTTCTGGTTTGATTTCAAAGTCTTTGATCCATCTTGAATTGACTCTTGTGTAGGGTGAGAAAGTGGGATTAATTTCCAATTTTCTACATATGGCTAACCAGTTTTGCCAACCCCATTTGTTGAACAGGCAATCTTTTTTCCCAGTGTATGATTTTGGCCCCTTTGTCAAAAATTAATTGGCTGAAAGTGTGTGGACTTGTTTCTGGGGCTTCTCTTCTGCTCCATTGGTCTATGTATCTGTATTTATGCCAGTACCATACTGTTTTTTATTTCAATGGCTTTGTAGTATAGTTTAAAGTCAGGTATTGTGATTCCTCCTGCATGGTTTTTGTTGCTGAGAACTACTTTGTCTATTCTGGGCTTTTTATCATTCCAGGTAAATTTAAGGACTGATTTTTCTATGTCTGTGAGGAATGATCTTGGTAGTTTAATGGGGATCACATTGAATCTGTAGATCACTTTTGGAAGGATGGCCATTTTTATGATATTTATTCTGCCAATCCATGAACATGGAAGATCTTTCCATCTTCTAAGATCTTAATCGATTTCTTTTTTCATTTTTTAATAATTTCTTTGTAGAGATCTTTTACCTCCTTGGTTCAGTTTATTCCTAAGTATTTTATCTTTTTTATGGGAGATCCTGAGTGGAAATGTTTTCTGAATTTCTTTTTCAGTGGATTTATAGTTGGTGTACAGGAAAGCTTCTGATTTTTTAAGATTGATTTTGTATTCAGATACTTTGCTGAATTTGTTGATCAGTTCTATAAGCCTTTTGGTTGAGTTTGTTGGGTTTTCTAAATATAGTATCATGTCATCTGCAAATAGTGAAAGATTGAGTTCTTCTTTTCCTATTTGTATTCCTTTGATTTCCTTTTCTTGCATTATTGCTCTGGCTAGGGTCTCTAGTAATATATTGAAGAGAAGTGGTGATAACTGACATCCTGGTTCCTGTTTTCAGGGTAAATTCATGAAGTTTTTCACATTTAATATGATGCTGGCAGTGGGCTTATTTTAGATTGCCTTTATGATGTTGAGATATTTTCCTTCTATTCCAATTCTCTGCAGTGTTTTTATCATAAATGGATGTTGGATTTTATCAAATGCCATTTCAGTATCTATTGAAATGATCATGTGATTTTTTATTTTGATTCTGTTTATATGGTGAATTACATGGATTAAATTTTGTATGTTGAACCAGCCTTGCATGCCTCAGATGAACCCTACCTTTTCATGGTGTATGATTTTCTTTATGTGGTTTTGAATGACTGTTGGTAGTATTTTGTTTAATAGTTTGAATCCAAGTTTATCAGAGATATAGGCCTATATTTTTCCTCCTTTGAACTGTCTTTACTCAGGTTGGGTATTAGTGTTATGTCGGCTTCATAGAATGTATTTGGGAGAGTCCCATTTTTTTTCTATTTCACAGAATAGTTTGAGGAGTATTGTGGTTAGTTATTCTATAAAGGTATTATAGAATGCGCTTGGGAAAACATCTGGTCCTGGGCTTTTCTTTAATGGTAAACTCTTTACTGCTGTTTCAATCTCTTTGATTGTTATTGGTTTGTTTAAGTGTTCTATATCTTCTTGACTCAGTTTAGAAAGGTTGTATTTATCTAGGTAGTTGTCAATTTCTTCCAGATTTTCCATTTTGTTGGAGTATAGTTTTTTAAAGTAGTTTCTGATAATCCTCTGGATTTCTACACTTTCAGTAGTAGTATCTCCTTTTTCATCTCTTTTCTTCATTATTTGGGTTGATTCTCTTTATTTTATTTAGGTTGGCTAGTGGTTTATCTATCCTGCTAATTTTTTCAAGAGACCAGCTTTTGGTTTTGTTGATTTTCTGTACTTTTTGTATTTTCTATTTCATTAATTTCTGCTCTAATTTTAATAATTTCTTTTCTTCTACTGGCTTTGGGGTTCAATTTTTCCTGCTTTTCAAGGACTTTGAGGTGTGCCATTAGGTTATTTATTTGAAGATTTTCTCTTTTTCTTATGTGAGCCCTCATTGCTATAAATGTACCTTTTAATACTGCCTTCAAAGTTTCCCAGAGGTTTTGATATGTTGTAAATTTATTTTCATTTATTTCTAGAAATTTCTTGATTTCACCTCTTACATCTACTATAACCCATTCTTCATTCAGAATTGTTCAGTCTCCACGTTTATGTTGTTTCTCTGGGTCTTCTTAGAGTTTATTTCTAGTTTTACTCCATTATGGTCTGAAATGACACAGGAAAGTCTGTAATTTTTTTTTATTATTCTTGTGCTAATTTTGAATCCCAGGATGTGATCTCTTTTGGAGAAGATTCCATGAGCAGCTGAGAAAAATGTAAACTCCTCTGTAGTTGGGTAAAATATTGGATATGTGTCCAACAGGTCCATTTGATTAATGGTTTTCTTTAGTTCTGAGGCATCTTTACTGACCTTTTGTCTGGAAGATCGTTCTAATGTTGTGAGAGGTTTGTTGAAGTCTCCCAGTATTACTGTATTGGGATTTATGTGTGACTTGATGTCACAAAACATTTGATTTATGAAAGTAGCTACACCTATGTTTGGAGCATAAATGTTGATTATTGGTATTTATTCTTGATGAATTATTCCTTTTACCAGTAAAATATGACCTTCTTTGTCTTTTCTAATAAGTTTGGGTTTGAAGTCTAACTTGTCTGATATCATAGTTGCTACTCCTGCTTGGCTTTGAATTCCATTAGCATGGATTACCTTGCTCCAGCCCTTTACCTTGAGTTTGTTCCTATTTTTACTTGTAATGTGTGTTTCTTGTAAGCATCAGATGGATGGATTCTGGTTTTTAAACCATTTTGTCACTTTATGTCTTTTTATTGCGGAGTTGAGGCCATTTACACTCAAAGTGATTATTGAGAGATATTTTTTTAACATGTTAAGATTTTATTTCTGTTTGAGATACTGTTTATTCTTCTTTGATTAGTTGTCAGAGGGATGGAAAGTCTTGTTTCTTTGGTTCTGGTGTATATTACCTATTTTTTCTTTGTAGTTAATCTCCTTGAATATTTTCTCTACTGTGGGTTTGGAAGACATAAATTCCTTCAGTTTCTGTTTGTCATAAGCTTCTTAATTCCCCATCTAATTTGATAGATTTGCTGGCTAGGAAATTTTTGTCTGGAAGTTTTTTTTTTTTTCTTTCACAGTTTGGAACATGTTACTCCAAGCCCTTCTGGCTTTCATGACTTGGTTTGCAAGTCTGGAGTGATTCTAATTGGTTTGCCTCTGAATGTCACCTGGCCTTTTGTTTTTGTTGACTTTAAGATTCTCTGCTTGGCTTCCACATTGCTCATTTTGACAATTATGTGGCATGAGGATCCTCTTCTTTGATCCTGTCTAAAAGGAGATCTATAAGTTTCCTTGACCTGTGTATCGACTTCTTGCTCTATGTTTGGAAAATTTTCTGCTATTACTTCCTTGAAAGATTATTGATCCCTTTGGTTTCACCTTCTTTTCCCTCCTCTATTCCAACTATTCTTAGGTTAGCTCTCTTAAAATGGGCCCATATTTCTTCAATGTCAAATTCCTGCTGTCGGATTTTTTTTTCTATGTAATAAACTATGCGTTTTTGGATTGGTCATCTTCTAGGAGAGAGATTCTATTCTCCATGTGGTCTAACTGATTGTTTATCCTTTGAATTGAGGTCATTACTTCAATGTTTGCATTCTTTATTTCTTTAAGACTCTCTCTGAATTCTTTTCAAATTCCTGTATTATTTCTACAGGTATATTCCTGGTTTAATCTTCTAGGTATCTATGAATTTTTGTGTTATCAGGTTCTTATGTTGTCGGGTTGTGGGCATTTATTTCTCCATTGTTATTCCTCTTTCCAATGGTTTCAGAAATTTGTGCCTTCGCTTGGTTTTTCCGTACATCACTACGACTTCACTTATGGTGGTCTGGATCTGGAGTCTGTGGTAATCTCAGTCACCACTACTCCTTTACTGGGTTGTATCACAAAGTCTCAGACCCAGGGAGTTAACTGAGGCTGTGTGAGACCATGAGGGTGCCAAGCTAGGTGTTTTCTCATGGGGAGCTGTGACTAGAGTGTGGTATCTCTGCCACCGCTGCTCCTTCACTTGGTTGGACTGCAAAATCTCAGACCCAGGGAGATTATCAAAGCTGCCCAAGTCCCTGTGGGTGCAGTACCGGGATTTCTTCTTTGGGGGCCACAATTTTACTCACAGTTGTTGAGTGTGTTGATCTGTAGCTGTAGCGGACTAGGTGAACTCGCCAATGCTGCTGGCAATATCATGCCGCTGCCATGTCCTTGCCTGTTAAGCTGGCATATTTCTTTTCTGGTTTTGAGCTTCTTTATGAGTCTCTGGAGGGCATGCTGAGCTTGGCCACTGGAAATTTTAGATATCCTTTGCACTGGAAAAACTGCTGGATTCCACCCAAATGATCCACAGCTGCTCACTTAAGCTCCTTGTTTACCTTTCCTCTCTGGAGCCTGGTGGGTTGTTAAGTGAGCCGATCTGGAGTTGTCGAAGGCACTGACGGCTATATGGTGCTGCTGCTGTGCTCTCAGCCATGAGATGGGTGTATTTCTTTTCTGGTATTGAGCTCTGTTCTGAGTCCCTTTCTTCTCTGGAGCCTGGTACTACAAGGGAAGATGGCGCCGGTGTGGTTTGGCCACCCGAGAGCAGGCTGGTTTCTTTTGTGGTGTCTGGTTGTTTTCCTAGCCTTCTTTTTCTCTGTCCCTTGTATTTACAGTTTTTATTTCTCTACTGATCATGTTTTCTGGCTATTAAAAGTGGTGATTTTGTGGCAATAGAGATCAATTTTTAACGGGACACGTACACGCTGCTTTTCTCAGTTGCCATCTTCCTGGAAGTCCCTCATTTTTCTTAATAAAAAAATTTAAAATACTTTAGTCTTGCTTTCTCAATTGTACAGTATATTATTATCATCTATAATCATTGTACTACTGTGAAATATCACATCACTACTACTTCCTTCTGCCTAACTGTATACATTGATTTATCTTTCCCAGTCTCACACAAACCACTACTCTCCCCATAGTCTGGTAACCACCATTCTCCTCTCAACTTTTATGAGATCAGTGTTTTTAGATTACATGTATGAGTGAGATTGTGCAATTTTTTATACCTGGATAATTTATCTTAATATAATGGTATGCAGGTCCAACCACATTGCTACAAATTATAGGATTATATGCTTTTTTGAATGATATTCCTTTAAATATATGTTCCACTTTTGAATCCTTTTATCCATTATTAGATATTAAATGGTTTTCATTTCTTGAATATTGTGAATAATACTTCAATTATGAGGAGAGCTTAGAACAAAGTATGGAGAGGAGAAGGTCTTCTAGGTCCTCTGAGGTCATTGGCCTCCAAGACCCTGTTTGCTGTATCTCTTTATCCTCACATTCCATGAAGCATATCCTGTTCTCAGTATGCCTTAAGGAGGTGTTTGTTCTAGTTATCAGCAGTATGTTCTTTTCCCAGGGATGGTTTCTAGGATTAGATTCAGAATGCTGGTATTATTAGTTTTTTTTAAGGATTAAGCACAATTGTATTGATTCTACTGCGTGCATTTACCCCACATGTATAAAAGAAATAGGCTCACAAGTAAGGATTGGCAATTGTTCATCAAACAGTTGTCTGTGTCTCATTTAGATCTGGACTCCCCAAGTCCTGGGGTCCTCGAGACACCAACATTCAATAAACATGGGGGTTACAGAAGTATCCTCAAGACACTAAATACAATTGAAAAGCTTAATCCTTCATTACTAGGTCACCTAAATACATTTTTAAATAAAAACACTAATAAAGCATACCTACTAAAATATCACTTATTTAAAAACATAAGAATAAAAAGTTAATGTAAATAATCTCTTTCAAGTTTTCTTAAAGATATTTTACTGATTTGAATAAAATGATTAAAGTAGAACTTTCAGGAAATCCAAATTATTTTTAAGTAGAAAATACTTACATACCCCATTGTTGCTAAACCATATCTATAGTTGAGATTGTTAGTCTTTATAGGTACACATAAAATATTTTTATAAATTTCATTGTGATCCCAGCCCTATTTGATTCTGAAAAATCATCTCACTAAATGTCTGAGAGCTTTATTAATTTGCAAATGCTGTCATTTATCCCACAATACTCCTATCTCAGCTTCCTAAGTACTAGGATCACAGGTATGTGCTACAATGCCAACAATATAAAATAATTTTGTAGTATTCAAATCTCTCATTTTAGGTTTTAGGTATTAATAATCATTATATTTTCATTTCTTTTATCTAGTTTCTTTCTCTACAATAAATACATTAGGGTGGCACATGTCTGTAATCCCAGTACTTGGGAAATTGAGACAAAAGGATTACAGGTTCTAGGAGAGCTTAAGCAAGTGACTCACAACAACCTAGTGATACCCTGTTTCACAAAATAAAAAAAAATAAAATAAGGCTGACTGTATTTCAGTGCTATAATGACCCTGAGTTCAATCCACAGTACAACAACAACAACAACAAAAACAAAATGGAATATGAAATTATAGGATGCAAGAGCCAAATCTAATATTTTAGTAAAGCATTGCATCATACAGAATTGGCACACTATAATTGCTTTTGAATGGTCAAAAGAAATATATCAAACCATTTTCATTAGAATAACTCTTACCCTCTATTTATGTCGATGAAGAATAAATTCTGTTTGCCTATGCAGGCCCACTTTTCATGGTTCTTTAATTTTGCTCTGTGGGCCAGAAAACTAACATATATAGAACACTTTACAATAATTTCTTGCCCTCTGGATTTCAGTTTGGTTCTCTGAACTAGACACAACTGAGAAACTGAATTTCTCAGAGTTAAATTAATTAACTGATTTTTTCTTAAATCACAAAGACTACTAAAGTATATCTACCAAAATTTATTTTAGCAATAGTTAGGATATCAGAGGGTAAAATAAAAAGTAAGGTTGACATTTTTATTATTTTGGTTTCCATTCTATAAAATCTTTTCAGGCTGTCTGTATCCCGCAAACAAACAGATATTATTTTCTCTTTCCCTAGGTTAAGAATTAAACATAGAATCAAATCTCACCATCTTGCAGTAACTTTCAGGAATTCTGTTAGTATTACAAACAACTTGTCAAATGTCCTTTTATTAAAATATTTGTTAGCTAGGCATGGTGGTGCACGCTTGTAATCCATGTGCTTGGGAGGCTGAGACAGGAGAACTGCACAAGTTCAAAGCCAGCCTCAGCTACTTAGTGAGGCTCTCATCAACTTAGTGAAACCCTGTTTCCAAATAAAGTATAAAAATAGGTCTGGGAATATAGCCTGGAGGTATAAAGCCTTTGGGTTCCATCCCTAGCACCAAACACACACACAAAAAAACATAAAATAAAATATTTGTTGAGATAGAAGAATCACAGGTTAATGGCCAGCCTCAGCTACATAGTGAGGCCCTCTGCAACTAAGTGCGACCCTATTTTAAAAATGGATGAGGATGTAGTTGAGAGGAAAAATGCCCTTGGGTTCCACCCCTAGTACCACAAAAATAAATAAAACAAAACATAAAATAAAATCATCAAATAATTCTGATTTGTATACGCAAACTATTTTTTTACCACAATCCTGTTGAATATACTGCTTTATAATGACATTTGTTGACATAAAATTTACATATAGTAAATATATTTAAAAATATTTTCAAGTGTTTACATATATATATATATATATATATATATATATATATATATATATATATAATGCAACAATAAAGATACAAAAGATTTGTAACCATTATTCTAATTTCTATTCAATAGATGAGTTATATGTATTTTTTTTTTGGACTTGGGGTGGAACCTGAAGGCTTTCTACCCCCAGGCTATACTCCCATATGTTTTATTTGGAAACCAGTCCTGCTTACACCCATTCTCCATTACCTTAAAAACAGCATTCTACAAAATCCAGAAAGCACCATAACTTAAAAAAAATATAAGTAAAAGGCAGAATAAAAAAATCAAAGAGCAGAAAAAAGCCTTCCTATCTTGTGGTCCATCTCACTGCAGAGGCAACATCTTTTCTTACTGCACAGGACTCCAGAGGTGAACAGGAAAACAATCAGCTTAAAGTAAGCAGCTGAAGATAATAGGAATTGTAAGCCATCACAAACACTGCTACAACTTGCAGTGGTGGCAACCCAGCTCACCATGCTTTCCAGAGATCCAGACCAGTGCTCAGCAATACCTTAAGTAAAGCTACTCTCCCCATAGAAGAAAGCCCAGTATGGTGCCCCCAGGGACTCGCACAGCCATGATATACTCCTTGGGTCTGAGACTTTAAGGTGCAACCTGGAGAAGGTGGGGCCTGATTCTACTGTTGGACATAGCAGAGGCTCAGAAAGACTCAGGCTGTGCATTAGAGGAAAGTGTGAATGGAGATCTATGCTTAACACTATATCCACCTAGTAGAATCTTCAAGATTACCAGAAACCACCCAATCGTGATGTATGGAGAGAAGTCAGACCAGTCCAGCCCTAGCTGTGGAGAACAGAGACTCTTAGATAGAGTTTAGTCTAGGAGGCATTCGCAACCTAGAGAGGCATGGAGAGACCAAGACTCCATATGTTTGGAAAGCATGGAAGGTGCCCTAGGCTTAACACTAGATCCAGCCCCATTGATAACAGCCACCTGCATAAACTGAAAGACTCATAGACCCAAGCTTGCAGCAGGAAAAGTACCAGTGGCACTCAGGGTCTGCATAGAGAGAAACTACAGAGGCCCAGTATGCTGAATATTCATATAATTGTAGGGTAAATTAATTCTACCTTCTCACCATGCATGAGCATCAATTCAAGATGGATCAAAGACTTGGAATTTAGACCTGAGAGCTTGAGGCTCCTTGAAGAGGGCCTAGGTCCAACACTGCAATACATAGACACTGATAAAATTTCTTTCAACAAAACCAGAAAGGCACAAGAAACTAAAAGATGGGACAATACATGGGATTGCACTAAAATGAAGGCTTCTGTACAGCAAAGGAAACTATCAAGAACCTCAATGGAGAGCCAATGGAATGGAAGAATATTTTTGCCACCTACATCTCTGATAGAGTACTTATATATAGAATATATAAAGAACTCAAGCAACTCAGCACAAAGAAATAAATAACCCAAACAAAAATGGGCAAGTGACCTAAATAGACACTTTACAAAAAAATTCAAATGGCCAATAAATGCATGAAAAAAATGCTCAACATCTTAGCAATCAGAGAGATGAAAATCAAAACTACCCTGAGAATGACATTAATTCAAAATACGAACAACAACAAATGCTTGCAAGAATGTGGAGAAGTAGAAGCTAATTTATTGTTGGTGAGATTGCAAATCAGTGCAACCACTTTGAAAAACAGCATGGAGGATCATCAAAAGAATGGAAAAGAGGTTATCATATGATTCAGCAATACCACTTATGGGTATCTACCCAAAAGCAAGAAAGCCAAACTACCAAACTAATGAATCCATATCTATGTTCATGGCTGCACAACTCGCAATTGCCAAAATATGGAATCTGCTAAGATATCCATCAGCAGGTGAATGGATTACAAAAATATGGGGTATGTACAAAATGGAATTGTATTCAGCTGTAAAGAAAACACAGTTACGTCACTTACAGAAAAATGGATGAAACTGGAGGACATTATGCTAAGTCAGATTAGTCAGTCACAAAAGTAAAAAAAAAAAAAAAAAAAAAATTGGATGCTGTTCCTAATATGTGAAAGCTAGGAAGAAAGTGAGTCATAGGAGGAATTTTAGACGAAAAAGGAGATAATATAGATGAGCAAATAAGGCAACCTAACTGAAGGGATTGGATAGAGGAAGAGGGAACTTCTCTAATATTCATGAAGTACATTTACAAACATATCAAAGTAAATAATTAAACACGAGATGAAGGGAGGGAGAGAAAATGGGGCAGGAATTGGGTAAGGGATATTTGGGTGATGTGCATGTATGCCTCTACCATTTTGTATTCCATTAAGATGTATGACTACAATGCACAAATAAATTTTAAAAATAAATATTTTTTGTGAATTTCATGGAGGTTTTAAAATAGAAACACTTCTGCTATTTGGAAACTATTTGCTACTTTCTATATGATACTCATCTTTATACTATATATCTGATTTATTCTCTTACTAATGTTAACTATATTGATTGATTTAAAAATTTGAATATATGCACTCATGTAATTTCTTGGTTTATGAATATAAAACATATGTTTTCTAATTTCATTTGTTGAAGTACTCCAAAGCAATGACTTTTCAATAATAATCAGCACATCTAGCACCCTGTCTTTGTTTCCAGAGACTATTCTCCACAAAATGAACCAGAGATACTTGGTGAAAAGCTGATTCCATATCTAGGGCAAGAAAAAAATTGTAATCTCTATGGATACATGAAATAAAGTGTTAAGAATTGCTCCAAAGGATACAGGATTCAGCCTGAAGGATCTCTCACTAGTCAAACTAGTAGCAATGTTACATCTAAGTATATTGTAAGATATTAGATATCATTATGGATAAGAAGAGCAAGAAAGTCAATATTGGTACAGTTAGCAAAATTAAAATTCTACTAGATACATTTGAAGAGCATGATATTATTTTTAATGACTTAATTTGGATTAATGCAATGTTACATGTTTGAGAATGACCTTATCTGGGGGAATTGCATATTGAAAATTTTGTAAGATATTACTCTTTCTCAAATGATTCAGAGAAAAATTGTATATTCATATGTAAATACAATATACATACACAGCAAAAAATAGAGAAGATATAAAGTTGAAAGAGGGAGGAAATATAAGATAAAATGTTGAAAATCAGGGGGATTGAAAATTTTGGGTAACAAATTAATAGGAGTCTTTTGCACTGATCTTGCAATATTTCTCAAACGAGGTAAATTTCTTGTAGAGGTCATGGTTCTAAATATTGTGGAAGGCTTGAGGAATCTGAAGGCTAAATGAAAAGAAAAAAGTATGAGCACCATACACACAAGTCTTCTTGGTTAGTTCTTTTGAAAAAAAAAAACTATGAAGGAGACAGTCAGCGATCTGTTTTATTCAGCGCCCTTCAGTATGGGTCCACCAGCTGAGGAAAAGGATTAGTCCCAGCCCAGCCATTGGAGTCATCTGGTTTCCAGGGAGGAAGTAGTCCTGTTAAGCCAGTGCTTGGGGGCATGGGGGATAAGCCGCTTCTCTCCCTAGATACTGCTTGCAGGGCAGACTCCACCTCCAGGGTTCTGCTTCCTTCCCTTGAAGAGGTCATGTGGGGAAGTGGGAGGGACTCCTAATTATCATCTTGGAGATGATTATGTGAGACGAGACATACCTTACCACCTAAGACTATCCAGAAGCTAGGGTCTGAGACCATTATGCAGGAGGCAAAGAGAACTCCTGGGCTAGGTACAAAGGGTTCAGTAATGGGTGTTTAAAGTCTACATAATGTCCATCTGTAACATAGGAGAGTTTGAATCAGAAAAGTCTAAAGGAAAATAGAAGCTTGGAGCCTCATAGTTTTCGGGTGTATCTTTTTCAGTACCAAATGAACAGAATGTGTAAATTAAGATAATATTGAATGTCTAAATGTCTAAAACTGTGTCTGGATTATTTTGAATTTATAAAAGTGTGAGTTGGGCAACAGTAATCTTTTGGGGAAACAGGACTCAGCCTGTTGTGAAAAAATAAACATAAAGATGGACATACAGTATGAATCACTAGATCATATGGATAACAAATGTTCTTTTTATTATAATCTCTGCCTTTAGTTGAAATGATTAGTTGATGTTTATTTAAGGTAATTATTTATCTGCATAGTTTTCTTTGGCACTGGGGATAGAAACCAGGGGCATTCTACCTCCAAGCTACAACACCAGCCTTATTTTATTCTTTATTTTGAAATAGTGTTTCACTGAGTTGCAAAGAGCCTCTCTGAGTCGCTGAGGCTGTCCAGAAACTGCTGTTCTCCTGTCTCATCCTCCCTCCCAAATGCTGAGATTACAAGCATGTGCCCCCATGCCCAGCTGCTTCATAGGTTTAAGTATAAGAACTTACTGTTCATTTTTAACTCTTCATTGTTTTATTTCTTTTCTCCTGTCATATTTAGTGTTAATTATTTTAATACCATACTTTAATTACTTCCTTGCTTTACAAATTATAGTTCTTATTTTGTGTTTTCCCTTTGCATTACAGTAGACAAAATTAAACCATCACCATCTACTTATAGCTCATAATTTTCAAATTTATATATATTTAGGAATATAACAATAGAAAATATATTTCTCTAATTTTCTCTTAATGCAGTACTCTGAAATTATTGTAAATGTCCTTTCTCAACACTGGCTCTTAAAACATTTTTCAAAGATTTGCAAAAATTCCCCATTGAGCAGATATTGATGTCAGAAAGACTTGGATTTGAAGACTGGTCCTGCCATATTACTGCTCTGTAATTTGGTGAAGTTTGTGTAATAACATCAAAACCCAAATGCTTCATCAGGAAACATAATACCACCTATCTCTTATAACTTTTGAAATTTATCAATATTCCTAGGACAGTATCTTACATAGAACAAGATTGAATAAAAAGTAGCACTAATAACAGTATTGACACTCACAGTAGCAATGCTCCTAATTTTGCCAAATGGCTTTAACAATAGCATTTAATTAATCTGGGAAAAGGTAAATTTTATACCACACACTGTCCCAAAGCAGAGAAGGCATTTAAAAATTTAAAAAGCAGAACTTCCTTGCTATAGTAGTTATCTGCTTCACAACCGTCTTCCTCCGGCTGTCAGCATAGCAGCAAATAAGATAAAACCTAAAAGTTACAGACCCAACAGAGAAGATAAAAATAAAATTAAAAAAAAAAAACAATATGTATCTTCTCACATAGTCAAGGTTCACATCAATATAAAGAACAGACTAAATAATAAAGGCCTATTTTTAAATGTGGTAACAAAGAAACACTGAAGGATGCAGGCTTGAAAACCATACTTGGGAAGAAATATCTTTTTACATGGATGCTGACGAAGTGGGCTAAATGGACACCTATAATTTATGCTGGTACAAGTAAAGATAGTAACCAGACTGGGAAAGAGATTAGATGTAGGAAACCCCATATAAGATCTGCATTTTTCAAAAAAGAGAGAGTCTCAATTCTGAGATCTCTATCATGTCTTTCCTGCTTTCTGTTATTTTTGCTTTTACAATGAATCTTTCTTCCTTTAGCTAAATTTCAGCTGAGTTTTCCAGCTATTATTTCTATAATTAATGAGAAGACAAACCCACAGCTGGGCACATGACACAACCATTGAACACCCAAATTACATAAAATAATCACTGACATTAGAAACAGAAAATTCAGTGTACCATTTGGTAGAAATTTAATCCAATATTACTAAAATTCCTATCTTTTAATGTGATTTATCCTTGTAAAAAGAAATTATTAACAACTTTCTTAATTACCATAAAATATTTGTCCATCTTTTTTACTTGAAATTTAAAGTATTTTGATATTTAGATTAGGTACATTAGGTATATCTGATAAACATCAGATTAAAAATTGAGCTATAAAAAGAATACTTAACTGTGATTCAAAACTTTCAATATATTCAGAACAATTAGTGTGATTGATAGAAATAAAAAATTGATAGTTGATATTTAATAATACTATTGTGTGTTTATGAATAACTAGGATAAAGCTGGGTGTGGTGGCACACGCTTATAATCCCAGCATTCAGCAGGCTGAGACCGGAGGATCACGGTTCGTGGACAGCCTCAGCTACTTAGTGAGGCCCTCTGCAACTCAGTGAGACCCGGTTTCAAATAAGAATAAAATAAAGAATAAAACATAGGACAGGAGGTGTAGCTCGGAGGTCAAATGCCCCTGGGTTCCATATCCAGACCTGCAAAAATAATAATAATAATAATAATAATAATAATAATAATAATAATAATGATGATGATGATTTTTGTTTGGTAGCTAACAAACTTTTTCAGACATCAGGTCTTGAATAAAATATAAAATTTAATTTAAATCTTAGTATATTTGACTTATTTGGTTATTGAATTACCTCATCAGAAAATGAAATTTGAAATTTATATTTAAGAATATATCCATCTCAAAACAACATAAATTTATGATTCTTCTCTAGAATTGTCTTCTTCAAATTATAGAAATAATAGCCAAAACAATGATGAATTTTAAAAAAGCTCTTAAAACCATACAATCTATTTTAATGCATTATTTACAATGTAGTTTCTGGATAGAAACCTTTATTTTCTTTGCTGCATTTTAAAAGTAATTTATAATCTTTAAGCTTACATTGCTTAGCTTTCATGTTGAGGATATGCTTATCATGGTAATCTAATTAAACCATTGTATAGTCACTCTTTACAAAATATCATACACATGATCTTAAATAACTTTCATGAATCAGTCACAGAAGGATAAATACTGCATGATTACTCTTAAATGAGACAAATACATATTCAAAGTAGACAATATACAGTAGACAATATTGTAGCTACTTCAGATAATGCTAAAATGAAGATGTAAAAAATAAGCTATCATTTTGATATGTCTATTTTATTTCCTATAGATGTATATTAAAAGTAGGAGTGCTATTTCATATGGTATTCTGCTTTGAGTTTTTTGAAGAACCTTCATAATATTTTTCAAAATGACTACACCAATTTAAATTATAACTAAATGTGTGCAAGGGGTCTTTTTTCTCCACACCCTCACCAACACTTTTTATCATTTATTCTTTTGATTATAGACATTCTAACAGATATGAAGTGATATGAGTGGCTGGATGAATAAAATATGATATTTATACATATTAGAATACTATATAGCCTTAACAAAGAAATAAATTCACCTGGAGAACAGTATGCTAGGTGAATACACCAGACATTATAATAATTATACTGCATAATCACATTCATTACTTAACATCTGAACAAGTCCATCTCATGGAAATAGCAAAACGGTAGTTACTAAAGGCTAGATACGTTTAAGCTTGTCATGGAGAAAGATAAAATGATTAAATGGCACAAATTTTCATTGAATTTACTAATGATTTCTTACATTACACAGTGAGCATAGATGATAACAATGAAATAACAATGTATCATACAGCTCAAGATTGTGAAATAATTTATATTTGATAAATTCACCACAAATATGATAATTAGATGAAGTGATTGATATGTTATTAACTTGACCAAAATTTTCTAGAATATATATGTAAAACAAAACACTGCCAGTATCTCCAATATACATAATTAGTACCTGTCAAAGAAAATTTTATTTATTTTATTTTTTTTATTTTTTATTGGTAGACTGTATTCATACATCATAATGGGATAAAAAACTTGTGTAGACATTCATGCACACATTGCCGAGTTAGCCCATACCCAATCCCCAAATCATTCCCTCCCCATCCCTCCTTCATGGGATTAGTGGTTGACATCCAATATTATAGCAAAATTTATCCAAAATTAACAATGATAATCTCATATAACAGATTCACTTGTCTGATATCAAACTTTTGATAGCTTACAGATAACATTTCAATATTTATTTTTGCTTTCTTTCTTACCAGAGAATATTTTTTTCTTTTTTTAAGGTGAAAGTATCATACATTTTTTTCAGAAAAAATATATCCTAACATGAAATATGAACTTTAAATACCTAAAACAATCTCAAAAATGAACAAAGCTAGAAGATGTACCTTTTCTGATTTTAAACCTTATAAAGCTACAATAATTGAAACAGTGTAGTATTGATATAAAGGAAGATATGTAAACCAGTGGAGTAAAATAAAAAGCCTAGAAATAAAATCTTCCATAAATGGTCAAGTTATTTTTGATAAGCTTTCCAAGAACATTTGGTGAAGAAAATAATAATCTTTTCACTAAATATTGTTGAAAAGTAAAAATTACAAGAAAAAGAATAAAATTGGACCCTTACCTAACAACATATACAAATATTAACTCAAAATAGATAAAAGGCCTTGATGTAAATCTTAAAACTATAAACTTTTAGAAGAAAACCTGGGTAATAACACTTCACAACATTGAAATTGGCAGTGATTTCTTGGATATGATTTCAAAGGCACAGGCAACAAAAGAATAAACAAACAAACTTCCTAAAAAATATATTGTACATCCAAAGACAATGTAAACAGAGTTAAAAGTTACTGATAGAATGGAGTAAAATATTTCCAAATGCTATATCTGAAGGTATATTAATATCCTAAAGGGAAATCCTAAAAATTGGCAACAATAAAAACAAACAATGCAATTTAGAAATAGGTAAAAGACAAAAATAAATAATGAATCTCCAAAGATTTTAACCAATAATCACATGAATATATTCTTCTTTGCTTAGTTTTCTGCTGGGGAAAATCTTTTTTCTCTGGTTCTGGTGTGTATTACCTATTTCTCCTTTGTAGTTAATCTCTGAGTATTTTCTCTAGCGCTGGTTTTGAAAACATAAATTCCTTCAGTTTCTGTTTGTCATGGAAGCTCTTATTTCCCCATCTAATTTGATAGATAGTTTTGCTGGGTAGGAAATTTTTGGCTGGAAGTTGTTTTCTTTCACAGTTTCGAATATGTTACTCCAAGCCCTTCTGGCTCTCATGACTTGGTTTGGGAAATCTGTAGTGATTCTTATTGGTTTTCCTCTGAATGTCACTCGACCTTTTGTTTTTATTGCATTTAAGATTCTCTGCTTGGCTTCCACATTGGTCATTTTGACAATTATGAGGCATGGGGAACTTCTTCTCTGATCCTATCTAAAGGGAGTTCTATAAGTTTCCTGGACCTGTGTATCAATCTCTTGCTCTATGCTTGGAAAAATTTATGCTATTATTTATTTGAAGAGATTTTTGTTCCCTTTAGTTTCACCTTCTTTTCCCTCCTCTATTCCAATTATTTTTAGGTTAGCTCTCTTAAAATGGGCCCACATTTCTTCAATGTCAGATTCCTGCTGTCTGAATTTTTTTTAAGTTATAAATTTTGCGTTCGTTTTTGGAGTGATCATCTTCTAGGAGCGAGATTCTATTCTCCATGTTGTCTAATCAATTGTTTATTCTTTGAATTCAGGCCTTTATCTCAATGATTACATCCTTTATTTCTTTTAGATTCTCTCTAAATTCTTTTCAAAGGTCCTATATTATTTCTACAGTTATATTCCTGATTTGATCTTCTGGGGATCTCTGAAGTTCTGTGTTATCAGGTTCTGATAATATTGGGTTGTGGGCATTCATTGCTGTATTGTTCCTCTTTTCCATGTTTTCAGAAGTTTGTGCCTTCCCTAGATCACTATGAATTCACTTAGGGTGCTCTGGATCTTGAGTCTGTGGCAATCTCAGCTGCCACTACTCCCTTACTGGGTTGTATAGCAAAGTCTCAGACCCAGGAAGTTAATTGAGGCTGCATGAGATAATTGGGGGGTGGCAGGCTGGGTGTTTGCTCACGGGGAGCTGCGACTAGGGTGTGGTATCTCTGCCACCGCTACTCCTTCACTGAGTTGAACTGCAAAATCTCAGACCCAGGGAGATTATCAAAGCTGCACAAGTCCCTGGGGGTACAGTGCTGAGATTTCTCCTGTAGGGGATGCAATTTTACTTACGGTTGTTTTGCGCACTGATCTGAAAATGTCACGGGGCACAGTGAACTCACTGAGGCTGCTGGCAATATGGCGCCACTGCCACACCCTCAGCCGTGATGCTGGCATATTTGTTTTCTGGTTTTGAGCTCCATTCTGAGTCTCTGGAAGGCATGATGAGCCTGGCCACTGGGAGTTTTAGATGTTTTTTGCACTGGAAGAACTGCTGAATTACACCAGAATGATCTGCAGCTGTTCACTTCAGCTCCTTGTTTACCTTTCCTCTCTGGAGCTTGGTGCTTTGAGGAAAGATGGCGCTGGTGTGGCTCTGCTGCCACATTACAGGCTTGATTTCTGGTAGCTGTTTGTTCTTATATATTTTTTCTCTGTCCCTTGTCTTTACATTTTTTATTTCTCTGCTGATGGTGTTTTCTGGCTATGAAAAGCGCTGATTTTGTGGCAATAGAGATCGAGTTTTAGCAGGACTCATAAACGCTGCTTTTCTTGGTCGCCATCTTCCTGAATTAGGCAATAGAATTGTGGTTACAATTCTCAGGAAAAGGGGAATAAATCCTACATACATCAACCTACCAAAGCAATATTTTTTTCCTTTTTTTTTTGTGGAACTGGGGGTGGAACTCAGGACTTTTCTACCTCTGAGATATACTCCCAGATCTAGTTTATATTTTATTTGGAAATGGGGTCTCACTAAGTTGCTGAGAGCCTAACTAAGTAGCTGAGGCTGACTTCGTCCTTCTGTGTTCCACCTGTCTCAGCATCTGAAACACTGAGATTACAAGCATGTGACACCACGTCCAGCTTGACATGTACTATTTTCTGCATAAAAAAATATGAGAATTCTGGGCATGGTGGTGGACGCTTGTAATCCCAGCATTTGGGAGGCTGAGATGGGAGAATCATGGTTTGTGGACAGCCTCAGCTACTTAGTGAGGCCTCTGCAACTTAGTGAGACCCTGTTTCAAAACAAAGAATAAAAAATAGGGCAGGAGGTGTATCTTGGAAGTAGAATGCTCTTGGGTTCCATCCCCAGAACTGCAAAAAAAAAAAAAAAAAAAAAAAAAAAAAAAAAATATATATATATATATATATATATATATGGGAGTAGAGCTGGGAAAAATGAGTTCTATGCAAATCTAATCTCCTGAATTTCAAGAACTGTGTTAAAATAAATGTCAAAATATAAATTCTTTAAGCTGTTATTTATTATATCTAACAATTTATAATAAGAAAAATCAATGTATATTGAAATAAAAATAAACATAAACAAGAATAAAATATCTTAATAAAAATTGTTTAAAATAAATACATACATAAAAATATGCAGTAATCTACACTGAAATTAGATCCAAGCATAACCTTTGCTTCTACTATGATAACACTCGTATTGATTAGATCATTCTAATTAGAATGATTTGTTCTGAAGGAAATACTTCAATATCACCTGTCAATAATAAGTCTTTCTAATTACTGTCAGCAAAATATCTACTATGATTTTAAAATTAAAATGTACTGAAATTCTGAAGAAGCGAAATATGTACTTAGAAACATACAAATGTATTTTTAATATTTACTCAAGTGAACACAATAATTTTAGGAATTTTATTATCATTGAATTATTTCTTTTGTGACAAAAAGAATAATTTGTACCTGAGATCAAAATAATACCTATTACCTGTGCCACCACTAACCTGTTTATTATAAGGACTTTTAGTGGTTTATTAATGTTTTACAAATAAAGCAGTAATTTAATGAATTTAGAGTAAACCACTAAAACTCACTTTTAAAGTTTTTTAATTGTGTATATTGTATTCACACATTATAATGGGATAAAAATCTTGTGTAGAAATACATGCACTCATTGCCTAGTTAGGTCCTACCCAATCCCCACCTCATTCTCTTCCCATGCTTGGCTTATTGATTGACATCTATATGTTTGTTTAAGTACATCATGTGCTTTAGAGAGTTTCCTTCTTCCCCCTCCCATCCCCTCAGTTAGATTGCCTTATTTGCTCACTATAGGATTTCCTTTTTCAACTAGAATTCCTCCTATGATCTATTTCTCCTTCACTTTCACATTTTAAATAAAGCATCAGATTTCTTATTTTTCAGTGAGTGACTAATCTCGCTTAGCATAGTGTCCTCCAGTTCCATCCATTCCCCTGAGAATAATGTAATTGTGTTTTTTTATGGCTGAGTAAAATTCCATTGTGTACATATCCACAGTTTTATAATCCATTCATCTTTTGATGGAAATCTTGGCTGGTTTCATAGTTTGGCAATGGTGAATTGTGCAGCTATGAGCACAGATACACATGCATTAGTTTGGTAGTTTTGTTTCTTTTTTTTTTTTTTTGGTGGTACTGGGGTTTCTGCAAATCCTTCTACCTCCGGGCTACACTCCCAGACCTATTTTATATTTTTATTTGGAAACAGGGTCTCTTAAGTCAGCAAGGCTGGCTTCGAACCTGCGCGATCCTCCTGTCTCAGTCTTCCAAGCATGGGATTAAAAGCATGCACCACCACGCCTGCCTGGTTTGCTTTCTTTTGGGTAGATACTCAGAAGTGGAAGCTGTATGCATACATGATCCAAAATTTAAAGCAAACTAATTTCGAGATTATATTAGCCAGGCATGTGTTGGACACATGTAATTTTATTACTTCAGAGACATATACTGGAGCATCAAAAGATCAAGGCCACATTTAGAAACTTGGCAAGGTCCTTATCTATTTAGCAAGACCCTGTTTCAAAATTTAGAAAATGAACTGGTGCTGAGTTAGAATACCCATAGGTTCAATCCCAAGTACCACTATAAAAAGTATATTAACCAGCATTTAGTCATGTGCACACAAAGTTTCTGTCATTTTATTTTGATCAAACATAAATACTAATCTTGTAGGACACTAGTTAAGTTTGGTAAATGAAAGTGGTCTATTCTGAAATGTTTGGCCTAAAGAGGATTATGGGTAAGGATCCTTTTTTTTTTTTTTTTTTGGTGGTACTGGGGGTGGAACCCAGAGGCTTTCTACCTCCAGGATCTACTCCAAGACCTTTTTATATTTTAATTGGAAACAGGGTCTCACTAAGTTGCTGAGAGCCTCACTATATAGCTGAGGCTGGCTTTGAACCTGTGCGATCCTCCTGTCTCAGCCGCCCAAGCGCGGGGATTACAAGTGTGCGCCACCACACCCGGCTAGGGATCCATTTCTTTTTAATTCTGAAATTGTTGGAAGAATAAATGAAAAACCCAAAATATAGTTTGAGAAATTCATATATAAAATTTTTATAAAAACAAATTTAAAATAAAACTAAGTTACATTTTTAAACACTCTGGTATATCTAGGTATGTACTTATTTTCTTCCTTAGAAGAGAGTCCAAACTCTATGAAAACACAGTCTGATATAGTAAAACAAGCATACAATTTGAATTCAAATATTTATGGCTTCTATCTTCAGGTCTAGGACTTATTAACTCTGAATCACTAGACATGTTAATATCTATGAAATTCTTGTCTTCATCTGTATAATGAAAAGGTCTTATTAATATAAACATTATAGAATATAAAACATAAGCATCCTTACATAGTGTCTAGCACACAATTTGAATTTAAAAGATGATAATTTTCTCCACATTCTCCTTTTATATTTTGATCAAATATTAAGTGATTTATTCAATAGACCTTAAAATAATCTCTTAATTCCTGCCACATTAAAATACTTAAATTAAAAATTAATTTTTTAATTAAATATTAAAAAATATTTAATCTTTCTGGAAAACATGATAAACTATCCTTATGGGTTTTCATTTTCTTTCTTGATTCATGATTTTGCAGGCAATTTTGCTTGTCTTGTATAAGACAAATGTAAATAAAAGCATAACAAACTTTTTTAAAGAACTCAAATTCTTCACAAGTATTGAGAAACAGCAATTCATCTGAGAACTTATTATTTTCTTTTTTTTTTTTTTTTTTTTTTTTACTGGGGGTGGAATCCAGGGGCATTCTACCTCCAAGATACACCCCAAGCCCTATTATTATTTCTTATTCTTTCTCTTGAAACAGGGTCTCAGTGGTGAGTTCCAAAGGGCTTCACTAAGTAGTAGCTGAGGCTGTCCTTTAACCAACACCCTTCCATTCCATCCTCCCAAATGCTGGGATTACAAGCCTGTGCCACCAACCTGGCTTAGAACATGTTGTTTTCAAACATGAATTTAAGTTAAAAATGAAAATACAACATGATGATTAGTCATTATTTGTTCATGAATTAAATGTAGAAAAATTTGTTACACATTTTCTAAAATGAATAGAGTTACAATAAACATAGAATTTTGTCCCATTAAGCTAATTAGAAATAATTTGGTTTCTATTGTAATTAGAATTGTTTGAACATCACACAATGACTTATTTCCCATTTAAAAAAAAATCACCTTTCTGCATCATACTATTTTTATGCTTTCAAGTTAAAGTCTACCTATGGAAACTAAAATTTTACTATCTTTATTTTCTACCACCAAATATTCTTCAAATTATAATGGACAATAATATAATTATGCTGGTATGCATAAAAGAGTACTTAAATATACATTATTGAGGAATCATTGGTAATTACATTTTATCTATTCTTAAGGAGAGACATAGTAAATAAAAGCTTGTTCTAGTTTATTATTATTGTTGTTAATAAAAGTAAATGATAATGATATGAGCACCTTAAATTTAAATGTTGTTTAATACCATGCAATTTTAAAATTTTTAACATACTGGATGTGGATGCCCTTTTACTTTTTCATGTAAGTTAACAAATATAAATATATATATTAAATTGATGATCATATAGCCTTAAGATATTTCTCTATTTTTTTCAGAATATAGTCCAAATGTCTTGCCATGCATACAATACATTTGACAATCAATTTGTCCTCTGGATTTGAAGGCTTCTTTTTTATCATAGTTTTCCAAATAACCATTTTCTCAGCCTCATATGACCATGCATCATACCATGCTGTTTCCTCTACTCACAACAATACTTCTGTTTAAATCAGTCTTGTTATGGATATATAATGTCCTCCAGAAAGCTTGTGTATTAATGTTCAGAATGAATATAATTGTATCATAAGAGTTGTAACCTCATTAGTAGATGAGTCTATTCTAATGGATTTATCTGGGTAGTAATCAAAGCCCATACTGTACAACTGTAGATGTGGGTCTTTGCAGGTATGGCCTTAGAGATTCTTTTTATTATCTTTAAATCCCTTGCTTGTTTGATTTCTCTTGCTTTTGCCCTTCATGAGGCAATAGCAGAGCCCTTGATCTTTCCCTTTCTGCTTCTCACTTTCATGACCTGAGGTACAAAGATTTGGCCTCACATGGACAAAAACTTCAAAATCTCCAAATAACTGTGAGCAAATAAACCTTTGTCTTAATTGTGTGGTCTGTTGTTCTAGATTATAACAGTGAGAAAATTGACTGACACAAACCCAAATAGCATAACTGTTTTTTCTATCTAAAGATTTTCCTTTCCCCATTCCCACCAACTTAAAATGATTGTGTTAAGTGTCTGCTTCTGCTTTTTTTAAAGGTAATGTTTCATTGTTTCTTATAGTACTTGTTAGAATATAACATGTCTCTATTGATAGTATTGCTGAATATATTATTAAATTATCTCTGTGCTATTTTTATTCTTCATCCTTTACCAGTCAAAGCAATATTGTTAAAACCCCAGATATTAATATCTTATTGAACCATCCCCATTTTTATTTTAATTTTGCATTTTCAGAGATAGCATTTAAGGCTTCATACATGCAAGGTAAATGCTTTATTATGAACTTATATCATTAGTCTTCACCTGATATGAAAATTATCCAATAATCTAAGATCAGTCTCTTCCTCACTTTCTGTACTTTGGCCACATTTATTTTAATTTACTTCTTCACAATCATTAAAATATTTATTCTTCAGGCTTTTTTGTGTCTGGAATAATATCACTCATATGCGGATAAAGCATCATAAATTTCAGATCTCAGTTTCAAAGTTATTTTTTCAGAGAAAACTTCCTAGACTCTATTTTAATGAAGTTTTACCTCTCATTAACTACTCTCATAATAATCTATTGTTAATAAATTCTCATGTGTAATTATGTAATTATATACTTTGTAGTGTGATTTTTCTAACTATACTGAATATTCTAGTCTATATTAGCAAATAGTCTATTCCTGGTTTATTAAATCTTTCACCTCCTATGCTAACCACAATTTAAAAACTATAGCAAATTTAATTAAGTCATATAGTCTTATGACATCCTATATAAATGTCTCAGTCTATTGAGGCTGCTAAATTACATTAAGATAGTTTGGGGATCTTAAATAATAAATATTTTTAATAAACTCACTGTTTCTGAGATCTTGCAGTTCACCCCAGTTAAGGAGTAATGGTGGCTGAGATTACCACAGCCTCCAGAGATCCAGAGCAGTGCTCAACAAAACCATAAGTTAACTCTCAGCTTCTGAGGGAAAATGCCCAGCCCAGCACCCCCAGGGACTAATGCAGCCCCCATAAACTCCCTGGGTCTGAGGATTTGTGGTTTAACTCTGAGAAGGTGGGAGTGAAGTTTGCCAACATCCATTTATGTAAAAGCACTGCAGAGAATCAGAATAAAAGAAATATACATCAACATCCTAAAGGCAATTTACATTAAGCTCAAAACCAACATCATAGTAAATGGAGAAAATCTGTGAGAATTTCCCCTAAAAACAGGAACAAAGATGAACATTTTCATGACTTCTCTCCAATATAGAACTTGAGCCTCTAGCCAGAGCAATAAGGCGAAAGGAGAAAATCAAAGGAGTAAAAATAGAAAAAGAAGAACTCAAAATTTCATTATTTGACATGATACTATACTTAGAAGACCCAACTAACTCAACCAAAAGGCTTATAGAACTGATCAACAAATTCAGCAAAATGTCTGGATACAAAATCAATCTTAAAAGAATCAGAAGCTTTTTGGTACACCAACCAGAAATCCACTGAAAAAGAAATCCAGAAAACACTTCCACTCAGGATTTTCCACAAAAAAGTACACAAAAATAAACAAGGAGGTAAAAAAAGAAACTTACGAAAAATTATAAATCATTGAAAAAAGAAATTGAAGATCTTAGAAGATGTAAAGATCTCCCATGTTCATGGATAGGCAGAATAAATATCAAAATTGCCATACTACCAAAAATGATCTACTGATTCAATACAATGCCCACTAAGTTACAAGATCATTCCTCAGAGACATAAGACATTTAGGCCTTAAATTAATTTGTAACAATAAAAAAAAACAAAGTATTTCCCAGCAACAAAAACTATGCATAAGAAATCACAATACCTGATTTAAACTTTACTACAAAGCCATAATAATAAAAAATCAAGGTAGTGGTAAAAAAAAAACAAAACAGATATCTCAGACCATTATAGCAGAAGAAGACCCAGAAACAAATACACACACTTTCAGCTAATTGATTTTTTAACAAATGAGCAAAAAACATACATTGGCAAAAAGATAGCCTGTTCAAAAAATGGTGTTGGCAAAACTGGTTAACTATATGCAGAAAAATGGAAATCAATCCCACTTTCTCAACATGCACAATAGTTAATTCTGGATGTATCAAAGACTTGAAAATTAGACCAGAGATCTTGAGGCTTCTTGACGAGGACATAGGTCCAACACTGCAACATATAGGCACAGTTAATAATTTTCTAAAAGGGACCCTAAAGGCACAGGAAATTAAAAGGCAAATCAATACATGGGATTGCATAAAACTAAAGAGCTTTTGTACAGCAAAGTAAACTATCAAGAACCTCTACCAAGAGCCAACAGAATGGGAGAAGTTTTTTGTTACCTACTTCTCCAATAGAGGATTAATATCTAGAATATACAGAGAACTCAAAGAACTCAGCACTAAGAAAACAAACAACCCAATAAAAATAGGAAAATGAATTCAATAGACATTTCACAAAGGAATAAATTCAAATGGCCAATATGAAAAAATACTCAACATCATTAGCAAAAGGAAAGATGCAGGTCAAAACTACCCTGAGAGTTCACCTAACTCCAACTAGAATGGCAATCATTCAAAACATAAACAACAACTAATGCTGATAAAGATGTGGAGAAGTGGGAACTCTACTACATTGTTGGTGGGATTGCAGATTAGTGCAACCACATTGGAAAACAGTATAGAGGATCCTCAGAAAAATGGGAACAAACTTACCATACAACCCAGCAATACTACTTCTGGGTATCTACCCAAAGAAAAGAAACAAAACTACCAAACTAATGCATTTGCATCTATGTTCATAGCTGCAAAATTCACCATTGCCAAACTATGGAATCAGCCAAGATGTTCATCGACAAATAAATGGATTACAAAACTCTGTGATATGTACATAATGTAATTTTAGTCAGCCATAAAGAAAACCACAATTACATCATTCACAGGAAAATGAATGGAAGTGGAGGACATTGTGCTAAATTAGTCAGTCACAAAGAATAAGAAATCGGATGCTTTCCGTAATATGCGAACGCTAGAGAGAAATGGGTAACAGGAGTAATTCTAGATGAAGAAGGAAACTGTATAGAAGACAAATAAGGTGACAACCTAGGAGATTGGTGTGGTGAAGAGGGAAACTCCCTAAAGCACATGATTTACTTAAATAAGCATATCAAAGTGAATCACTTAGCCAAGAATGGAAAGGATGGAGGGAGAGGAAATGGGATGGGAATTGGGTAAGGGCTAAAATATATATATGTATATGTATATATATACATACATATATATATATATATTTTTTTTTTTCAGAATAGTTAAAAAAATGGTTTTCAGATTCTTCCCCCTTTTTACACTCATGACTATGTTACGGTATAAGGCAAGAATAACGGAGAGTATCTGATATCAATAAGCACTCAAATTAGTTTAAATTCAAGTTGGAATAATATAATATAATATTTGTTAGACCTGACTTAATGGAAACTCTAAAAGAGTCTAAAAGAGCATTTCCTTGAGATTACAGATGTTATTTTGCTTGGCACATAACATTATTACAACATGGGTGCTACATTTGCCACAAAAAGATTTATTCCAACAATCATGTGATATTAGAAAAGAAACCTGAGACTCAGATGAGACCACAGTCATGGTCAATTTCTGATTACATGACTTCAGCAAAAGACTAGTTAAGGGAGTTTTTCAAAATGGCGACTGAGGGACACAGCACTTCTCAGTAGCTGAAACAAATAAAGTTCAACTACTTAGAAAGCAGTGTTTAATCAACAAAATAAATACATACCAGGAACCAAACCAGATCCAGGTACCTCGGCAGAACCCTGAACTCAAAGAAGAAGAATAACAAAGATCGGACACCAGACCTGCTGCAGATACAATTGGGACGCCTGCCATTCCAATGGCAATCCCGAGCCCTGACTGAAATCACCGCGGCAAGATAATCCGGTACTGAAAATGGACATAGGGCCTCATCTTAAGCAGCGAGCAACACCCACATCAGAATTCTGTGTGCTCACTAGTGACTGGATCACAACAGCACAGGGACTCCCACGGAAGCCTGAACCAAGGAAGCCAGGTACCTGAGTGCATCCAGTGAAAGTGCGGGTCCTAGCTTGCACCCCAGCCACAACCCCAGCACTAGCCCGGGGCATCTGTCCCATGCCTCAGAACCCAGCACTGTCCTCGCATACCCTGTCTGTGTCCTGGACCCCTTCTAGTAATCAGTGCCTGCGCCACTGCCACCGCTAAATCAGAGCCTACCTTGTGTGTTTAGCCTGCGCCCCCCCACTGGAGCCCAGACATCCACCTTGCCAGAGGCCTGCCTTCCAGGTGGTGAAAGCTCTGTGCACCTCTGAAATATCCTCGGGGGCCCCCACAGCTTCTACATACGGCAGGAGGCAGAGATCATTGCTGGATTCCACACACAGCCTATGCACCCGGACCCATGTGCACCTATCCTGCACCCCTGGCCCACCGCTGGGGGTTCCTGCCTGCCCGGTAGCCTGATGCTTAGTTCTAATCTAGAACACAGCTTAATAGACATTGGAAGAGGATAGCAGTAGGCACTAGGCAGCTGCACCCACTCACACCTGGGTCCAGTAATAGCAGCGCACCCAGCCTACACTCTAGGAATAGGCAGAGCTCTGGCAGTAAGTGTGGGCATCCAGGAACCAGCATACTTTTTCCCAGGGTACATCTTGGGACCATACCGGCTAGCCCAGTTGGAATTTCCAGAGACATAGGAAAATCCATTGAGGCACAATATCTGCACAGGACCTCAGGGGGAGGTTCCAAGTATACTTTGGACATCCTCCACTCCTGCTGTAGGGAAGCACAGGTAGGAATCTAGGGTGGTGAGTGCAGAGGTGCTGACTACATGTTGGAATTTCGCAGAACCTGGGAATTGTACAGAATCTAATAACAGTGAAACCATAGATCCTGACACATAAACCCAAAGCAGTTAAAGAAAAGAAAGGTGTCCAAACACCCAGAGTGACCTAAGAAGATAAAAATAGAGTACAAAGAAAACTAAGGGACATTGGATTATATTCTGAAAGCTACCAAAGCAATCAGATACGCAAATATTATATGGACCTGACCCCATATTCGTAAATAAGTAAGACTGTTTCTTTTACTTTTGTTGTGGATGTTTTGTTTGGTTTTGCTTTTACAGTGCTTTTGTTTTGGTATGGTTATTGCTGTTTTATATTTTAACCCACCCTTCTTTTACTTTAACTTGTTGATATATATATATATATATATATATATATATATATATATATATATATATATATATGATAGTATGATAGTTTGCCTTATTTTCTGATTTCACACAGCTGCTAGTTCATTTTATTTTATTCTTGTCCTTTTTTTCCTCTTTCTTCCTCTTTCCTTCCTTTTTTCGTCCTCCTCCTTTGACTGGTTTTTCCTTTCTTTTTCTTGGATTACATAATAGTCTTGATATCTTATGTGGATTTTTTTTATGTTTGTCTGCTCCTTCCATCACCCCTCTTTACAAACCTACCCACACTAACCTACATACTCTTCTCCCCTGAAACTTTTCCCCATAATACACCTCCTTATTTAATACTCAAAGTATTTCATATATCCATACTTACTCAACTAACAACAAGAGTCCTACTAGTTAACTCTCTCTCATTCTCAGCAAGAATTATTATGCTTAAAGTCTTTCTCAACCTAAACATATCCTCTACCTAATCCAACTCCTTTACCCATCACCCCAGCTCCTCCCACATAACCCACCCTCAACACTGGAAAAGCTCTGCTGACTTGCAGATACCCCTAAACTCCTAATATTAAGATTGGACTAATCATTATACTCACGAACCATGGGTCAAAATCAGAAAAACAGGACAGAGAACGCTATAAATATGAGAACCAGGAATTATTAAGAGACAGCAGAAATCACGAATACTGAACTACTAGAAATGCAAGAAGGGGAGTTCAGAATCTTGATGTACAATATAATGAAAGGATTTAAAACAAGTATAGAGGAGGTTAAAGGTGAGTTAGAAACACTAAAAAAGAATCAGAAAGAGGTCTGGAATGAAATGAAAGAGGCAATAAGTGAAATGAAGAGAGCAATAGAAAGAAATTCTGGACGACTGGATGAAATGGAAAACAGAATATCAATATTAGAAGACAGTACATCCCAAACCAAAAACACAGTCAGCAATATACAGAAATCTTTACAGCAACAAAATCTAAACATCCAGCAATTATGGGATAATATGAAGCAAACTAATTTATAGATAATAGGCATTGAAGAAGGGATAGAAGTACAGACCAAGGGCATCTGTAATATCATCAAGGATATAATCTCAGAGAATTATCCAAATATGAAAAGAGACTTGGACCTTCATGTCCAGGATGAATACAGAACTACACTGAGACAGGACCAAAGAAAGACCACTCCATGCCACATAATAACCAAAATGACCAATGTAGAGGCTAAGGAAGGAATCTTAAAAGCAGTGAGAAAAAAAGGATGGGTGACATATGGAGGCAAAACAATAAGAATCACAGCAGACTATACAACCCAGGTCATGAATGCTAGGAGAGACTGGTATGATGTGATTCAGACCCTGGAAGAAAATAACTTCCAGCCCAAACTAATCTATCCAGGAAAACTACTATTCAAGATCAATGGTGAAACCAAAGTCTTTCAGGATAAACAGAATCTCAAAAAATTCATGAATTCAAAGCTAACACTAGAGAAAATTCTTAAAGAAATAAACCATAAGGAAGAAAAAAGAAGCAGACTTCAGATTTAGAGAAGAGAGGAAGTTAATAAGTGGGCCATTTAAGTAAAGAACAAAGATCAAACCTCCCAAGAGTAGACAGAACACAAAGTGGCAGAATAAAAAATCATATTTCAAAAATATCTCTTAATGTCAAAGGACTTAACTCACCAATCAAAAGACATAGACTGGCAATGTGGATTAGGAAACATAATCCAAATATATGCTGTCTGCAAGAAACTCACCTCACAGCCAAAGACATTCACAGGTTGAAAGTGAAAGGATGGAAAAAGATATACCATGCCAACGGTGACAAATAAAGAGCAGGGGTAGCAACCCTGATATCCAAAAAAACAGACTTTAAACTAAAACACATCAAAAGAGACAAATCAGCGCACTTCCTTTTATTAAAAGGAACAATACACCAAGAAGATATAATGATAGTAAATATTTATGCCACAAATGTGGGTGTAACCACATTTGTAAAACAAACCCTTCTGGACATAAGATCCCAAGTAGACCCAAATACAATAATTCTGGGAGTCTTTAATATGCCTCTCACACCACTGGATCGATCTTCAAGGCAAAAGATGAGTAAAGATGCTTTAGAACTAAAAAAACGTAAACCAAATGGACCTAATAGACATTTTCAGATTATTTCAACCAGGAACTACAGAATACACATTCTTCTCAGCAGCCCATGGAACTTTCTCCAAAATAGACCACACCCTGGGACACAAAGGAAATACAAGCAAATTCAAAAAATGTACTATAATTCCTTGCATCTTTTCAGACCACAATGGAAAAAAAAGTAGAAATCAACAACAGGAAACTCGAAAGAAAGTATTCAAATTCATGGAGAATGAATGATACACTATTGAATGATGACTGGGTAAGAGCAGAAGTTAGGGAAGAAATAAAGAAATTTATGGAAACAAACGAAAACAGAGATACAACCTACCAAAATCTATGGGACACCATGAAGGCAGTATTAAGAGGTAAGTTTATTGCATTGAGTGCCCATATAAGAAGGACAGAGAACCACCAAGAACCTAATGACACAAATCAAGGACCTAGAAATTCTACAACAGTCTATTCCCAAAGCCAGCAGAAGGCAAGAAACCATTAAAATTAGAGCAGAAATAAATGAAATAGAGAACAAAAAAAAATTCAAACAATCAATAAAACAAAAAGTTGGTTCTTTGAAAAGATTAATAGAATTGATAAACCCCTGGCCAACCTAACCATAAGAAAAAGAGAATCAACCCAAATTATCAAAATTAGAAATGAAAAAGAAGGTATTATCACAGATAGTGAAGAAATTCAAATGATTATCAGAAACTACTTTACAAATTTATACCCCAATAGACTTGAAAACCTGGAAGAAATTGATAGATTTCTAAGCACAGTTAACCTTCCTACACTCAGCCAAGAGGACATGAAATTAGATTAGAAGATACAGAAATAAACCCACATATCTTTAGTCAATTAATCTTTAACAAACGGGCCAAACACATATGGTGGAGAAAAGACAGCCTTTTCAACAAGTGGTGCTGGGAGAACTGGCTAACCATTTGTAAAAAGATGAATCTAAACCCCTATATCCCACCAAACACAGGAATCAACTCAAGATGGATCAAAGGCTTAGAAATTAGACCTGAGACTGTGAAGTTAGTAGAGAAGAGCATAGGTTCAACACTACAACATATTGGCACAGGCAGTAACTTTCTCAACAAAACCTCCAAAGCTCAGGAAATTAAAGCAACAATAAACAAGTGGGATAACATCAAACTAAAAAAAAAATTTCTCATCAAAGGAAACTATCAATAACCTAAAGAGGAAGCCTACAGAATGGGAAATGATTTTTACCAGCCACCATTCTGATAGGGGGCTTATATCCAGATTATACAAAGAGCTCAAAAGACTCTACACTAGCAAAACAAACAACCCAATTAAGAAATGGGCAAATGAACTAAATAGACACTTCACAAAAGAAGAGATACAAAGGGCCAATAGATACATGAAAAGATGTTCTTCATCACTGGCCATCAGGGAGATGCAAAACAAAACTACACTGAGATTCCATCTAAACCCAGTCAGAGTGGCAAGCATAAAGAAATCAAACAACAACAAATGTTGGCGAGGACATGGGGAAAGAGGAAATCTTTTACACTGTTGGTGGGAATGCAAACTAGTTCAACCACTATGGAGATCTGTGTGGAGATTCCTAAGAAAGGTGGGAATAGGTCCACCGTATGATCCAGCTATAGCACTCCTGGATATCTTTCCAAAGGGGTTGAATTTCGAGAAATAAAGCAACATATGCATATATATGTTCATAGCAGCACAATTTGTATTAGCCGAAATATTGAACCAACCCAGATCTCCATCAACAGATGAATGAACAAAACTGTGGGAAATACACACAATGGAATCCTATTCAGCCATAAAGAAGAGCAAAATTATATCATTTGCAAGAAGATGGAAAGCCCTGGAGAACATTATGTTAAGTGATATCAGCCAAGCATAGAAGGAGAAGGTACATATGTTTCCTCTAATATGCCCAAACTAGGAAATACAAAGGATACCAGTGGGACTCCAGATAATGGAGGGGAAATGCCAGCAAAATTTGAATGGAAAGATAGGAGAGGAGGAAGGCTGATCTTGATTAATGAGGGTCTACATCTTAACATGTGTAAAATTATGAACAAGACATGCTTAACCTGGAAAACCATTTGTGGGAGGGGGGATAGGAAAATGGGAGCGGGGGAAGAGGGCACCAAATATAGTTTAAATGTATACTATTTATGTTCAATAAAAAAATGTTTAAAAAAGGCTAGTTAAATTGTGCTTAAATTTCCAGCCTGCAGAAATTGTGAATTAATAAATTAGCATTTCATTAAATCACCAAATTTGCAATAATATTCAATGGTAATCATAGCCTTCATCACAGAATCTTGCATTATTATTTTCCCAAAATTATGTATGCAAGTATGTATAAATTAATAATTACATGTTGCTATAATATTGGCTATCTATGTGCAGTATGTTGAACAGCAGCTCTAAACATGATAGAATTTATGAATATTATCTTATTTGGGAAAATAATATTTTCAGATACCATTAAATAAAGGAACTATAAATGAGATCCTCCTGGCTTTAGGGTAGACCTTAAATGCAACAGTGCATATGCAGATAACATAAAGAAGAAGAAAATATGGAACATGCAGAGATAAAGAAAGAAGAATGAAATGCAGAAACACAGCACTATTTGGAAGTATTGGGTCATAGGACAAGGGACACCTAGGGGTTACTAGAAGCTGGAAGTAATCTCTATTGGTATTTCTAATATTTTTTGTTTTGAAATTCTGGACTCTGGAACTGCAAATTAGGAATTTTTTAGTTTAATCCATAAATTATTTGATAATTTGTTATATATGTAGAAATGTAAGTACAATGCAGATTCTATAATTTGTAAATTCCAGCACAATTTGAAATTTTATGTACTTGAAGTTAGATATGAAAAGGTAACTACACAAAGAGTAGTAGAGATAAAATTGTTCTATTATTCAAGATAGAATATTTACTTCTGGCCAGGGCAAGGTAAGATTTTTAGAGAAAATAAATGCCCGGGTGTGGTGGTGCACACTTGTAATCCCCGTACTTGGGAGGCGGAGACAGGACGATCCTGCTGGTTGGGAGCCAGCCTCGCTTTCTTGAGACCCTGTTTCCAAATAAAAAAATATATAAAATAGGTCTTGGAGCCTAGCCCAGAGGTAGAAGGGCTTCCAGGACCCCCAGTACCACCAAAAAAAAAAAAAAGAAAAAAATATGAAGTATATATAACAAGTACCAAACACACATGTATACATACATTGACACACATACATACACAGGTATTTCTAAGTATATTTTTATTGTCAGGTTACTAAAAATCTCTTCCATTTCTTCAGCAGTAAAATGGTTAAATATATACACACACACACATTTATATATTTTTATTACAGATTTTTTAAAGGAAATTAAATGCTTCCTAAATGTTTTCTAAACTCAAACTCATGATTATATCTAATGATGAAAGATAAAGATGACTTAAATTAAGAGCTCCAGAAAAAGTCAACAATGGAATGTTTTCAAACTGAATATTTTAATAGAATATTAAATTAGTGACAAATATAACAAATTCAGATTTACATTAAGTTTCTTTCTCCTTGATTATCAATTGGGGTACCAATCTATGGAAGTTTAGATCTTGGCATAAAGTTTTCCAAGTCAGTAGAGACAGACAAATGCCATGGGTATAACCCAGATAGAACTAGTCATCCTCATCCTCACTTAAAAGATTGTTTCTGCTTGGTGACACATAGGAATAAAACTGAAATTGGACACCAAATTTTTCTTAAGAGCGATGTATATGTTTATAGGTGTTTTTTGAGCACACATAAAAGGGAATTTACAGTGATTACACAGTCAATCTTCTTTAAAATATGTTTACCCCTTGCTTTTTTCTTAATTCCATACTTAATTATGGCTTCTTTGACCCTTACTTTTCTCTATTTAAAATTATCTTGCTTACTGTGATTGTACATGTTAATTCTTCCCTTTGGTGACTCTGGTTTTTATCATCTTACTTTTGGTCTCATTTTTTTTATTCATTTATTTCTTTTTTGCTATCTTTAAGTATTTTAATAAAAATAAAATGTTTAATGAATATTTTAGAAACAATGTTTTTATAGCATATTCTACATATAGTGAGCGTGTGTGTGTGTGTGTGTGTGTGTGTGTGTGTGTGTGTGTAAAACAATGGAGAAAGAGTACATGAGTTCAAAGACTTTGGTTCAGTGTTAAGTAAGTATGCATAATACATGTGTTCCCTAAAACATACTTTGTGGAGAGGTGATTTATCTGTTTAAGGCCAATCTTCCTAAAATTATATTGATGATCTAGAGCTTAGAAAAGCATACTCAAGAAGGAGTCAGTAAAAGTTTATATGGGAGAGCAAGCAAGTTTACTCTCATATCTACTTACCTATAGGTGGAAATAAGTGTTTCTTATCTAGAAACTGCATTTTCACATTTAAAAGAAATGACAAAAGCCAGGCTTGGAGGAGCATGTTTTTAATTCCAGCATTCAGGAGACTGAAACAGGAGGATTGTGGTTGCCAGCCATCCTCAGCTATTTAGTAAGGTCATTTTCAACCTTGTGAGACCCTGTTTCAAAATAAAGAATAAAAAATAAGGCTGGGGGTGTAACTCAAAAGTATAATGTTTCTGGCTTCCATCCCATTATCACAAAAAAGTTAACAAGAAGAGGAATGTATGTTTATATGTACAAAATAAAGAAATCCCATTAGAATTAAAATATGAAATATATTTAATGAAATTGAAAAATGTAGGGTTAATATTGGAAATAGAAGTGACAAATAGTTCAGAAATAGACAGTTGGATATGAGACCAGAGACCTTGCAACTCCTTGAAAAAGACATAAATCCAATGCTTCACATAGGTACAGGTAAAACTTTCTCTACAAGAACCCAAAGGCACAGGAAACTAAAAAGATGATCAATACATGGAATTGCACCAGACTGAAGAGCTTCTGTACAGCACAGAAAACTTATCAAGAACCTCAACAGACAACTGACAGAATGAGAAAAAGTTTCCAGCTACTCCTCTGATAGAAGAGAATATAGAGGCTATATTTAGAATATATAGAGAAGTCAAGCCAATTACCACTAATAAAACAAATAACCCAAACAAAAAATGGGCAAGTAAACTAAATAGACATCTCACAAAAGAAGAAATTCAAATAACCAATGAATGTATGAAAAATATTCAATATCATTAGCAATTAGAAAAATATAAATCAAAACTATCCTGATACTTTATCTAACTTTAATTAGAATGATAATCATTCAAACCACAAAAAATAACAAAAGTTGATGAGGATGTGGAGAAGTATAAACTCTAATACATCCTTGATGTTATTGCAAATTAGTGCAACCACTTTAGAAAACAGCGTGGAGGATCATCAAAATAATGGGAATGAAATTACCATGTGACCCAGAAATACACTTCTGGGTATCTATCCAAAGGAATCAAAACTAAACTACCAAACTAATGCATGGATATCTATGTTCATAGCTACACAATTTGCAATTGCCAAACTATAAGACCAGCCAAGATGTCTATCAACAGATTAATGCATTATAAAACTATGGGATATGTACACAATGCAATTTTACTTGCTGTAAAGAAAAATAAAATGGTGTGATTTGCACAGAAATGAATGGAACTAAAAACATTATACTAAGTGAGATTTGTCAGTCACAGAAAATAAGAAATCAGATGCATTCCCTAATATGTGGAAGCTAGGGTAAAACTGAATCAAAGGAGAAATTCTAAATGAAGAAGAAAACTTAGATGAGCAAATAGGGTGACCTAACTAAGGTGGATGGGAGGGAGAAGAGGGAAATTGCCTAATGCATAATATGTACTTTTACAAACTATCAATCAGTAAGCCAAACATAAGGACGGAGAGATAGGTAAAGGTGTAGGAAGTAGGAAAGAGTAAGTGAGGGTAAGTGAGTGATGTATGAATATATGACTCTAACATCTTGTACTTCATTAAAATGTATGACTACAGTGCACCAATAAAAAAGAGAAATAGAACAAGACATTTATAAATAGATTGGTTTATTGATACATTTTATATTATAAAGGTGGCATTTCAAATCAGTGAAGATGAAGTGTGTGTGTGTGTGTGTGTATGTGTGTGTGTGTTTGTGTGTGTGTGTGTGTGTGAAGGGATTATAGGCAGGACCTTGTGCATTTTAGGTAAATAGTCTACCACCAAGTTATTTTCCCTGACCAAGAAGAGAAATCATAATTTAATGAGCTTAGAAAAAATTTGAAATATGAGTAGAATTCCACGTTTACCTATGTACAAATGTGTCCTGTCAGACAGCCCTCTGTGCTGGCTAGGCCACACTTGCCCCTTTAGGCCTTTAGTTATTACCCTTATAACACTGTGTTATATTTTTTTTCTAACTTTTTGACATCATTATTTTTTAGAGATTTTCTAAGACTTGACACTCTTTCAAGGATCAAATAAGAACAAACTTAGATTCAAGATGATGTTAAGATGTTAATTATCTTTTTCACAGCAAGTTAGAATAATTAAGTAAATATTACAGTTATATTCTATTAAGCCAGGCTTTAAAGATATTTTATAAAACTAAAACAATGCAATTTTGATCAGTAATTTTATTTTGAAAAATTATAAATATTTATTATAAATCATTTAAAATATAATATATAATAGTATTAATGATTTAAAATAGTTAACATTTTTATTTTAATATTTAATGTTAAATATATTGAGAAAATCAAGTTTGAAGGAGACACTTCCATTGATATTTTGTACATATGTGAAAATTCCAATACCAATCTCAATATTTTGTATGAAGAAGGGGAAGCAAGGGAAGGACCAGAAGAAAATCCCACTAAATGTTGTGTGAGTGCATGTTATTGTCATAATCAACTACATTATGATGTGATACTATAATGCAGCAATGAAAATACAAAATATAACCAGATAAAAAAGAGGCCATTAAAGCATTTAAACTATTTTTGCTTTTAGAGTTTTATTGGCCTAATATAATTATACATCATAATAAAATTCAAAGTGATACATTCACATTTGCACACAATATATCTTGGTGTGGTTCCTCCTAATTCTATTCTACAAGCCAGCACTTTCCTCCCTATACACACCAGCAAGATTGTTAGTGATACCTTCACATGTGTACATAATATTATTCAGTTTATTTTCTTCCTCAAGACTCTTTCCTCCCTTTTCTACCTCCTATCTGAGATCCCTTTCCATTGTTCTACTCACTCCTTAAACTGTTTTAAGAAAGTAATGTTGTCTGTATTTAAAAAAATTGATATAACTATTGTCTAAAACCCAGAACTAACTTTTATAAGTAGTTTTTTTTTTGGTATTACTCTTAATTTACCCCAGTTGAACATGTCAAATGTTTCCAGTTACAATACTGAGTATATATATATATATATATATATATATATATATATATATATATATATTAAACTTTACTAACAATTTTAGAAAATTTTGATGGGTCAGGAATCATGGTACATGTATAAAATCCCAGTATTTAGGATGATGAGATAGGAGGATCACAGGTTCAAGGACACTCTTAGCAATGTAGAGAGATTCTCAGCAATTGGTTAAGCATATGCAAAAAATGGAAATAAATCCCACTTTCTCAACTTGCACAAAAGTCACTTCAATGTGGATCAAAGATTTGGAAATTAAACCAGAGACCTTGAGACTCCGTGAAGAGGTCATAAGTCCAACACTGCAACACATACTCACAAACTTTCTCATCAAGAACTTTCTCATCAAGAACCCAAAGGCACAAGAAACTAAAAGGCAAATGAATACATGGCACTGCATGAAATTGTAGAGCATCTGTACAGCAAAGGAAACTGTCAAAAACATCAATTGAGAGCCTACAAAATTTGAGAGGATTTTTGCTACTTACTCCTTTGATAGGGGAAAAATATCTAAGATATACAGAGAACTCAAGAAACTCAGTAGTAAAAAAAACAAATAGTTCAATCAAAAATGGGCAAGTGAACTAAATAAAAACTTCATGAAAGAAGAAATTAAAATGGACAATAAATGCATGTAAAAATGCTCAACATCATTGTCAATCAGAGAGACACAAATCAAAACTACTCTGAGATTCCACCTAACTCCAACTAAAATGTCAATCATTTCAAACAGAAACAACAACAAATGCTGGCGAGAATGTGGAGAAGTGGGAACTCTAAAACATTGTTGGTGGGATTGGAAATTAGTGCAACCACTTTGGAAGATCCTCAGAAGAATGGAATCAAATTTACCATTTGATCCATCAATGCTTCTTCTGGGAATCTACCCAAAAGAAAGGAAACCAACCTACCAAACTAATGCATGCATATCTATGTTCATAGCTGCACAATTCACCATTGCCAAACTATGGAATCAGCCAAGAAGCCTGTTAACAGATGAATGGATTACAAAAATGTGGGATATGTAAACAATGGAATTTTACTCAGCCATAAAAAAAACACAATTACATCATTCTCAAGAAAATGGATGGAACTGGAGGACATAATGCTAAGGGAGATTTGTCAGTCACACAAAAAAATAAGAAATTGGATGTTTTCCCTAATATGTGAGAGCTAAGGAGAAATGGTCATAGGAGAAACTCTAGATAAAAAAGGAGATTCTATAGAGGAACAAATAAGGGAATCTACCTGAAGGGATGGGAGGGGGAAAGAAGGAAACTCTCTAAAGAACAGGATGTACTTCAACAAACATACAGATGTCAACCACTAAGTCAAGCGTGGGAAGGTGGGATGGGGAGAGAATGGGGTGAAAATTTGGTAGGGGTTAACTGGACGATTTGTGCATGCATGTCTACACAATTTTTTTTTTGTGTGTGTGTGGTACTGGGCTTCCTGGAAACCCTTTTACCTCCTGGCTACACTCCCAGACCTATTTTATACATTATTAAAAAATTGGAAGCAGTGTCTCTTAAGCCAGGGTGGCTGGTTTCGAACCTGCCTGATCCTCCTGTCTCCGCCTCCCAAGCACAGGGATTACAAGAGTGCGTACCACGCCTGGAATCTACACAAATTTTTTATCCCATTATGATGTTTGAATACAATGCTCCAATAAATTTTTTTAAAAAGAGTGAAGCAATAAATATATTATGAAATATAACAGGATCTCCAGTCAATATCCAGTTTTCAGTCATGAGCTTTCCATTAGCAACACTGGACTCAGGGGCAGGTGAACAGTACTTGAGAAACTGGAAAGGACAGGAAATATTACAGGGGAATTGGGTGTACATGTAAAAGCATAATTTTTAATTATGCATTTTGTTATATACACAACTAATAAATAAAATCATGGTATTGAGGATGAACAATAAAAAAAGATAGAGTCTTGCTAAGGTAAAAGAACTGGGGTTATACCTACTGTAATTTAGAAAGATATGTAAAAATGCTAAGAAAATGGTTCCATAAAATAGAGGTCTAAAGCTGATTTTGTAAATGACAAGATCTATAGTGGACCTATGGTCATCAGTACTTGCAGCATGGTCAAAGAAAATGCTAATGAGCCTATTCTCTACAGAGAGATATCCCATCTGTACTGAGGATGACAAAAGGATTGGGAAAACAATGCCACATAAACTTAAGTGCCTTAGCTTAGGTTGTCATATATAAACACTGTAGATTTGGAGGCATAAGAGGCTTAAAACATCTTATTTTTATAAGAGGCTTTGATATAAAACCTGACTTATGAATGAATATAAACCTAATTAATTAAAAACTTTTTACCTCCAAATATCACCATATTGGGGGCTGGAGCTTCAACACATGTGAAGGGGAACAAAAATATTTAGTCCTTAACACTAGGTGTTAAAATATGTAGAATATGAGAGAAAATAACAGAAAAAAAGCAAAAAAAAAAAACCCTTCCATTTGAATATGGATACAAGGATATCTGTGTTTTTAGCAGAAAGCTAGCTTACACTTAGACCAAGAAGGTGGACATTTTGAAGAAAAAAAAAGACTGATGATACTGAGGGTTTTTTAAAAAAATTGAGTTCTAGATGGTACATGCATACATTGTTCTCACCAGCAAAACTAATTCATGCATATCTATGTTCATAGTCACACAATTCACAATTGTCAAACATGAAACCAAACAAAATGCCCATCAAAAGATGAATAGATTACAAAGCTATGTAATATATATGCACAATAAAATTTTACTCAGCCATTAATAAGAGCAAAACTATGTCTTTTATAGGGAAATCGATGAAACTGAAGAACTTTAAGCTAAGTGAGATTAGTCAGTCACAAAAAGTAAAAAAAAAAAAAAAATCAGATTCTTTCCCTAATATGTGGAAGCTAGGAAGTAAATGGGTCATAGGAGAAACTCTGTACAAAGAAGAATAAATTATTGATGACCAAATAAGATGACCTAACTGAGGGGGAAGATAAAAATTCTCTCATGTACATGAGGTACATTCACAAACATAACAAAGTCAATCACTAAGCCAAACATGAGAAGGAGGAAGGGAGAGATAATTAATGGGTTGAGAATTGGAAAAGGGCTAAATGGATGATGTGTGCATGTATGCCTCTACCATCTTGTACTCCATTAAGATGTATGACTACAGTGCACCAATAAAACATTAAAATTACTGAAAAATATTTTTATTAATGTCTCACACATATTCATAAAGAATGTTACTTATAAAAAATAAGGATACTAAAGGTACAAGGTTACTAAAACCTACTACCTCAAAAAGTAAGGGGCCAAAGTGTGGCATAACATAATAGTGTGTAAAGCATATGTTCAATCAATAAAAACAATTTGTTTACAATTTAATAGCTCTGCTTCAGTAATTTTTCAAGAGGAGAAATTATATTCCTCTAGAAATTCCCTAAATATTTTATTATTAAAATATACTTTTAGGGAGAGATTCGAAATGGCAACTGAGTGACACAGCACTTCTCAGTAGCTGAAATAAATAAAGTTCAACTACTTTGAAGGCAGTGTCTTAACCAACAAAATAAATATATCCCAGGAACCAAAACAGATCCTGGTACCTCAGCGGAAGAAATCAAGAAACCCTGAACTTGAGACCCACTGGAATTGAAGAAGAAGAAGAAGAAGAAGAAGAAGAAGAAGAAGAAGAAGAAGAAGAAGAAGAAGAAGGAGAAGGAGAAGGAGAAGGAGAAGGAGAAGGAGAAGGAGAAGGAGAAGGAGAAGGAGAAGGAGAAGGAGAAGGAGAAGGAGAAGAAGAAGAAGAAGAAGAAGAAGAAGAAGAAGAAGAAGAAGAAGGAGAAGGAGAAGAAGAAGAAGAAGAAGGAGAAGGAGAAGGAGAAGGAGAAGGAGAAGGAGAAGGAGAAGGAGAAGGAGAAGGAGAAGGAGAAGGAGAAGGAGAAGGAGAAGAAGAAGAAGAAGAAGAAGAAGAAGAAGAAGAAGAAGAAGGAGAAGAAGAAGATGATGATGATGATGATGGAGATGGAGGAGAAGGAGAAGGAGAAGGAGGAGAAGGAGAAGGAGAAGGAGAAGAAAGTTTGGGCATCAGACCTGCTGCAGAAACAACCTGACCACCTGCCGGCACCAGCGCAGGTTGCTGACCCAAACTGCATTCTCTCGTTCTGACTGATACCACCAAAGGAAAATAATCCAACAGTTTGAAAACAGTCATAGAGCCCCATATTAAGCAGTTGAGCGGTGCCCACTCCAGAAGCCTGTGTGCTTACCAAAGATGGGACCACAGCTGCACACGAGTCCTTCAGACACCTGGATCAAGGAAGCTAGGTATCTGAGTGTGCCCAGGGAAGCTGCGGGTCTTATCGTGCGCCCCAGATCTGGCACTGGCCCTGGACACCTGTACCCCACCCCAGAACACAGCACTGTCCTTGTGCGCCCTGTCTGCACCACAGGACCCCCACTAGACTCAGCACTCACCTTGTGCGCCTAGACCCCATGCCCCACTGGAGCCCAGGCACTTACCTCGTGGGCCCTGTCTGCTTCCCCAGCAGCCAGAGCTCTGTGTACCCCTGAGTTATCCTCAGGCCCCCAGCCCACGAACTGGGCCCAGCACTAGCGTGTATGCCCGCCATACGCCTGAACCCTAGTGCTACTGTCATGTGCCTGTGGTGCACCCTGCAGGAGTCAGAGACCAGTGCTGGACCTTGCGCTATGCCTATGCCCCTAGACTCATGTGCTCCCGCCCCTCACTCCTGACCCACTGCTGGCTGTCTGCACCAGCCCCACAGGCAGAGACTCAGTTCTAGTCTAGAGTGCAGCCCTGTGCACCCTGGCCAAGCCCAGGACCAGGCACTAGGCCTCTGCGCCCATTCATACCAGGTTTCAGTAATAGCAGTGCACCCAGCCTGCATCCTGGAAACTGGCACTGCTCTGGCAGTAATTGTGTGCACCCAGGAATCCTACAGCAACCCTTTGCCCAGGGTGCATCTTGGGACTACACAGGCAAGCCCAGTTAGAATTTCCAGAGACACAGAAAAAATCATCAAGAAGCAATACCTGGACAGGGCCTCAGGGGGAGTCTCCAAGTCTACTTTGGACATCCTCCACCCCTGCTGTAGGGAATCATAGGCCTGAGTCTAGGGTGGTGAGTGCAGAGGTGCTGACTACAGGTTGGAAATACACAGAACCTGAGAATTGTACAGAATTTATTAACAGTGACACCAGACATCCTGACACCTAAACCCAAAGTTGTCAAAGAAAACAAAGGTGCCCAAACACCCAGAGAGTGACTTTAGAAGCAGAAAATATAGTACAGAGAAAATTAAGAAACATTGGACTATAATCTGAAATCTACCACAGGAATCAGGCATTCAAATATTATATGGACCTGACCCCATATTCTTAAATAAGTAGGATTGTTTCTTTTAATTTATTTTATTTTTTTGCTGTTCATGCTTTGTTTTGTTTTGCTTTAATATTGCTTCTGCTTTTTTATTGTTGTTGCTGTTTTGTTTTGTTTTTCCCATTCTTCTTTTACTTTTACTTGTTTTAAATAAATATATATATAAATATATATTTATATATATATTTAAATATAATATATATATATATATATATATATATATATATATATATATATTTGCTTTGTGTTCTGGTTTCACAGAGTCGCTAGTTCTTTTTATTTTATTCTTGTCATTTTATCCTTTCTTCCTCTTTCTTTATCCTTTTTCCTCTTTTTTTATTACATAATAGCTAGTCTTGGTATCTTGTGTTGTTACATTATTTATGTTTGTTTGCTCCTCCCCCCACATCTCTTACAAACTTTCCCACACTAACCTATCTACTCATTTCCCCCAAAACTTTTTCCCGTAATAAACTTCCTTGTTTAATACTCAAAGTATTTCATATCTCCATACTTACTCTACTAACTACAAGAGTTCTACTAATTAACTCCCTCCCTCTCATTCTCAGCAAGATATTAGCTTATCCTACTTAGTCTTTCTCAACCTGTACATATCCTCTACCTAATCCGACTCCTATATCTATCACTATAGCTTTCCACCCGTCACCCAACCCTCAATATTGGAAAAGCATTGCAGACCTGCTGATACCTCTAAACTCCTAATACTAAGATTGGATTAAACATAACATTCACAAACGATGGGTAGAAATCAGAAAAACAGGACTGACAATGCTGAAAATACATGGACCAGGAATAATGAAGAGACAACAGAAATCATTAATACTAACCTACAAGAAATGAAAGAAGTGGAGTTCTGAATCTTGAACTACAATATGATGAAAGGCTTTAAAACAAGTCTACAGAAATGAAAGAGGAAATTAAAACTCTAAGAAAGAGTCAGAAAGAGGTCTGGAATGAAATGAAATGAAGACAGCAATAGAAAGAAATTCTGGAAGATTAGATGAAATGGAAAGGAATATCACTGTTAGAAGACAGTTTATTCAAAACTGAAAGCACAGTCAATAGCAAACAGAACTCAGTACAGAAACAAAACCTAAGCATACAGCAAATATGTGACAATATTAAGCATCCTAACCTATGGATAAAAGACATTGAAGAAGGGATAGAATTACAGACCAAGGGCATCTGTAATCTCTTCAAAGATATAATTTCAGAGAATTATCCAAACATGGAAATAGACTTGGATCTTCATGTTGAGGAGACATACAGACCACCACTAAGACAAGATAAAAGAAGAACATCCCCACATCATATAATAATCAAAATGACCAACATAGATGTCAAGGAAAGAATCTTAAAAGCAGTGAGAACAAAAGGAAGAGTAACATATAGAGGCAAAACAATAAGAATTACTGCAGACTACACAACCCAGGTCATGAATGCCAGGAGAGTCGGGTATGATGTGAGCCAGACTCTGAAAGAAAACAACTTCCAACCAAAACTGATATATCCAGCAAAACTATTGTTCAACATTGATGGAGAAAGAAAAGTATGCCAAGATAAGCAGAACCTCAAAAAATTATGAATTCTAAGCCAACACTAGAGAAAATACTTAAAGAAATAAACCATAAAGAAAAAAAAAGAAGCAGACTCCAGAACCAGAGAAAAGATGAAGTTGATCAGCAGGGCTTCTAAGTATGAACAAATTATACTATATCCAAAAGAAGATAGAACACAAAATGACAGGAAATAAACAACACATTTCAATGATAACACTGAATGTCAAATGCCTTAACTCTCCAATCACAAGGCACAGACTGGCAATGTGTATTAAAAAATATAATCCAAATATATGCTATTTTCAAGAAACACACCTTATAGCAAAAGACATTCACAGGCTGAAAGTGAAAGAATGTAAAAAGGTATATCATGCCAATGGGGACCAAAAATGGGCAGGAGATGCAACATTTATATCCAACAAAACGCACTTTAAGATAAGACACATCAGAAGACACAAAGAAGGGCACTTCATTTTATTAAAAGGAACAATCTACCAAGAAGATATAATGATAGTAAATGTTTATGCCCTGAATGCACATGCAGCCACATTTGTAAAACAAGCCCTCTTTGACATAAGAGCTCAAATAGACCCAAATGCAATAATAGTGGGAGACTTCAATACAGCTCTCTCGCCACTAGATAGACCTTTAAGGCAAAAAATGAGTAAAGACTCTGGAGAACTAATGAAAACTATAAACCAAATGGACTTAATACACATATACAGAATATTTCAGCCAGGAAAAACAGAATATACATTCTTCTCAACAGCCCATGACACCTTTTCCAGAAGAGATCACATTCTGGGGCACAAAGAAAGCACCAGAAAATTCAAAAGATGTAACATAATTCCCTGCATCTTTTCAGACCATAATGGAATGAAAGTAGAAATCAACAACAGAAAACCCAAAAGAAAATATTTAAATACATGGAGATTGAATGATACACTCTTGAACGATGAGTGGGTAAGCTCAGAAATTAGGGGATGAATAAAGAAATTTATGGAATTAAATGAAAATAGAGAAACAACTTAAAAAAATCTATGGGGCACTTTGAAGGCAGTGTTGAGAGGAAACTTCATAGCATTGAGTGCCCACATAAGAAGAACAGAAAGCAACCAAGCAAACAACCTAGTGACACAACACAAGGACCTAGAAAGACTGCAACAGACTAATCCCAAACCCAGCAGAAGGCAAGACATTATTAAAATCAGAGCATTTCATTTTTAAATGAAATAAGAAGAAAAAAACTCAAAGAATCAAAAAAAAAAGATAGGTCTTTGAGAAGATTAACAGGATTGACAAACCCTTGGACAACCTAATCAAAAGAAAGAGAGAATCAACTCAAATGATTAAAATCAGAAATGAAAAAGGAGACACCACCACAGAGGGGAAATTAAAAGGATTATCATAAACTATTTTGAGAATTTATACTCCAACAGACTGAAAAACATGGAAGAAATTGATAGATTTCTAAGCACATATAACCTACCTAATCTGAACCGAGAGGACATAGCAAGCCTAAACCAACCAATAGCAAACAATAAATAGAAAGACCAATAAAAATTCTGCCAACAAAGAAAATCCCAGGTCACGACTGGTTCCCAGCTGAATTCTACAAAACTTTAAGTGAAGAACTAATACCAATACTTCACAACATGTTCCGGGAAACTGAAAAAGATGGAATTCTCCCAAATTCCTTCTATGAGGTTAGTATCACATTAATCACCAAACCAAATAAAGATACTTAAAGAAAGAAAAATTGCAGACCAATATCCTTAATGAACTTAGATGCAGAAATTCTAAACAAAATACTAGCTATATGCACTCAAAACCATATCAAGAGAATTATACACCATGACCAAGTTGGTTTCATCCCAGAAAAGCAAGACTGGTTCAACATACACAAATCAATACATGTTATTCACCACATAAATAGAAATAAGAACAAAAACCACATGATTATTTCAATAGATGCTAATAAACCATTTGACAAAATCCAGCACCCATTTATGTTAAAAACACTGCAAAAAATTGGAGTAGAAGGAACATATTTCAACATCATTAAGGCTATATACAATAAACCCAAAGCCAAAATCCTACTGAATGGAGAAAAACTGCAAGAATTTACTTTAAAATCAGGCACAAGACAAGGATGTCCATTATCACCTCTCCATTTCAATATAGTCCTTGATACTCTTGCAGCAGCAATAAGAAAAGAGAAGGAAATAAAAGGAATGCAAATAGGAAGATAGTAGATAAAACTATCCTTATTTGCATATGATACAATTCTTTATCTAGAAAATCCAATGAACTCAACCAAAAGACTTCTGGAGCTGATTAACCAATTCAGCAAAGTTGCAGAATATAAAAACAACCTAAAGAAATCAGTTGCTTTTCTTTATTCCAACAATGAATCCACAGTGAAAGTAATTTAAAAAAAGCAATTCCATTTACTATTACCTCTAAACCAATAAAATACCTAGGAATACACCTAACCAAAGATGTAAAAGACCTCTACAGAGAAAATTACAACACATTAAAGAAAGAAATTGAAGAAGACCTTGGAAGATTGAAAGATCTCCCTTGCTCATGGATAGGCAGAATAAATAGCATCAAAATGGCCATTCTACCAAAAGTGATCTATAGATTCAATGCAATCTAGACCTGGAAAAATCAGCTATGAATTTTGTATGGAGGAAGAAGAGACCCAGAATAGCCAAATCAATTCCCAGCAACAAGTACCAGGCAGGAGGCATCATAATCATGGACTTCAAATTACACTATAGAGCAATGGTAGTAAAAACAGCATGGTATTGGCACAACAATAGGTAGACTGACCAGTGGAACAGAATAGAACCCACACGTCTATTGTCTACTGAATTTTTACAAAGGGGCCAAACTCAAGTGCTGGAGAAAAGACAGCCTTTTTGACAAATGTTGCTGGGAGAACTGGCTATCCATTTGTAGAAAGCTGGATCTGAATCCTTACTTCTCATCATGCACAGAAATCAACTCGAGATGGATCAAAGACTTAGAAATTAGACCAGAGACTGTGAACTTCTTAGAGAAAGACATAGGATCTATACCCCGACATATAGGTACAGAGAATAACTTTCTCAATAAGACTTCCAAAGCACAGTAAATTAAAGCAAGAATTAATAAGTGGGATCTCTTCAAAATAAAAAGTTTCTTCTCATCAAAGTAAACCATCAGGAACCTAAAGAGCAAGCCTACAGAATGGGAGAAGAATTTTACCAGCCACCACTCTGATAGGGGGCTAATATCCAGAATATGCAAAGAGCTCAAAAGACTGTATATTAGCAAAACAAACAAACCAATCAATAAATGGGCAACTGAAATGAATAGACATTTTACAAAAGAAGAGATACAAATGGCCAATAGATACATGAAAAGATGTTCAACATCACTAGCCATCAGGGAGTTGCAAATCAAAACTATGCTGAGATTCCATCTAACCTCAATCAGAGTTGCAAACATGAAGAAATCAAACAACAACAATTGCTGGCAAGATATTATGAAAGAGGAACTCTTTTACACTGTTGGTGGGAGTGCAACATAGTTCAGCTACTCTTTTACACTGTTGGTGGGAATGCAACATAGTTCAGCTACTGTGGAGATCAGTATGGAGATTCCTTAGAAAACTTGGGAATAGATCCACCATTTGATCTGGCTATAGCAGTCCTGGGTATCTTTCCAAAGGGGTTGAAATCAGAGAACTATGTTAACATATGCATGCCCATGTTCATAGCAGCACAGTTTGTAATAGCCAAAATATGGAACTAAACTATATCTCCATCAACAGATGAATGTATTGCAAAATTATTGGAAATACACACAATTGAATTCTACTCAGCTATAAATAAAAATAAATAGTAGCATTTGGAAGAAGATGGAGGGAGCTGGAGAACATTATGCTAAGTGAGCTTAGTCAAGAACAGAAAGGGAAGGGACATATGTTTTCTCTAATATGTCCAAGCTAGTGTGTAGTGGTAATACCAGAGGGACTCCAGAGGATGGAGGGTAAATCTCAGCAAAGCTTGAATGGAAGGATAGGGGAGAAAGAAAGCTGAGTTTGTTCAATGGAGGAGCTACATATGAATATTTGTAATAGCATAAATACAGCATGATTAACCTGGAAACTCTCTATTGGGGGGGAGGGACAATGGAGGGGGAAGGGCATGAAGCACAGTGTAAATGTACACCACTCTCAATATGTTCCACTTATAAAAATAAAAAGTAATTTTAAAAAAAAGGAAAATAGCTTATGACACCTCAGCCTGAAGTCAAAGACTGAAGCTATAATACTTAGACTATTCTCTTAGCTACAGCAAATCAGATATGTGCTTCAACACAAATTGGGAATGAATAGTTCCATGAATGGATGGATAAAATGCATGGGCAAAGTAATTTCTGTAAGTCTAAACAAAACAATTGTTAATAAAAGGCATCAAGTGCTCCAGACAAGGAGAGAAAAATGCATTCTCTTTCAGAAGATCTGAGAATTCTGCAGAAGAGAATTGAGTTTTGAGTACTACAAATAACAGCCTGCTGCAAGGAGCAGACAGTGCAGAAAACCAAGAGTAATAGGAGTGATGACTAAGGTCTCTAAATGGCCTGTCAAGATCAGACAGACAGAAAGAGTGAGATTTGACTGGGCCACAGGGGTAGAGGCAGAAATGGAAGAAGATGCATTTAAGGAGATCTGAGGGAGGACGTCATTGTAGTGCCTGGCCAGATGTGCAAGCATGCTTCCTGTGGATCCGCTGTGATCCACAGCTGGACATGGAAGGAAAAACATATTGGTGGCACATAGTTATAGTTAGCAAGTAAAGAGACCAAGAAAACTCTAAAACCCAGAAAGACTCCTTGCAAATGCCAGTCCTTGACTGTTAAGTAATATAATTTTAAAAATATGTCATGTGTAATATACATTTTATGAGTTTTGATCCTATATTCTGTGCAGATTTAAATATGAAGAACAATGAAAATATAGTTTTAATCACTTCTAGGTAAAATAAATAAATAACATAAAATATTATTTTATAGACATTTTATGTATATTTTAATCATTTACTGTAACAGTGTTGTTTGGTTATATACATTTATTGTATAATTATACAAAATTTATGACCCTGGAAGATAAAAAACACAGAAGTTAGATACACCTCTTCAAAACCAACTTTCATTTTGGGAATGTCTCTAATAGGTGACAACTTTATAACTGTCAATAAAATAGAAACTTTGATTCTGTAGCAGATAATAAGAACTCTTGGATGGAGAAAAACATAGTCATTTCCAGATCTTAATACATGTTTTATATCATTTTCATGGGAACTAACATTTGGTACAGGGACCAGTGTTATGAAAAACAGAAGCCAACTTCTTCCAGGCCAGATGGTTAATTTGTAATAGAGAAATGTAACAAGAAGGAACTAGGTTATATAGACCCCCAACACTCTTGATAATAGATTCAAGTAGACTTAATCACTGGGCTCCCTTCCAATTACCTGTCAAAGCTACTATGTGTGTCAATAACATTATCAGTCAGAGGAGGAAGCATCACTAATTGCAAAATATCTAGAAAGGTAAATACCACAGCTGCAAAGTAGAAGGAAATATTTCTAGATTGATCAGAAGGGAGTGGGAAAAGAAGCTTAAGATGATCTAAATAAAGATATGAGGGAAAGTTAAAAAGCAGAGGAGGTAGTGTATTGACTTAAGTTCCTAGAACAGTTAGAATAAAACTAATTATCTGGACTGTCAGTATGGCTTTAAGCCAGCACTTTTGAATGTCACTTCACATTGCCTAGAATTAGTTTTCTCTGATTTTGAAGATAAAATAGCCCTAGAGATTCAGTGAGTTGCTCAAATTCACATAGCAAGTTATTGGTTCAGCTGGGACCTGAGCCTTGAATTTAAGACTTAAGATAATTACTCCAATGAGATTTATCTAGATATATTACTTGTAATAGTATGTACTATATGCCCTTGGAAAAATGCTGGATTCTACAAATACAGGGAACATTTCTTTTTAAAAAAAAATAAGACTTAAAACTGCATGATTTCAGGAAAGGTTAATTAATACAAATTATAAAAAATCTTAAATATTGTACAGAAAAAAATTTAGGTGGGTAAAAATGCTGGATTTTGTTGTATTCTTTTAAAGAGTATTGTGTTGTGTTCTTCATCCAGTTAAGTTACTTGCAAATAAAAATTGATCCTTCGGGGGGGGGGGACCTTCTAACACAACTATTTACCAGTTTTTTCTGATACCTCCTTATGGATCTACTCTTACTTTACCTATAGTCACATGCTACATCTGAGAATTTAGAGTGAGGTAGGATATTATCTTTCCAATCCTTAGAGGAAAAAATTAAAATTTTAACATGAATGTGCTCATTAGAAAACATTCAATATTTTCTGAAAGTCTTATGTCATGTGAGCAATATTCATACATGCAAAAATTAAGATTGCTCTGATATTTGTGACTCAATTTTGTTTACTTCAGCCACATTTTGATGACTATTTTGCTTTCATTCTTTTCATCACTAATAGAATGATCTGCAAATCGCACCAACATCCTCATTATTTTACCATGAATGACTAATATAATATAAAAGAAAATCCTACATTTCACTATTTTGATGATTAGGGAAGATACTCAAATTCATAATGAGTTTTTTATTAATTGTAAGAAAACACATTGAATCACTTTCTATACTCATTCAAACTGCCAACAATATAATTTTATCCCTGTGATTCTCTACAGAGTGCATCAGAAATAGCCTAAATACTATTACTTGTTCGTTACTAGAGCTCTCAGTGGGCTCTCCTGAAACATTTCAGCATAGCAGGATTGTTGTGTGCCTTTAGCCATAATTTAATAGAGAAAGCTGAAATGATAACCTCTGCTTGGGAAAAAGCATCAATGTAACATCTAACTCTTGTAAAATATATTTTGGATTTCAAATCCACTGTGCTCCATGGAGTCTTTAAGATCTAAAGAGAAAATTTTGGTCTCAGAATCCTCAAATTTGGCTGTAAAGAGTTCCATCAATGAGTCTTTAGAGAAATAGTAATATAGATAAAAAAAAATACTCCCAAATTCATTGTGCCCTTTCTCCTCAGTCTTTGTCAAGATTTCAGATGGCAGATGTCTGAGTGTTATTTTAGTAGCCAAGTACAAATATATATGCCTCAACATAGCATTCTATCACTCCTTCAATTATATGTAGACGATACTTTATTGATGTCTGTTCCTAAACATGACTATCACCCAGTTTCAAATTAGGAACACTTCTATCTGCACAAGAATCTCTATAAAATTTGTTCCAGAAGTATACATTATTTTGACTTCCAAATAGGGTAAGATTCACCCTGGTCCCCTCCTTGTTTCTTGTTATGGGATCTTAAAAATCCTCCTCATGATCTCAGTTGCAATTATTTGCCTAGGCCACTCAGGAGCCCAATTCTTTTATCTTTGTAATTAGCTTACTCAGGTAATCACAATCCCAGTAGTAGGCTCTAACCTGGGTAAACTATTGGGATCTTCAATCAAGTTAAATAAATACAGTACTTATATTTATGCAACCCTACTTACTAAGACTAACCCTAACACAAAAACTGGACAGGTAAGAAAAGGTGTGCCCCTCCAAACTCTAACATACATTGCTAACAACATTTAGGAGTTATTGCAGTGATTCAACTGAATGGTTATTGTTGCTTGGAGCAGTGTGGTATGAATGAAAAGGGAGGGAAGTGGTAGAGATTTTGGATAGATTTGAAGATAGCATTAACAGAATTTAATAATGTGAGGCATGAGAAGAAGACAGGAGTTGAATATAACCACCATGTATGTATGTGTATAGGAGTTGAATATAACCACTATGTATGTATGTATATATATATTCAACTATTGAAAAAAAAACAGCGATTTTTTTGAGATGTAAACCACAATGGGTGTGGAAAGATTATGGGTTTAAACCCATATATATTTTTCATGATTTATTGAATACAAAACAGGGTAATTGGAAAAATGTAATTTGAAAATAGTTCATAAAATGCTTATAAACTGTGATGACATAGAAAATATTAATTATCTGATACTGTGAGAAAGGAGGACAACAACAATCTAATACCAAGTGAAGGGGTAGAACAAATAATTGCATACAGTTTACTTCTGGGAAGATGGCGACTGAAAAAAGCGGCAAGTACGAGTCCTGCTAACACTTGATATCTACTGCCACAAAATCAGCGCTTTTCATAGCCAGAAAACATGATCATCAGAGAAATAAAAACTGTCAATACAAAGGACAGAAAAAAATAAGACCAGAAGAAAAACCAGCAACCAGAAAAGAAACCTGCCCACATTGCAGCAGCAGAGCCCAGCTTGAGCTGTGCCGGCACCATCTTGCCTTACAGCACCAGGCTCCAGAGAGGAAAGGTAAACAAGGAGCAGAAATAAACAGCTGCAGATCATTTGGGTGTAATTCAGCAGTTCTGTCAGCAAAAAGAACATCTAAAATTCCCAGTGGCCAAGCTCATCACGCCCATCAGGGACTCAGAATGGAGCCCCAAACCAAAAAAGAAATACGCCAGCCTCACAGCCGAGGGCAGGGCATTAGCACCATATGCCAGCGGCAGCAGTGAGAACACCACGCCGGTGAGAGCCCCAGATCAGTGGACTCAGAAATTGTAAGTGAAATTGCGACCCCTAAAGGCGAAATCCCAACACTGTACCTCCAGGAATTTGTGCAGCTTTGATAATTTCCCTGGGTCTGAGATTTTGTATTCCAACGCAGTGAATGAGAAATGGTGGCAGAGATACAACAATGTACTCGCAGCTCCCCATGAGAAAATGCCCAGTCTGGCACCCCCATGGTATCGCTCAGCCTTGGTTAACTCCCTGGGTCTGAGACTTTGTGACACAACACAGTAAAGGAGTAGTGGGGGCTGAGATTACCAAAGACTTGAGATCCAGAGGCTCCTAAATGAAGTTGTGGTGACCCAGGGAAGAACCAGAAGAAGGTAAAACTTCTGAAATCATTGGAAAGAGGAATAATAATGGAGCAATTAACAACCAAAACCCCACAAAATCAGAAAGTATTAACAGAAATTCAGAGATCTCCAGAAGATCAAATCAGGTATTTAACTATAGAAATAATACAGGAGTTTTGAAAAGAATTTAGAGAAAGTATAAAAGAAAGAAAAGGTGCATTGAATGAAGTAAAGGCATCAGTTCAAACTATGAACAATCGATTAGACCACATGGAGAATAGAATCACGCTCCTAGAAGATGACCACTTCAAAAACGAATGGATAATTTATAACTTAGAAAAAAATCTGACAGCAGAAATTTTACATAAAAGAAATATAGGCCCATTTTAAGAGAGGTAACCTAAGAATAATTGTAATAGAGGAGGTAAAAGAAGGTGAAACCAACGGGATCGATAATCTCTTCAAGGAAGTAATAGCAGTAAATTTTCCAAACATAGAGCATGAGGTCAAAACACAGGCCCAGGAAACTTATAGAACTCCCTTTAGACAGGATCAGAGAAGAGGTTCTCCACACCACATAATTGTAAAAATGACCAATGTGGTATCCAAGCAAAGAATCTTAAAGGTAATAAAAACAAAAAGCCAAGTGACATTTAGAGACAAACCAATTAGAATCACTCCAGACTTCCCAAACAAAGTCATGAAAGCCAGAAGGGCCTGGAGTAGCATATTCCAAACTGTGAAAGAAAACAACTTCCAGCCAAAAATTTTCTACCCAACAACACTATCAAATTAGATGGGAAAATAAGAAGCTTCCATGACAAACAGAAACTGAAGGAATTTATGTCTTCAAAACCAGCGCTAGGGAAAATACTCAAAGAGATTAAGTATAAAGAAGAAATAGGTAATATACAACAGAACCAGAGAAAGAAGATTTTTCATCCAGCAGACAACTAAGCAAAGAAGAATAAAAAGTATTTCAAAGAGAAATAAAATCTTAACATGTTAGAATTTAAAAATTATCTCTCAATAATCAAACTGAATGTAAATGGCCTCAATTTCCCAATAAAAAGACATAAAGTGGCAAAATGGATTAAAAAACAGAATCCATCCATCTGCTGCTTACAAGAAACACACCTTACAAATAAAGATAGGAACAAAATCAAGGTAAAGGGCCGAAGCAAGGTAATTCACGCTAATGGAACTTGAAGCCAAGCAGGAGTAGCAACTATGATATCAGACAAGTTAGACTTCAAACCCAAACTTATTAGAGGAGACAAAGAAGGTCATATTTTACTGGTAAAAGGAATAATCCAGCTAGAGGAAATAACAATAATCAACATTTATGCTCCAAACATAGGTGCAGTTACTTTCATAAAACAAATTATTTATGATATGAAGTCACAAATAAATCCCAATACAATTTTACTGGGAGACTTCAACATACCTCTCACAACATTAGACCAATCTTTCAGACAATAGGTCAGTAAAGATGTCTCAGAGATAAAGAACACCATTAATTAAATGGACCTTTTGGACACATATAAAATATTTCACCCAACTACAGTAGAGTTTACATTTTTCTCAACTGCTCAAGGAATCTTCTCCAAAATACATCACATTCTGAGACACAAAACGAGCACAAGCAAATTCAAAATATGTTTCATACTTCCCTGTGTCATTTCAGACCATAATGGTATGAAACTAGAAATCAACTACAGGAAGACCCAGAGAAATCACATAAATATGTGGAGACTGAGCACCACACTTTTGAATGAAGAATGGATCATAGAAGACTTAAGAGGCGAAATCAAGAAATTTCTAGAAACAAATGAAAATAAAGATACATCATATCAAAACCTCTGGGACACTTCAAAGGCAGTATTAAAATGGAAATTTATAGCACTGAGCACTCACATAAGAAAAACAGAAAATCTTCAAATAAATAACCTAACAACACATCTCAAAGCCCTTGAAAAAAACAGAAAAAATCTAACCCCAAAGCCAGTAGAATACAGGAAATTATTAAAATTAGAGCAGAAAATAACAAAATAGAGAATAAATTAACAATATAGAAAATCAACAAAACCAAAAGCTGCTTTCTCAAAAAAATTAACAAGATAGATAAACTACTAGCCAATCTAACTAAAAAAAGAGAGAATCAATCCAAATTATGAAAAGATGAAAAAGGAGACATTACTACAGACAGTGCAGAAATCCAGACAATTATCAGAAACTACTTTAAAAAACTATACTCCAACAAATTGGAAAATCTGGAGGAAATTGACAACTTCTTAGGTAAATACAACCTTCCTAAACTGAGTCAAGAAGATATAGAACACTTAAATCAACAAATAGTAATCAAAGAGATTGAAACAGAAATAAAGATTTTACCATAAAAAAAGCCCTGTACCAGATGGTTTTCCAAGTGAATTCTAAAAAACCTTTAAAGAAGAGCTAACCCCAATACTCCTCAAACTATTTTGTGAAATAAAAAATGTGTGACTCTCCCAAATACATTCTATGAAGCCAACATCACACTAATACCAAGACATACAAAGGCATATTCAAAGTAACTTTGCTTATATGAGCCACAATCTTAAAATAATTCAAATATATTCAGCAGTTAAAAAGTAAATCATGGTTTATGACATGCAATGGACTACAACTTAGTGATTATAATGACCAAAGAAAACCTGTGTGCACAATGCATATTATTCTCCTAAACATAATTTCAAATTCATATCTCTGTTACATGATATGATATGCAGAATTATTGCATTCTTTCAAAGCAAAAGCAGAAGAAAACTGAGAAATAAGACTATATGATAGTTCATTTAATAGCTAGTTATTATACCATATATTTATGTTTGTGCATATTTCTGAATGTATATCTGTATTAGTCAGATTTTTAATTTCTGTGATCAAAATGCCCAACCAGAACAACTAAGAGGAGGTAGGTTTATTTAGGTTCAGTCCATAGTCTGGCTTCAAGGCAGAGACATCCTAGTGGCAGCATGGCAGGGTAGTCATATACCATCAAATAATGGATCAATACATTTATGATCTACTCAAACCCACTTTAATGTATCAGTGACTCAGCATGGATTTAGAATATTATTGTAACTATTGGACTATTTTTAAGATTCATAAGTGGGGCCTCCTGGGGAGATGGTGACCGATGGAAGTACCAAATATCAGTTCTGCTGAAACCTGATCTCCATTGCCATAAAAACAGCATTTTTACAAAAGCCATAAAACACCATAAATTTATAAAGAAAATGATAAGTAAAAGGCAACAGAAAAAAATGCTAGAAGATGGATCAGAGAACAGAAAAGGAATCTGCCTGCCTTGCGTCTGCAGGCACCACAGTAACATGATCTTGCCGCACTACATCCAACTCCAGAGACTCACAGAAAAATAACCAAGGATATAAAGTAAGCAGCTGCAGATCATTAGAACTGTATGCCATTAGTTCCTCCTATTAAAATACTGGCTACAACTTGCAGTAGTGGAAGCCAATTCACCAAGCCCTCCAGAGATCCAGAGCACCACTCAACAACACAGTAAGTGAACCCGCCATCCCCATGGAAGAACACCCATTGTGGTCCCTCCAGGGACTTGTGCAGCTGCGATAAACTCACTGGGTCTGAGACTGTGGTTCAACCTGGAGAAGGTGGGGGTAAATCTGCTGGGGACATAGGAGAGGCTCAGAGAGACTTATTCTCTGCCTCAGTTGATAATTGGAGGAATATCTATACTCAACACTATATCCAACTAGTAGGATCTCCAGGATCACCACAGACCACCCAATAATGGTGAATATGAAGAAGTCAGACAAGCCCAGCCCTAACTGTGGAAAACAGAGACTCTAGTTTAGCCCCAAAGACATACACCACATATGTAGGCAGGGAGATACCCAGGCTCCACATCCTTGGAAAGTGTGGAGAGTGAACTCTGCTTACCATTATATCCAGACTCATTGATACTGGCCATCTGCATAGACTGAAAAAGACTCAGAGAACCAGACTTATAACATAAAAGTTGCCAGTGGCACTTGATGTCTGTGCTGAGAAAGACTGCAGACGCCCATTTTAAAAGAGTTAACCTAAGAATAATTGGTATATAAGACAGAATAGAAGGTGAAACCACTGGCATCAACAATCTTTTCAAAGAAGTAATATCAGAAAATTTTCCAAACATAAAACAAGAACCACATAAATATGAAGACACAGAACACCACACTGATGAATGAAGAATGGGCCTTAAAAGAAAGGGTGAAATAAAAAATTTCTAAAATCAAACAAAATTAGAGAAATAACATATCAAAACCTCTGGGACAATTTGAAGTCAGTATTAAAAGGAAAATTCAGAGCACTGAGTGCTTGCATAAGAAAAAAAAATCACCAAATAAATAACCTAATGACATGCCTGAAAACCCATGAAAAATAGAAACAATCTTTCTCCAAAGCCAGTAGAAGACAGAAAATTATTAAAAATCAGTGCATAAATCAACTAAATAGATAATTTAAAAAATAGATAAAATGAACAAAACCAAAAGCTGTTTTCTCAGAAAAATTAACAAGATAGCTAAAACACTAGCCAACTTAAAAAGAAAAAGAGAGAATCAACCCAAATTATGAGATAAGAAATGAAAAAGGAGATATTACCAATGACAGTTTAGAAATTCAGAAGATTATCACAAATTATGTTGAAAAGCTATACTTCAACAAATTGTAATATCTGGAGAAAATTGACAAATTTGTAGATTAAAAACCTTCTTAAACTGAGTTCAGAAGGTATATGAAATTTAAACAAATCAACATATTAATCAAAAAGACTGAAACAACAATAAAGAGCCTACCACACACACACACACACACACACACACACACACACACACACACACACACATCCCAGGACCAGATGGTTTCCCAAAACCATCTATAAAATCTTTATAGAAGAGCTAATCCTGATACTTCTCAATCTATTTTGTAAAATGGTAAGAAACAGGACTCTCCCAAATACATTGTATGAAGCCAACAGCACATTAATACCAAAGCCAAATAAGGACAACCCAAAAAAGAGAAACTACAGGCCAATTCTTTGATTAACTTGGATGTAAAAGTGCTAAACAAAATACTAGCAATATTAGCAACACACATTTAAAACCACATCAAGAAAATTATACACCATGACCAAATAGAGTTCAATCCAATGATACAAGGCTGGTTCAAGATAAATAAATCAATCCATATAATTCATCAAATCAACAGAACCAAAAGACAAAAAATTATATGATTATTTCAGTAGATGCTGAAAAATAATTTGTCAAAATCTAACATCTGGTTAGGTGTGGTGGCACAAGCTTGTAATCTCAGCATTTGGAAGGCTGAGACTGGAAAATTGTGGTTTGAGGACAGCCTCAGCTACTTAATGAGGCCCTTTTCAATTTAGTGAGACACTGTTTTAAAATAGAAAATAAAAATATGTCTGAGGATGTAGCTTGGAAATAGAATGACCCTGGGTTCCATCCCCATTACTGCAAAAAAAAATAATAATAATCTAATATCAGTGTATGCTAAAAGTACTGCAGAGAATCAAATTAAAATAGAAGAAATATATCTCATCATCATAAAGTCAATCTACAATAGGCCCACAGACATCATAATAAATGGGGAAAATCTTGGAGAATTTCCAGTAAAAATAGGAACATGACAAGGACATTCATTATCACTTCTTTTCAATATAGTACTTGAGATTATAACCAGAGAAAATGGCAAGAAGAGAAAATCAAAGAAGTACAAATAGAAAAAGAATAAAATTTCACTATCTTTAGATGATATAATATTATACTAGAAGTATAGAAATATTAGAAGATCCAAAAAACTCAACCAAAAGGCTTCTAGAACTGATCAACAAGTGATCAGAATGTTGTCTGGATACAAAATCAATCTTAAAAAAATCAGAAGCTTTTCTGTATACCAACCATAAATCCACTGAAAAAGAAATCCAGAAGACACTTTTACTCCAAATATTCCACAAAAATAAAATACTTAGGAATATACTTAACCAAATAAGTAAAAGACCTCTACAAAGAAAATTATAAAATATTAAAAAAATCAAAGAGAACCTTAAAATATATAAAAATCTTTCACGTTCATAGGTAGGCAGAATAAATATCATCAAAATAACCACACTTCCAAAACTAACCTACATATTCAATTAAATATCCATTAAATTGCCAAGGTAATTCCTTAAAGACATATAAAAATTAGTCTTTAAATTTGTTTGTAAGAAGAAAAAACCTTAGAATAGCCAAAGTACTTCTCAGAGGAAAAAAAAAAAAAACATGCAGGAAGAATTACAATACCTGACTTTAAACTATACTACAAAGCCATAGTAATAAACAACAGTATGGTGCTAGCACAAAAACAGATACATAAAACAATGGAGAAGGATGGAAATCTTGGAAACAAATCCACACAATTACAGCAAATTGATTTTTGACAAAGGGCCCAAAAACATACACTGGAAGAAAGATAGTCTGTTCAACAAATGGTGTTGGCAAAACTGGTTAAGCATATGCAGAAAATGAAATAGAAATAAACCCTATTTTCTAACCCTGCACAAGAGTCAATTCAAGATGCATCAAAGACTTGGAAATTAGACCAGAGACCTTGAGGCTCCTTAAAGAGGGCATAGGTCCAACACTGCAACACATAGGCACAGATAAAAACTCTTTCAACAAGACACCAAAGGCACAAGAAACTAAAAGGTTCATCAATATGTGAGATTGCACTAAAGAGCTTCTGTACAGCAAAGGAGACTATCAAGAACCTCAACTGAAAGCCAACAAAAGGGGTAATGATTACTGCCTCTCTGATATAAGACTAATATACAGAATATACAGAAAACTCAAAAAATCACCGCTAAGAAAACTAATGACCCAATTTTAAAAAAAGCCAAGTGAACTAGATAGACATTTCACGAAAGAAGAAATTCAAATGACCAATCAATGCATAAAAAGTGTTCAAAATGCTGGTGGGGATGTGGAGAATGGGGAACTCTAATACATTGTTGGTTGGATTGCAAATTAGTACAACCACTTTGAAAAACATTATGGAAGATTCTCAGACAGATGGGAACACACCTACCATATGATCCAGCAATACCACTTCTGGTTATTCTACCCAAAAGAATGGAAAACAAACTACTAAACTAATGCATGCTTATCTATGTCCATAGATGGACAATTCACAATAGCCAAACTATAGAGCCAGCCAAGGTTTCCATTAACAGATAAATGCATTACAAACCTGTAGAATATATACACAATGGAATGGACTGAACTGTAAAATGTTATGCTAAGTGAGATTATTATGTCACAAAAATAATAAATCAGATGTTTTCTCTAATATGCAGAAGCTAGGGAGAAAATGGGTCATAGAAGGAACTCCAGACAGAGAGGAAACTAGAAATGAGTAAATAAGGAGACTTAACTTAGGGGATTGGAGGGAGAAAGAAGAAAATTCTCTAATGCACATGATGTACATTAACAAACATATCAATGTCAATCACTAAGCCAAACATAAAAGGGAGATAGGGGAGGGAATTGGGTAGGAATTAGGTAAGGTCTAATTGGTTTGTGTGTGCATATATGCCTCCATCATCTTGTACAAAATTAAGATGTACGAATAAAATTTACCAATATTTTTAAAATATGCATAAACCACTTTATATCATTTATTCATTCATCTGGCCACTCTGTCATTTACCCATAGGGTTTTTTTTTAAATGGGAGAACCTTGAGGACCATTAAATTTCTCTCATTTGATAGAGTAATTAATGTCCAACATTAAAATTGGCTTCTCCAAGAGACATTGTGAAAAAGCCAGTAATCTAAGTGCAGAAACATGCTGATAATCATTACTGAAAAAAGGTGTAAGTTGTCTCTGATGTATATTATTTATCAGGACTAATATAATTTTTATCTGAGCATATTGTCATCATGATTGAGATTAATTTATAATTATAGTTTTAGCCATGTGTTGAAGTTATAGACAATAGTAAGTAGGCAGGTATGTTATATCTTGTTACTCATAAAAACTTATAGCCAGACCACGTGAAACACTTTTTCCCTTGTTCTTTACAATTCTTTTTCCATTCTGTTATCTAAAAGGCCAGGAAAATGAAGTCTCTGAAAGAAGACTGAGTTCCTGAGGTTCCTGAGTTGCCAGATCACGCCAGGTCTGCCTATATCATGGACTTAATATGGCAAAGAAAATAAAGTTTCCATAACAGTTATGCTTCTGTACCTTGGAGTTTTCCAGTCACTCTGAATCAAGGTAATTATTTATTTAGATAACAAATACATTTTTACTGAATTTTATTGAAAATGCATTGAATTTAATTGGACAGATATTTTGGAACATGGCTTCTTCTACAATATCACAATTAACTTTTATTTACCTTGTTCTTAAAGTAAAAAAAAATAAAGTCCATGTTCTAAGACACCCTTGGGTTTTCAACATTTTTTTATGGTACCATTAGCAAGAATGAGTATGGAGATGGTAAGATTTTTAATTTAAAAACATGATCTAAACCAAACTCCAAACTCACAAAAAACTTCATTGTAGATATAAAAGGTATGCTGATGATTTAATGATAGGCTAAATTACTGCAAATAAACTCAGAAAATTCAGCCTGATACCTCTTCAGATATTGTGTTCAAAAGTTGTTCTCAGTACTAATACATCTTTGAGTTTGTAGCAATTATATATCATTTGTATATCTCCAGGTTGTTGGTTGTTGTAGATTTTTTTTTGTGTGTGTGTGGTTCTGAGGGTAAAACATGCTTCACAATGCCCAGCTGTAGTAGGATTTTTAAATAACTTATTAAAGTGTTTCAAGTTTGTAGGAGGAAAATTTCTATAAATGTAAAATTTTATTAGGATCACTACAAAATTAAACATTAAAATGAATGCATTATGTGGCTAGGAGTGGTGGTGCATGCTTGTAATTCAAGTACCTGGAAAACTGAGACAGGAGGATCACACAGGTTCAAAGCCATCCTCAGCTACTTAATGAGGCTCTCATCAACTTAGTGAGACCCTGTTTACAAATAAAATATAAAATAAGTTTGGGAGTATAGCCCAGAGGTAGAAAATCCCCTGGGTTCCACCCCCAGTAACACCAAAAAATGCATTTTTCATAGGGTATTGTTTAATAAAACTAGGCTTAAAATTAGAAATCAGTTGTACACAGTATAAAGGTATCTGTTTTTCATGAAAGGAGATAAAGACCTTGAGAAAGGAAAATTCAGACAATCACATAGGAAGAATTACCAATTTGAAAATACAGAATCCTCTCAGAATTTTTGATTCTCAATTTTTATGAGTTTTCTTGAAATATTCTTGTACATACCATGTGAAACAGAGCTCCCCTGACACATGAAAATGTTGAGAAAACATAGTTGTATTTTAATTCATTGTGATCTCATTTCCTAGATAAGGACTGAATAATTGTGAAACAATATGAACAAAAAATTTACTTGTGTATATTTTGCTTGCAATCTATACTTTAAAAGGTTTTTATCACGTCCTATGAGAAGCTGCTTAGTGGATGTCAGTCAAGATTTCTTTGCAGAAGCTAAGAGGTTCATTAAAACAAACTGAACCAGGCTTGGTGGTGCACACTTGTAATATCACGAATCGCCAAGCTGTGAGATGAGGATTGCGGGTGAGGCTCTCAGTAACTTAGCAAAGCATTGTTTCCAAATTAAAAAAAAATAAAATATGTCTGGGGGTATATGCTGGAGGTAGAAGACCCCTGGATTTCATCCCCAGTAGCACAAAAATAAAAAAAGAAGCAAACATGTAGTGATATATTAAGTTGACTTTACTTGTCAGTCAAGAAAGGGAGACTAACAGGGAAGAAAATGAGACTGTAGGGTTGTGATTAGGAACATCAATAGATATATAATGCTGCTGGGTCAATGACCTTCAATGCCTGGGCTAATTCTGACCCAGATTCATTCATTCCCCCATTCAGAGTAATAGATTTAAGTAAACCCTCTAGGCCATCTATCATTTCCAACCTGTACTCGGCTCAAAAGGCAAATTCTTATTTTGACGAACCTTCTTTCTCCCTCAACATCATTTTTTCTGCTCGTGACAGATTGCTCAACTAAGTTTAATCTCTTCATTGTACATTTCCTTTATTTTCTGCCATAACCAAAACCCAGATGTTCATTGAGTCCATCTGAATGTCCTATAGAGCAATGAACTAATCAGAACAGCAATTAATATCTGCATCTATCTTAATTTCTAATGCCATTTAAATAGCTTGTGAAAATTTTGTTATCTAGATAAATTACTTTATGTTCTCCTATGTTGTTTTCATCTAGGCATTGCATGGCCACTCTTGCACATTGACTAAAGACTTGAGTACCTAGCTTTTGAGTACCTGGCTTCCTCCTTGCTCTCAATACTGTCAATATCTTGAGTGATTCCATATTTATGTGGAAACATATCCAATACATTGTTCTTTACTTGTATACTCATCTCATCTTCAGTGCCTTTTGCTTCTATGCTCTCATTGTCACAGGATTGTTTCACAATACATACTTCTCCACGTTTATCCTTATACAATATATACTTCATACAGTAATATGAACCACCGATCCTTCCAGTTCTTTTTGTGTATGTGTGCTACAGAGATTGAACCCAAGAACAATCTACCATAAGCTATGCCTCCAGATAAATTTTATTTCTGTATATCATTTTATTTATGTATTTATTTATGTTATTTATGTATTTATTTATATGTTATTTATGATTTATTTATTACTTTTTATTAATTAATTAATTTATTTATTTTTGTACCACTGAGGATTTAACCCAAGTCATTCTACCTCTAAGCTACACCTCAGCCCTACAGCTCTACTTTTTTTTTTTTTTTTCAGTCTGGAGATGGAACCAAGGGGAATTTTATCTCCGACCTACACCCCCTGCTCTATTTTTTTTTTTTTTGAAACAGTGTCTCACTAAGTTATGGAGGGCCTCACTGTCTGAGGCTGAGACTGTCTGCAAACCGCGATCCTCTAGTCTCAGCCTCCCAAACTCTGGAATTACAAGCGTGTGCCACCACACCCAGCTTCTGCCCTACTTTTTAATTTTTAGTTTGAAACAGCGTCTCAAAAACAGGATCTCACTGAGTCTGTCCTCAAACTTGAAATTCTCCTAAGTAATGAGATTAGAGGTGTCTGACAATCCACTGGGCTATTCCATCTCTTTATGCCCCTTTTTGTCATTATACTTGCTCTTTGGTTTCAGAGGAACTCCTTGTTCGTCGTTCCTATTTTCTCTCAGTCTATGAATAGTGCCTGAATGTGTTTCTTTCTCTATCCAACGGATTCATTATCATTTACTCAAATAACACTCTTACCAATATTTTCAACTACCAGAGATACAGTTTCCCAAAATTTCAGGCTTTTCTTTGCCTTATTGCTTTTGTGTTGCCCATTTTCACTGTCAGTCTTTTCCTTACTTATTTAATTCACACTCATCTTTCAAGCCTCAATTATATTTAAAGTATGGATGTCTAGACATCTTGTCTAATTACTATCTCCTTCCTAGTTCTAGGATAAATTTTCTCCCTTTTTTGGTATTCTGTTATTTCTTTTTAAAAGTGTTTATAATACTCTATTAATTTTCCATTTCTCCATTTCATTTAGGCATGGCAGAGCATGCTTTTAATCCTAGTACTTTGAAGACTGAGACAGAAGGATTTCAGGTTTATGGCCAGCTTTAGCAACTTAGTGAGACCATCAGAAAAAATAGTGAGACCTTGTTTCAGCATAAATATAAACTAGAGCCAGGGGTGTAGTTTATTGGTACAATGCCTCTGGGATCAATCTCCAGTTACACACACACACACACACACACACACACACACACACACACACACACACGTTTTATTTATAAATGTGTCTCTCCCAGACTTTAAGATTTATGACTTTAAAGATTTTTTCTTTTTCAACAAAAACTATATCCATATTTCTTCCTGGAACAATTTTAGTGTTCAATAAATACTCAATGAATAAATTCCCCAAACACACAGATTCCCCATATTTTCATACCTTTTACTTTCTACTCAAGCCTATATTATACTTTGCCTCCAATTATTTCTTCATGTGCCTAATCCTCAGTCCAGGTATAATCTTTTGCAGGAATTTCACCCTTTTCTAGCTTAGTACAACAACTTGTACACATTTATTATGATGTACTTTCTACTGTATTTTAGTCAGTCTGTTGATAACAAAAGTTTCTGACTCCATAAACTGAATTATGAAGGACTATGATAAATTACAGCATTACATCCTATTCAAATTCAATTTTTCCATCCAATCACATAACTTTTTACCTAAATTATATGCTTTTAGATTCCTATGTTTTCTACGCAGAGTCTGGGGAAACTACAGAAAAATGGATTTCCTCTTAAGAGAAAATTACATATAAATGCTCTTGATCTGAGCACTTGGCTGTTTCCCAATGTCTGATATTTAGTCCACAGATATTTCTTTCTCATTCCTGGAAAAATCTTCACATTGCTTTTGTCTATTATCAATTGCCTATTTTTTTTTTTTTTTTTTTACTTTTCAGTGTACATTGTACTTTTGCCTATTCATATGGTTTCTGATGCAGGGACTTTTTTTCTGGTAAATTCTCTCTCTAGACTTTTACTCTTAACCTAAAATTTTTAAGCTCTTGAACTTGAATTAAATTTTCAATTGAATTTGCATTTCTACAAATATTCATACCATTGGTAGTTATTTTGGCAGAAAATACATAATGTAGAAATTGATTATATAAATGTTTTATGTTAGAAAATATATCCTATAGCCTGCTCTCTTCATGAGGCTTTCTCTTACATCAAGTCTCAATGGGGAGAACAGTAATAAAAATCTCTACTGTCAGGACCCCTGTGTTGGTTCTAATGAGGAAGGGCCTCAAACACTGCCAAACTCACTCATGTTCCAAAAATTTCCATCTGGGACACAGATGGAAGGAGAAAGCCTACAATCATAGTCCTGGGAGTGGTAGATATAATATCTGAAAATTTTCTGTGCTAGAGATGAGGGCCAGCACTGTCATGGCTTTTAGATATAGCCACACTAGAAAATTTCTGAGAAACTTCCAGTATATTTTTTATAAATAAAATAAATATTTTGTGATACTAGGGAAGGACCCCAGGTATAATCTACCTCCTAGCTACAACCCCAGCTCAATTATTTATTTTTAATTTTGAAACAGTGTCTCACCAAGCTTCAAAGGAACTCACCAAGTAGTTGAGGACTGTCGTGAACAGCGATCCTTTTGTTTCAGTGTCCAGAATGCTGCAATGACAAGCATGCACCACCATGCCAAGTGCAGTATCTTTTCTTAAAGATGTAACCTTTCTGGGTATTTGGTTAGATATTTTTAAGAACATGTCTCAATCCTTTCTGTTTTGCTTGTATAAAAATAACTCAGAATGTTTAGAGATTTTTCTTGATTTGGACTAGCCACTCATTTTCCTCTTTCCTAATAGCCCTCTAAGACTATTTTTCTTCATAGATTAATCAAAAATACTTTTCAAACAGAATGTTCCAGCATAAAATGGAAGGGCAAAAGTAAAAGAGACAACAGGGAAGTTGTATTACCACCACTACCACCACAAATGCACTAATAAGCCATTTTGGGTGGGAGGAAATGCAAGGTGGGATATAGGTTTGAAATACCAGCATTTATATGGGCATGGTGACACATGTTTATAATCCCTGTACTTTGGAGACTGAGACAGGAGAATTGCAGGTTTGTGGCCAGCATTGGCTACTTAGTGAGGACTGTTGCAATTTAGTGATACCCTGTTCCAAAATAAAGAATATAGAATATGGTAAGGGGTGTAACTCAGACATAATATGTCCCTTGGTTCAGTGTTCAGTACTGCAAGAAGAAAAATAAATACAACTAATTATAAAAATTAAAATTTGAAAAATTATTAGAAAGTAGAGGAAGCAAAAAAACTGCATACAATTTTTTATTAATATTTTTGTTTAAAAATTGTACCATTTAGTCCTGGGGTTTTACTTAATAGTAGGTTTTTATTGCTGTTTCAATCTCTTTGATTGTTATTGATCTGTTAAAATTTTCTATATATTCTTGTTCAATTTAGGAAGGTTTTATGTGTCTAGAAAATTGTCAGTTTCTTCTAAGTTTTCCATTTTGTTGGAGTATAGTTTTCAAAGTAGTTTCTGATAATCTTCTGTATTTCCATACTGTTGGTGGTAATATCTTATTTTTATCTCTTATTTCAGAGATTTGGATTCTCTCTCTCTCTCTCTCTCTCTCTCTCTCTCTCTCTCTCTCTCTCTCTTTGGTTAGTTGGATATTAGTTTATTCATCTTGTTTATTTTTTTGAGAAAGCAGCTTTGCTTTGTTGATTTTTTGTATATATTTTATTCTCTACTTTATTTATTTCTGCTCTGATTTTAGCAATTTCTTTCATTTACTGTCTTTTGAATTAGACTGTTCCTGTTTTTAAGGGCTTTGAGGTGTGTTATTAGGTTTTTTGTGATTTTCTGTTCTTCTTATGTTGGAACTCATTGCTATGAATTTCCCTTGTAATATTGCTTTCAAGGTTTTCCAGAGGTTTTAATATGTTGTGTCTCTATTTTCATTTGTTTCTAGGAATTTTTTAATTTCACTCATTTTATTTTTATTTTTATTTTTATTATTTGAACATTATTTTTAAATTTATTTTTATTTTTTTATTGATGGACTGTATTCATACATCATAATTAGATAAAAACTTTTGTAGATATATGTGCCACACATTGCCCAGTTAGCCCCTACCCCACACCATTCCCTCCCACTCCCTCTTTTCCATGCTTGGCTTAGTGGTTGACATCTAATATTGTAGCAATTTATCCAAAATTAACAATGATAATCTCACATTACAGATTCTGATATCAAACTTTTGACGACTTGGAGATGATATTTCAATATTTCTTTTTGCTTTCTTTCTTACCATAGAATATTTTTTTCTTTTTTTTAAGGTGAAACTATCATAAATTTTTTTTTCTGAAAAAAATCTATCCTAACATGAAATATGAGCTCTAAATACCCAAAAAAATCTCGAAAAAGACCAATTCTAGAAGATGTTAATTTTCTGATTTCAAACCATATAATGCTATATTAATTGAAACAGTGTAGTACTGCTATAAAGTCAGATATATAAAAGAGTGGAGTAAAATTAAAAGCCTAGAAATAAATTATTCCATATATGGTCAAGTTATTTTTGACAAGGTTTCCAAGAACTTTTTGTGAAGGAAATAATAATTACATGAGAAAGAATAAAGTTGGGCCCTTACCTAACACCATATGCAAATATTAACTCAAAATAGATAAAAGACCTAGATGTAAATCTTAAGACTACAAACTTTTAAAAGAAAATCTGGGTACATAACACTTCACAACATTGAAATTGGCAATGATTTTGTGGAAATGATTTCAAAGGTACAGGCAACAACAGAATAAACAAACTTCCTAAGAAATAAAAGAAATTGTACATCCAAAGACAATATAAACAGAGTTAAAAGTTACTGATAGAATGGAGTAAAATATTTCCAAATGCTGTATCTGGGATATATATATATATATATATATATTTGGGATATTAATATTCCAAATAGAAATCCTAAAGATAGCAACAATAAAAGCAAACAATACAATTTAGAAATAGGTAAAAGCCTAAAATAAATAATGAATCTCCAAAGATTTTAACCAATAAACACATGAATATATTCTTTTTTTTATTTTTTTTATTTTTTTTATTGGTGCACTGTATTCATACATCATAGTGGGATAAAAACTTTTGTAGACATACATGCACACATCGCCCAGTCAGCCCCCACCCGATCCCCACTCCATTCTCTCCCCATCCCTCCCTCCCATGCTTGGCTTAGTGGTTGACATCTAGTATTATAGCAATTTATCTAAAATTAAAAATGATTACCTCACATAACAGTTTCATTTGTCTGATACCAAGCTTTTGATGACTTAAAGGTAACATTTCAATATTTCTTTTTGCTTTCTTTCTTACCAGAGGATATTTTTTTCTATTTTTTTTAGGTGAAACTATCATATACTTATATATTTATTTTTCAGGAAAAAAAATCTATCCTAATATGGAATATGGACTCTAGGTACCCAAAACGATCTTGAAAAAGAACAAAGCTAGAAGATATGTATTTTCTGATTTTAAACCATATAAAGCTACAATAATTGAAACAGTGTAGTATTATTCCAAAGGCAGATATATAAACCATTGGAGTTAAATAAAAGCCTAGAGCTAAATTCTTCCCTATATTGTCAAGTAATTTTTGACAAGGTTTCCACGAACATTTGGTGGTGGAAATAATAATCTTTTAACTAAATATTGTTGAAACATAATAATTATATGGAAAAGAATAAAGTTGGACCCTTACCTAATCCCATATACAAATATTAACTCGAAATAGATAAAAAACCTAAATATAAATCTTAAGACTATAAACTTTTAGGAGAAAATCTGGGTCATAAAACCTCACAACATTGAAATTGGCAGTGATTTCTTGGATATGATTTCAATGGCACAGGCAACAGAAGAGTATACAAACTCCCTAAAAAAAAAAAAAATATTGTATATCCAAAGACAATGTAAACAGAGTTAACAGTTACTAATATAATGCAATAAAATATTTCCAAATGCTATATCTGAAGGTATATTAATATTCCAACTAGAAATCTTAAAAATTAACAACAATAAAGGCAAACAATACAATTTAGAGATAGGTAAAAGACTAACATAAATAATGAATCTCCACAGATAAGCAGTCTTAGTTGTCTGTTGGATGAAAACTCTTGTTTCTCTGGTTCTGGTGTGTGTTACCCAGAGAATCAATAGAGGCTGCTTTAGACTGTGGGGGGGGTGCCAGGTTGCACTTTCTCCTATGGTGTGATATCTCTGTCACTACCCCTCCCCCACTGGGTCAAGTCCCAGGGAGTACAGTACTGGGATTTCTCCTCTGTGGCCCACAATTTGACTCACTGTTCTTGAGTACGCAGATGTAGCTGTACTGGTTTCGGTGAATTCTCTGCTGCTGCCGCCGGTGGCAAATGGCGCCGCTGCTACACCCTTGGCCGTGAGGCTGGCGTATTTCTTCTTGGTTTTGATTTCCACTCTGAATCCCTGCAGCGTGTGCTGAGCTCAGCCACTGGGAGCTTTAGATTTTACCTGCGGCGAGAAATCCCGCCTGGCTGTTCTGCAGCGGCTCACCTTGGCTTGCTATAGCCGTCCTCCAGTGAAGTCGCCGCTGCCGCCAGCAGTATGGCGCTGCTGCCGCAGCCTTGGGCGCAAGGCCAGTGTATCTCCTCTGTGGCTCTGAGCTCTGTTCTCAGACCGCTTTCTCTCTTAAGCGTGGGGATTTTTTTGTTTCTCTGGTGATGGTGTTTTCTGGCTATTGAAAGGTGCTGATTTTGTGGTAATGGAGATTAGTTGTTAGCGGGGCTCTTAAGCCCCGCTTTTCTCAGTCGCCATCTTCCCGGACATGAATATATTCTTTGCTTAGTTGTCTGCTGGATGGAAAATCTTGTTTCTCTGGTTCTGGTGTGTATTACCTATTTCTTCTTTATAGTTAATCTCTTTGAGTATCTTCTCTAGCGCTGGTTTTGAAGGCATAAATTCCTTCAGTTTTTGTTTCTTATGGAAGCTTCTTATTTCCCCATCTAATTTGAATGAGAGTTTTGCTGGGTAGAAAATTTTTGGCTGGAAGTTGTTTTCTTTCAGAGTTTGGAATATGTTACTCCAAGCCCTTCTGGCTTTCATGACTCGGTTTGGAAATTCTGGAAAGATTCTTATTGGTTTGTCTCTGAATGTCACTCAACCTTTTGTTTTTGTTGCCTTTAAGATTCTCTGCTTGGCTTCCACATTAGTCGTTTTGACAGTTATGTGGTGTGGGGAACCTCTTCTTTGATCCTGTCTAAAGAGAGTTCTATACGTTTTCTGTACTTGTGTATCGATCTCTTGTTCTATGATTGGAAAATTTTCTGCTATTATTTCTTTGAATATATTATTGAACCATTTGGTTTCACCTTATTTTCCCTTCTCTATTCAGATTATTCTTACGTTAGCTCTCTTAAAATGGGCTCATATTTCTTCAATGTCAGATTCCTGCTGTCTGATTTTTTTTAAGTTATAAAGTATGCATTTGTTTTTGGAGTGATCCTCTTCTAGAAGTGAGATTCTATTCTCCATGTGGTCTAATCGATTGTTTATACTTTGAATTAAGGCCTTTATCTCAATAATTGCATCCTTTATGTCTTTTAGACTCTCTCTAAATTATTTTCAAAGGTCCTGTATTCTTTCTACAGTTATATTCCTGATTTGCTCTTCTTTCAGGAGATCTCTGAATTTCTGTATTATCAGGTTCTGATAATATGGGATTGTGGGCATTCATTGCTCTATTGTTGTTCCTCTTTCCCATGATTTCAGAAGTTTATGCGTTCCCTGAATCACTACGACTTCACTTAGGGTGCTCTGTATCTCGAGTCTATGGTAATCTCTGCCACCACTACTCCTTCACTGGGTTGGACTGCAAAATCTCAGACCCAGGGAGATTATCAATGTCCCTGGGCATGCAGTACAGGAATTTCTCCTTTAGGGGCCTCAATTTCACTCACGGTTATTGGGTGTGTTGATCAGGAGCTATCGAGGGAGCAGTGAACTCACTGTTGCTGCTGGCAATATGGCGCGGCTGCCACGCCTTCAGCTGTGAGGCTGGCATATTTCTTTACTGGTTTTGAGCTCTGTTCTGAGTCCCTGGAAGGCGTGATGTGCTTGAACACTGGGAGTTTTAGACATTCTTTGAGCTGAAATAACTGCTGAATTCCACACAAATGATCCGCAGCTGCTTACTTCAGCTCCTTGCTTACCTTTCCTCTCTGGTCCTGCTGCTGCATTGCGGGCTTGATTTCCGGTCTCTGGTTGTTCTTCTAGTCTTTTTTTCTGTCCCTTGTGTTTACAGTTTTTATTTCTCTGCTGATGGCGTTTTCTGGCTATGAAAAGTGCTGATTTTGTGGCGATAGAGATCGAGTTTTAGCAGGGTTCGTAAATGCTGCTTTTCTAGGTCGCCATCTCCCGAAAGTTCATTTAATTTTTATAACAGTAATTCTGATTACTCATTAAAATAATTTATGAGATATTTAAGCATTCAGATAGACGATCATATCCAAACTTTTTTAGTCTCCTTCAATCATTCTAAGATCAAATATCAAATTAGGATGAAGTAGTACAATATATAAAATACAGGGCATGGAATCAGATGCTTACATTTAAATATCAGGCTAGTTTCTTATTAGCTATATAAAACCTTAAACAAGTAATTTGACTCTAATGAATCTTAGCTTCATAGACTGTAAAATTAGAAATATTTTGGCTATTTAGTAGTACAAAAATTACAGAAAAAATAGAGTGGCTTATATAAACGACATAAATATCTCTTGTGTTAAAATGGTTGACAGTCTTGTATAGCAGCTTTGTTTTACAAAATTAGTCAAGAACCTCCAATTCGTTTTTTCCCATTTTTTAATGTAATATTCACCAGGCTAATATTTTAAAATATTGGCATTGTTGATATTTTTAGGCAGGGTAATATTTTTTCGTGTGTATTGAATAGCATTTTTGGCCTCAACCCTGCAAGTTATGACAATCAAAAATGTCTTCAGGTATTATTAAATGTTCATAAGGGAATAAACTGAACCTTAATGAGAAACAGTGCCATAAAAATGATTTTTCTGCCTGGTTGAAGAGAAACAGATGTTATTCTGTGCTGTGATGAAATATAGTATATACAGCAAAAATGGGAGAATAAATTTGAGGTGTGGAAGTGTTAACAAGCTGATTGCTACAGTATCGTAATGGAAAAAAAAATAGGGTATATAGTGGTCCACAATATCCTAAATAGTTAAAATGCCTTTGGATGGCCAAATTTAAATTACATTTACATAACTGAAGAGTGTTCATCAAGTGGAAAATCCAATATATAAAAAAAAAAAAAAACTTATGGAAGACCTATGACTGGACAAGGCTCTGACTTTCATTATACTTTTTCTTTCAGAGTATAAAAACTTTAATTTTTGCTGATATTGAAAAACTAACATGATGTTTTAGTGCAGTGATAGCTTTTTGTTACTTATTTAATAGTTTAGGAGACCGTCACTGTAGGGGTGCTGGAAAGCAGGCTGGAAGAAGTGCTTTCCCCCCCCTATATGAGAAGTTAACTAGAGAAGTCTTCTCCCATATTAGGATTAGAAATAAGGTATTAAAATATAGTTAAGATAGAAGTAGGGTAGGATTGGAAATAAAATCAAGATCCATCCAAGGACAAGGGTAGGGGACCCACAAGGTCAAAGCCTCTAATCTCCAGCTTGTCGGCCAAGGTCTTTGTAAATGGGACCCCATCCCCATATCTCTGAGCTAGATGAGCAAACAAGGCCAGGCTAATCTGCTCTCCAGTGCAGAGATAATATGTTCTTCAGTGCAGAGATAAGCCTGGCCCAGCCAAGGTGGGTGGGAAAGGCAGAGCAGGCTCTGACGTGTGTGGATGCATGTTTTAAAATTATTGGTTGTACTTGTTTGTCCTTGTATCTTATTGGTTGTATTCTAAGGTTGGCGGGCTCTGACTTGTGTAACCACTCCCTCATGTGTAACCACTCCCTCCTAGGGTTATAAAATTCAGAGCATGGAGTGGGGAGGGGTCGAACCTCGGCCATAGTGTCTTGGTCTCGAACCCTGGCTAGCCGGGACAATAAACCTCGCTTGCATTTTTACATTTCTTGTGAGTCCTTCGGTATTTGGGTTGGTAGGCAATTCTTGGACCCTTTATATGGGGGCTCGTCCGGGATAAGCCCCTCCCCATTTAGCGAATGGCACCAAGGGGCAAAGGTTTCATTTTGGGGCCCTCAGGCCGCGAGATGTCGTTGTAAGTCCTGGGATGAGACAAGGGAAAAGGCTTTGGCATCGGGACGCTGTGTTAGGCCCTTGTGACCCTTGATCGAGTCTGGAGGCGACAGCCTCAGGCGGGGGAAAAGGCTCAGGCGGCAGGACGCTGTGGTAAGGCCCTTGTGACCCCCTGGGCTGGAGGAACAGGCTTGGGTATAAAGTCCCTTTTGACCTCCAGTGGTGGTGCTGACCAGGGCCCTTAGCCCGAAGGCACCACCCAGGTCCCGATGCTGGGACGCCGGGTCGGAAGTTGGAGGAAGATCCCAGGGGCAGTGCGATGGCACGTAAGACCAGTGACCTCCAATAGGAAGCGCTCAGTGGAAGTCTCTCTGTGAGAGGGGAGCTCCATTCTTGAGTTTCTTCATGAGAAGGGAGTTGGAGCTGTTTTAGAATTTTTTTTGAGAGAGGAACAGTGTCCTCTATGCGTGAGCAAAGAAGGTTTTGAGAGAGGAACAGTTTCCTCTGTGCTCGAGCAAAAAAAAAGGAATCCTGGCGCCCAACGAAGAAGTTGATCTGCCACCGGTGAAGTGGACTCCATTTGGCCTCATCAAGGATCCTAACTGTGTGAGTGTGAGAGTGTGAAAAGGACCGGTCCGTATGATTGGAGAAAGTGGAGTGAATGGAAACAATTGGGATATGTGATTGGACTTGCAATTTTGTCGTTTTTGTTGTATGATATTTTGGAGTATTGGTACCAGTAAATGTATTATAATTAGTGGTTAATTATAATCCTTCTAAATTTAGAAATTGCTCTGTTAATGATAGTGGTAATTTGCATGCCTAAGTTTAATAATCATTAATTGCTATTCTAAGGTATCTGGCTAGGGAAACAGCTGATTTTGGGTGGGGTGAGCAATGACATCTGTAGAGCCCATCCCAGACTCTGGTCTAGGTGAAGGACTTCTATCGATTGCCCAGGTGGCTTTCCCACCACCTGTGGCCCTTAAGGATTGGGGGGAGCAATTCGGGATGAAGGACTAGCCTCCAGAGTTCTAAAATCATACCCCTAGACTTATAACTCCCCTATCCCACTCGGCTGAGAATAAGGATTGTGGTTATAAAGCTTTGTAAATACAGTATTAAGTGGTTTTAAGAGAAAAATATAGAATAAGTTGTTTAATTTTAACAATGGGACAAGCTCACATAACTCCCAAAGGTCTCGTCCTCTCCCACTTTCCTGAGATACAGAAGGAGGCTCGGGAAATGGGCCTGGCTATCAAGAAGGGTAAGTTTGACTCTGTTTGGCCAAGTGGCCATCATTTGGATAGGTGTTGGCATTCTTAAATCTTTACCTGGTAGAGCGGGAGGCCATCCTCAGACTGCAGGCTGCCAATTTGGTTTAGTAAGGACTTGAAAGGGGAAAGAGAGGGACAAAAGCCATGTAAGAACTCTGGCTGAGCACAGAAGCCTAGGCTCAAGTCTGCTTAAGGATGGAAAGCAAGGGCATCACTGGAGTAATGCTCTCAACCAGGAGGCCAGAGAGGCCCTCCGAGGCCTGGATCACAGTGCAAAGGGGGACCATTAAATGGCTGAATGCCCCCAAGTTCCGAAGGGAAATAGGGTCCCCAGACCTAGGTTCCCAGTAAATTACTACCACCTGAGTTGACTAAAAGAGCCTTAGGCGATCATGCAGTGAGATCTCAAGGCCAGTTCTAAAGCATTGCCCTTCTTTCCCGACCCTAGATCCAAAAGCTTAGCCAGGGTGGGGAGGACTTAACAGGCCAGCCCAGAGCCATCTCTTTACTCAAGATTTAGCCTGCGGCGTCCAGAATGACCATCCCTATTCTACCATTCTTAGCCACACCAGAGAATTGGGTGGCAACCACAGGGAACGTTTTCCCAGACCTAATTTCTAAGGACAAGGCCATCATTACTCGTTCTGGTAACCAGGACCATCCTGATCAATTTCCATACATTTTAGTTTGGGAGGATTAAGTCCAGAAGCCCCCTTCTTGGCTTAGGCCTTTGGTACAAGCTGGTGGCACTCCGGCATTGGTAGTCCAAGAGAAAAAGGGACCTTCAGGTGTCTTTAATACTTATGGAGAAAAGTCTTCTGCCCTGTTGCTTCCAAAAAGTTCATCTCTATATCCTCTACTAGATTTTGAGACAGTTAGGCCACCTCCATATGCCCAAGCAGGCCAAGTAGCTGGGGCAGCCATCCAGGCAGACCAAGCACCTAGTGCTGCAGTTAAGCCAGTGTCTTCGACGACTGGGGGGCAAAATCTAGAAAGAGGACATAGACCAAGGACTAGAGGGCTTCAGAGACAGGAAGAACAGGAACCTACCTCAACTCCAGAGGAAGACGTCCCAATCTTCCCAGTTCGTGTTATAGGACGGGGGGACCAGAAGGGGAGCAACATTACCAATATTGGCCTTTCTCCTCCAGTGATCTCTATAACTGGAGAACCCAAAACCCTCCTTTCTCTGAAGATCCTAAGTGTCTTATAGGATTATTAGAGTCCATCATGCATACCCATTGCCCAACCTGGGACGACTGCCAGCAGCTGCTAAAGACGCTCTTCACCATGGAAGAAAGGGAGCGTATCCTCAACGAGGCCAGAAAAAATGTCCTCGGAGAAAATGGGAGACCCACCACACTTCAGAATGAAATCAATGATGCCTTTCCGCTCACACATCCAGATTGGGATTTCAGGGATGCACGAGGTAGGGAGCGTCTCCGAGTGTACCGCCAGACTCTGATGACCGGTCTCCAGGCGGCTGCTAGACAGCCTACAAATTTCTCTAAGGTAAAGGCTGTTGTTCAAGGGGAAACAGAAAGCCCAGCCACATTTTTAGGACGCTTGTATGATGCTTATAAGCAGTATACCCCAATAGACCCAAAGGCAGAGGTACACCGGTCAGTTGTTATACTTTCTTTTATTAGCCAGGCAGCCCCCGATATCAGGAAGAAATTAAGCAAACAAGAGAATTTAGGAAAACACCAGGTCACTCATTCTTTCCTGGTGGTTCCTGAAAGCCCAGCTCCATTATTGGGAAGAGATTTACTTACTAAAATAAATGCTCGTATCCACTTTGAACCAGAAGGAATTAAAGTTACTGATGGAGAAGGACAGCCATTACATGTATTGAATGTATCACTGAATGATGAACATCGTTTATTTAAAGAGCAAAGAAAAGAATTAAAAGACCAGGAGGAAATGACTGTTTGGCTAGAACATTACCCCAATGCCTGGGCTGAAATAACAGGCATAGGACTGGCCAAACATGTGGCTCCAGTAGTCGTAGAGCTAAAAGCTACTGCCCAACCTATACAGGTTAAACAATATCCAATGCCCGAGGAAGCACGACGGGGGATAGCGCCTCATATCCATAGACTGTTGAGAGCTGGAGTCCTCAGGCCCTGCCATTCGGCATGGAACACCCCTCTCCTCCCAGTCAAAAAGCCAGGAGGAACAGATTATCAGCCAGTGCAGGATCTTAGAAAGATCAATGAAAGAACTGAAGACATTCACCCACTGAAGACATTCACCCAACAGTGCCTAATCCTTACACAATTTTAAGCCATCTTCCCCCAACACTAATTTGGTACACGACTCTCGATTTAAAGGATGCGTATTTTAGTTTAAGATTGGCTGAAGTTAGCCAACCATTGTTTGCTTTTGAGTGGCAAGAAGAAAAAGGGGGAAAGATAGGCCAATTAACATGGACCAGGCTTCCCCAGGGATTCAAGAATTCCCCAACTCTTTTTAATGAGGCCCTTAGCCGGGATCTGGAGCATTTCCGACAGACTCATCCTCACGTGACTTTACTACGGTATGTTGATGATTTGCTGCTAGCGGCAGCCACTAGACAGGAATGCTTTGAAGCGACAGGCCAGCTGCTTGAGGAGTTGGGGACCCTGGGGTATCGTGCCAGTGCTAAAAAGGCACAGATTTGCCAACAGACTGTCACCTACCTGGGGTACAAATTAAGGGATGGAGCACGATGGCTAACTGATGAAATGAAGAAGACCATTCTTCATATTCCAACGCCTACCACCACTTGAAAGGTGAGAGAATTCTTGGGTTCTGCAGGGTTTTGCCGACTATGGATACCAAATTTTGCAGAGGTGGCTAGGCCCCTCTATGAGGCCACCAAAGAGACTAAAAGGTGGCAATAAACTGGGGAACATCAACAGGCCTTTGATCATCTTAAGAGAGCCCTGTTGCAGGTGCCTGCTCTAAACCTGCCTGATCCCCTGAAACCCTTCACTCTGTTTGTGGATGAGAGAGAAGGAGTAGCTAAAGGGGTGTTAACCCAGCGGCTAGGACCATGGAAAAGGCCAGTAGCCTATTTGTCAAAAAGACTGGATGCAGTAGCGGCAGGATGGCCCCCATGCCTCCGCATCATTGCAGCCATAGCTGTGCTTCTCAAAGATGCAGATAAATTGACCTTTGGGCAAAATCTGCAAATTATGGCTCCCCATCCGGTGGAGGGAGTCCTAAAACAGCTGCCAGGCAAATGGATGACAAATGCCAGATTAACTCATTACCAGGGACTGTTATTGGACTCACCTGGGATTACCTTCACAGATTCAGTGATTCTGAATCCAACCACCCTGCTGCCAGCACCGGACCTGCAACAGCCTCTTCATGACTGTGCAGAAATCCTGTCTGAAGTCTCCCAGGTGCAAGCTGATCTGCAGGATGTTCCACTGCCTAACTGTGAGTTGAACTGTTATACGGATGGTTGCAGCTTCATACAGAATGGACAACGGTGAGCGGGGGCAGCAGTGGTGAATCAAGGAGAGGTGGTCTGGAGCAGTGCCCTACCCCCCCGGAATGTCAGCCCAAAAGGCTGAGCTGGTAGCACTAGCTGAGGCTCTTGAACGGGCTGAGGGAAAACGCGTCAATGTGTATACTGACAGCAGATACGCGTTTGGAACTGTACATGTGCAAGGCACCATCTACCGGGAATGGGGGTTTCACACATCAGAAGGCAGAGCACTTGCAAGTTCCAGGACATCAATCTGCAAACACCTCAGAAGCAATCGGTAATCGAGCAGACGCAGAGGCCAGAAGAGTGGCAACAGAAAGCCAGGAAACATCACTGTGGCCTCTATGAGTCTGCCCCTACCAGAGATGCCCGCATTGCCGCCACAGCCAAACTACTCTTCAGGATTTGAATTGGATAAAAACTCATCTACTAGTTCATGGACCTATAAATTCCAACAAATGGCAGAGACTGTGAAAAAGGCTAATTTTGCCACAAGAATTAGGACTCTTCTCACCAATCTTCATCAAACTTCCCACTTGGGCTGGAAGAAATCATTGACTTTGTTTTCTGCAGCACAGATTTGGTTTCCTCACCAAAACAGCATAGCACGGCAGGTAGTAGAACAGTGTGTGAGCTGTACCATGATGAGACCAGCTTTACAGAAAAAGCTGCATAGAGGTACTCGGGTATCAGGGAGGTCTTCAGGGCAGAGTTGGGAGGTGGACTTCACTGAGGTAAAGCCTGGCAAGTTTGGGTATCGGTATTTATTAGTGTTAGTAGATACTTTCTCTGGGTGGGTAGAAGCTTTTCCTACAAAAAGGGAAACAAGTTAGGTGGTAGCCAAAGCCTTACTAGAAGAAATAATTCCCCGATACGGGGTCCCAGAGACAATAGGGTCTGATAACGGTCCGGCTTTCATTAGTAAAGTCCTCCAAGGACTGGCCCAAGCAATGGGGTTGGATTGGAAATTGCATTGTGAGTATAACCCCCAAAGCTCTGGGCAGGTAGAAAGGATGAATCAGACTCTAAAGGAGACCTTAACTAAATTGGTAACAGAGACTGGCGGTGACTGGGTGACACTCCTCCCTCTAGCCATTTTTCGGGTTCGGAACTCTCCATACATTCATGGCCTAACTCCTTTCGAAATTTTGTATGGAGCACCTCCCCCCATCATCCAGCGTGCTGTAGCACCACCAGGGGAGAAAAATCTGGCCTCAAATTACCTAACTATGTTGCAGGCCCTGTCCAGGGTCCAACAAACAATTTGGCCCTTAATTCAGGCCTATCATAAAAAGAATACAGAACCAAACCCAAAACATGGTATCGTCCCAGGGGATATGGTCTGGGTCAAGAGACACCAGTCAAAGACTTTAGAACCTTGGTGGAAAAGACCTTATGTTGTCTTGTTCACTACCCCTACTGCTTTGAAGGTTGACAGTATTGGACCTTGGGTGCACTTTTCCCACGTGAGAAAAGCACAACCCGGTGAGGCAAGAAGAACAACCGATGAGTGGACTGTCTGACGACATCTCTCCAATCCACTGAAGTTACACCTAACTAGAAAGAAAAATTCTCTTAACTTCATAAGGTTGAAAGTAACACTTAAGTCTTGTAAATGGGTTTCTTTAACTGCTGGTATATGAACAACATTATTAAATGGTATGTTTTTTTTTTTTAGGTTTGCTTGTATGTAACGGCAAAAGACATATCTAGAGAGACTATAGATGTATTTCTTTATGTTGGTAAATACAGAGAAAGGAAATGTTGTGAGACTAAGAAAGCATGTTGTAAGATTTATCCTGATTGTCCAAAATGGGAAAGGACCAGGATAGAAAGATCAGAAGGTTAAAGTAAGTTGTAAAGCATTGGTGGAATTTGTAAGTTTTATCCTAAGATTGTCCCAAATGGGAAAGGACCAGGAAATTAAGAGGGTTAAAGCAAGCTGGCAGAAGGTTTGTGTTAAGTTGCAGAAGGTCTGTGGTATGTTTGTTTGCATATGTGATGAAGATTGATTATTAAAAGGGTGTAGGTTTCTAATAAGCCTACCATTTGTGTATTCCCAAGAGAAAAACGCTAGAGTTCAGCAGGGATGTACTATGGATAGAAAGGCTAGAGGATTGCTTTTGGCGATGAAACTGGGAGACCCCAAAGTCTGTAATAATTAGAAACTAATTCCAAAAGCTTGTTGAGTCCACCAATCAAGCAATCTAGAGACACATGTCCAGGTGAAGATTGGCAGCTTGGTTTCACTCATGCCAAGGGAAGCCTTTAGATCTTTTCCGATTGGAACATAGTCCTAGATAACAATGTTATGTGACGTCATTTCTAAATTTTCATGGTTCCAACATCAAACTTACATCTCCCCTTAGGATGATTTTAAATTTCATTTCTTATATCCTGGAAGTTTTTAAACTTCAGATGGTGTTACAGACAGACCCTGACAAGATCATCTATCGGAGTCCTCTGGATGGTCATAGACACACACCACATGGACCCATCTGATCTCCCCATGTAAATTACATACATATGTACCCTAAGTTGGGGGCCCCCTTACATCACCCCTGTTCAGCTCGAAGCAGCTCAATGAGTCATCACCCTGATTCCTTTGCTATGGCTACATGTATGTATGTAATAATAATGGGGTGACATTGATGGGAAATTAGCTCATGTTAAATGTCTGTACACTTGTAATAGTCAAATTGTATTTTCTGAAACTGATAGCTTTTGTGAAGGACCGTATCAACTCTGTACAACTCTTGGTCCTCAGACATCTTTATGATCTCTTAGATGGGCCTAACAGTAAGTCTGAGGAAGATTCCTCAGTTTGAAGAGAAAAAGGGGGAAAATGTAGGGGTGCTGGAAAGCAGGCTGGAAGAAGTGCTTTCCCCCCCCTATATGAGAAGTTAACTAGAGAAGTCTTCTCCCATATTAGGATTAGAAATAAGGTATTAAAATATAGTTAAGATAGAAGTAGGGTAGGATTGGAAATAAAATCAAGATCCATCCAAGGACAAGGGTAGGGGACCCACAAGGTCAAAGCCTCTAATCTCCAGCTTGTCGGCCAAGGTCTTTGTAAATGGGACCCCATCCCCATATCTCTAAGCTAGATGAGCAAACAAGGCCAGGCTAATCTGCTCTCCAGTGCAGAGATAATCCGTTCTTCGGTGCAGAGATAAGCCTGGCCCAGCCAAGGTGGGTGGGAAAGGCAGAGCAGGCTCTGACGTGTGTGGATGCATGTTTTAAAATTATTGGTTGTACTTGTTTGTCCTTGTATCTGATTGGTTGTATTCTAAGGTTGGCGGGCTCTGACTTGTGTAACCACTCCCTCATGTGTAACCACTCCCTCCTAGGGTTATAAAATTCAGAGCGTGGAGTGGGGAGGGTTCAAACCTCGGGCATAGTGTCTTGGTCTCGAACCCTGGCTAGCCGGGACAATAAACCTCGCTTGCATTTTTACATCTCTTGTGAGTCCTTCGATATTTGGGTTGGTGGGCAATTCCTGGACCCTTCAATCACATAAATATTAATGGACTCATGTTCATAATGCCATTAATGTGAGTAATGAGCTCTGTGCTAATCAACTGGCTTCATAAAATATGAGATCACATTTTCCATGTTCACTACTGTATTTCATTATACCTATTAGACATCACTAAACACTTTGTAGAAATATATAAAGAAAGAAAATAGAAGAAAAAGAAGACAGAAAAAGTCAAGACAAGCAGCATTAGAGGATGGATGGTTCACCAGAGTAGGAAAACTAACAACTTTTGGAATTAGTACATACAATGACAGTGGAACTCAGACCTGGTACAATTTGGAAATGGTCCAACATGCAAAAACACTCAGGTGAAATATAATGATAAGATGTAATGAAGCCTGTGTTCTACTCTTAATAAGCATTATTTTTGGAGTTACATATGCTTAGCATGTTACATCTGTTTTTCTGATTTGTCAGATCAGAAAGTATGCCCTTTTTTAATTTGCACAAAAGTATTGCATAGTCTTTACTATTAGCACATTGTGTATACTACATAATTTTCTAGCAGAATTCAAAATCCAATGTATTTTATCAATAGCTGGTTGTTTGGTATATAGAAGAGCATAGGGTGTGAGGAAGAAGGAAAGATAAAAATATCAACATAGGTTTGGAGTTACATTTGAAACATAGAAGGTATCTTTTTTTCTTTTAAGTTTTTTTTTAATTGGTGCATTATATTCATACAACATATTGGGGTAAAAAAACTTGTGTGTACAAACATGTACTCATCACTGATTTAACCCCTACCCAATTGCCACCTCATTCCCTCCCTGTCCCTCCCTCCCTTGCTTGGCTTAGTGATTGACTTCGATATGTTTAAGTACATTGTGTGCCTTAGAAATTTTACTCTTTCCCCTTCCTATCTCCTCCTTTAGATTGTTGCCAAGACTTTGCTGCCCACCCCATCTCGGCATCTACATGTGTGAGAATCCATGTAGTCATAGGCGATTCTCAACATGAGAAATAAGCCCCGAGAGAAGGTGTGGTCGCTGGCAAAAAGTATTCTCCACTCTTAGATATTCTTTCATAACTATTATCCTTTTGGTAATGATTCTTTTAACTTTCCACTTGAAATTGCTCCGGTGGAAAAAAGATCAGGACTGTGAGTGAAAATTGAATCCATGTCCTTCCAGTAAACTTTCAGCCTTGCTCAAATGGTAATTAGATGAGCCTTGTTCAAATGGTAATTAGAAGCAACATTCCAGTCCACCTTCTACCTTCAATACAGCTGACACCACCTGGTTAAAAATAGCTATGTCAAAACAAAGGACAGATAAAATAGATGTGAAAAGATGAAAGAAATAAAATATGCTGAGAATAAGAAAGTATTTTGTATGAAGAAGAGCTTATCCTGAGATTGGCCCGAATGGGAAAGGAGAGAATTAGGGTAATCAGAAAAGAAAAGAAAGTTGCAGAAGGTTAGTGATAGGAATATGGATTATTAAAAGAAGGAAAATGCTCAGCTGCTAGAGAAATATATCTGACAACTACATCTAAAGACCTCATGTTATTTTTGGTGTTTACCTGCTAAACTGTGTCATGAGATTGTTTAAGTTTTCAGACAGCCGATAGTATTGCAGACAAAATCCAGCAGACATTCATCGAAGTTCCTTAAATCATAAAGGAACACGGATTTTCCTTATGATAACTATATGAAAGCTGGAATCTCGGACTTCGTCCCCCATTATATATAAAGGAGGACATTGGACTAAGCCCTAGGAATGAAAACTCGTAAAAACTGGATTCTTCGAGTGATCTTAAAAACTAAATTCTTCAAGTGATTTTGGGTGTGACTTTTAGCCAAATAGAAGCCTCTGCAGCTGCAAGGCCAAAGGGGGATGGGCTCCCGAGCACAAGGCCCACCTGAGATAATGGGACTTATTTCAAACACAAAGACCTGGAATATCCCAGGCTTTACTTTTGTCTTGTTCAGGGTTGGTAATTTGCATGTGTATCTCTCTTTTGTACCTTGGGTGTTTTGCACTTCCTTTTACTAGAAACTCACTGGGAGAGGGGAATATATAAAAAATCTTGTGTCCAAAATAAAGTGTTCGATTGCACAAGAAGCATCGATTCATGTCAGGTTCTTTTTAAAAGCGCCGATCATAGGATTATTTTCCTAGGAAAGAACTGCTACAGATAAGAATCTGTAGAAAATCACTCTATCCTTCCCCACCTTTACTGAGACCCTCGACCGCGAGCAAACTCGTGCCGCATTGGACTAGCTGGCTTTTGGCAGATTGTCTTGTTTGCTCCTCTATAGGATTTCCTCTTTCAAGATTTCCTCTTATGACCCATTTCTCCCTAACTCTCACATATTAGAGAAAGCATCTGATTTCTTATTTTTTGTGACTGACTAATCTCACTTAGCATTATGTCCTCCAGTTCCATTCATTTCCCTGAAAATGATGTAATTGAGGTTTTTTTTTTAAGGGCTGAGTAAAATTCCATTGTGTACATATCCCACAGTTTTGTAATCCATTCATCTGTCGATGGACATCTTGGCTGGTTCCATAGTTTGGCTATGGTGAATTGTGCAGCTTTGAACACAGATACACATGTATTAGTTTGGTAGCTTGGTTTCTTTTCTTTTGGGTAGATACCCAACAGTGATATTGCTGGATCAAATGGTAGATTTGTTCCCATTCTTCTGAGGATTCTAATACTGTTTTCCAAAGTGGTTGCACTAATTTGCAATCCCACCAACAATATCTTAGAGTTCCCACTTCTCCACATCCTCGCCAGCATCTATCGTTGTTTGTGTTTTGAATGATTGCCATTCTAGTTGGAGTTAGGTGGAATCTCAGGGTAGTTTTGATTTGCATCTCTCTGATTGCCAGTGATGTTGAGCATTTTTTCATCCATTTATTGGCCATTTGAATTTCTTCTTTTGTGAAGTGTCTATTTAGTTCATTTGCCCATTTTGTTATTGGATGCTTTGTTTTTTTAGTGTTGAGTTTCTTGAGTTCTCTGTATATTCTAGATATTAGTCCTCTATCGGTGGTGTAGGTGGAAAAAATTTTTTCCCATTCTGTTGGCTCTCAATTGAGGTTCTTGATAGTTTCCTTTGCTGAAGAGAAGCTCTTCAGTTTCATGCAATCCCATGTATTGATTCTCTTTTTAATTTGTTGTGCCTTTGGGGTCTTGTTGAGGAAATGTTTGTCTGTACCTATGTGTTGTAGTGTTGGACCTATGCCCTCTTCAAGGAGCTTCAAGGTCTCTGGTTTAATTTCCAAGTCTTTAATGCATCGTGAGTTGACTTTTGTACAGGATGAAAAAGTGGGATTAATATCCAATTTTCTGCATATAGTTAACCACTTTTGCCAGGACCATTTGTTGAAGAGGCTATCTTTTATCCAGTGTATGTTTTTGGCCCCTTTGTCAAAAATCAATTGGCTGAAAGTGTTTGGACTTGTTTCTGGGTCTTCTATTTTGCTCCATTGGTCTATATATCTGTTCTTTTGCCACTACCATGCTCTTTTTATTACAATGGCTTTTTAGTATAGTTTAAAGTCAGGTATCTTAATTTTCATTTGTTTCTAGAAATTTCTTGATTTCACCTCTTACATCTTCTATGACCTATTCTTCATTCAGAAGTGTGGTGTTCAGTCTCCACATGTTTATGTTGTTTCTCTGAGTCTTTTTATTGTTGATTTCTACTTTCATTCCATTATGGTCTGAAATGACACAGGGAGGTTTGTAACATTTTTTAAATTTGATAGTGCTCATTTTGTGTCCCAGAATCTGATCTATTTTGGAGAAGGTTCTGTGAGCAGCTGAGAAAAATGTAAACTCCGTTGTAGTTGGGTGAAATATTCTATGTGTATAACAGGTCCATTTGGTTAATGATGTTCTTTAGTTCTGAGACATCTTTACTGACCCTTTGTCTGGAGGATCGGTCTAGTATTGAGAGAGGTGTGTTGAAGTCTCCCAGTATTATTGTGTTGGGATTTATGTGTGACTTCATGTTACAAAGGGTTTGATTTATGAAAGTGGCTGCCCCTATGTTTGGGGCATAGATGTTGATTATTGTTATTTCCTCTTGCTGGACTATTCCTTTTACCAGTAAAATGTGACCTTCTTTGTCACTTCTAATAAGTTTGGGTTTGAAGTCTAACTTGTCTGATATCATAGTTGCGACTCCTGCTTGTCTTTGAGTACCATTAGCATGGATTACCTTGCTCCAGCCCTTTACCTTGAGTTTGTTCCTATCTTTACTTGTAAGGTGTGTTTCTTGTAAGCAGCAGATGGATGGATTCTGGCTTTTAATCCATTTTGCCAATTTATGTCATTTTTATTGGGGAGTTGAGGCCGTTTACATTCAGTGTGATAATAGACAGATAATTTTTAATTCCCAACATGTTAAAATCTTATTTCTGTTTGAGATACTGTTTATTCTTCTTTGCTTAGTTGTCTGCTGGATGGGAATTCTTGTTTCTTTGGTTCTGGCGTGTATTACCCATTTCCTCTTTACAGTTAATCTCCTTGAGTATTTTCTCTAGCGCTGGTTTTGAAAAAATAAATTCCTTCAGTTTCTGTTTGTCATGGAAGCTTCTTATTTCCACATCGAATTTGATGGATAGTTTCACTGGGTAGAAAATTTTTGGCTGGAAGTTGTTTTCTTTCAGAGTTTGGAATATGTTACTCCATGCCCTTCTGGCTTTCATAACTTGGTTTGGAAGTCTGGAGTGATTCTAATTGGTTTGCCTCTGAATGTCACGTGACCTATTGTTTTTGTTGCCTTTAAGATTCTCTGCTTGACTTCCACATTAGTCATTTTGACAATTATGTGGCATGGGGATCCTCTTTTCCGATGCTGTCTAAAGGGAGTTCTATAAGTTTCCTGGACCTGTGTATCAACCTCTTGCTCTCTGTTTGAAAATTTTCTGCTATTACTTCCTTGAAGAGATTATTGATCCCTTTGGTTTCACCTTCTTTTCCTTCCTCTATTCAAATTATTCTTAGGTTAGCTCTCTTAAAATGGGCCCATATTTCTTCAATGTCAGATTCCTGCTGTCAGGTTTTTTGTTTTTGTTTTTTTCTAAATTGGAAACTATGCATTCATTTTTAGAATGATCATCTTCTAGGAGCGAGATTCTATTCTCCATGTTGTCTAATTGGTTGTTTATTCTTTGAATTGAGGCCTTTATTTCAATGATTGCATCCTTTATCTCTTTCTGACTCCCTCTGAATTATTTTTGAACGTCCTCTATAATTTCTAATGTTATTTTTCTTATTTGATCTTCTAGAGATCTTTGGATTTCTGTGTTATCAGATTATGATGTTGTGGGGTTGTGAGCATTCACTGCTTCATTGTTATTTCTCTTTCCCATGATTTTGGAAGTTTGTACCTTCTCTGGGTTCTTCCCTGGGTCACTACGAGTTCACTTAAGATGCTCTGGATCTCGAGTCTGTGGTATCTCAGTCACCACTACTCCTTTACTGGGTTGTATCACAAAGTCTCAGACCCACGGAGTCAGTCGAGGCTGCCCAGACTGTGGGGGGGTGCCAAGTTGGGCATTCTCCAGTGGGGATTTGTGACTATGGTGTGATATCTCTGCCACCACCACTCGTCCACTGGGTTGCACTGCTAAAATCCCTGACCCAGGGAGACTATCTGTGCAAGTCCCTGGGAGTACAGTACTGGGATTTCTTGCCTAGGGGCTGCAATTTGACTCACGGTTGTTGAGTGTGCTGATGGAGCTGTAGTAAACTCGATGGATTCGCTGTTGCCTCCACTGCCAATATGGCTTCACTGCCATGCCCTCGGCCGTGATGTGGCATATTTCTTCTCTGGTTTTAGCTCTGCTCTGAGTCCCTGCCAGGTGTGCTGTGCTCGGTCCTTGGGAGCATTAGATGTTCCCTGTGCCGACAAAACTGCTGACTGCTGCCCGGCTGTTCAGCACCTGCTCACTTTGGCTCGCTGTCCACCCCTCCTCTCTGGAGCCTGGTGGCACTTCGGGCTGGTTTCTTTCTGGTGTCTTGTTTTTCCAGCCCTCTTTTTCTCTGTCCCTTGTATTTACAGTTTTTATTTCCTTGCGGTGGTGTTTTCTGGCTCAGAAAGGCGCTGGTTTTGTGGTAATAGAGTTTAATTGTTAGCGGGACTTGTAAGTGCCACTTTCCTCTGTCGCCATCTTCCTGGAAGTCCCCTAGACGTTATAGGTAAAATATAGAGAGAGACTTTAATCAGGATATTGGAATTGTTATGGGAAAACATGACAATTCTATAGAGTTCTTGGCTTATATGAAAGAAAGGAATTGCAGCACACTCCAGTCAGAGAAAAGACAGAGGTTTTATTTAGAAAAGTGAGGAATTTGAGAGGAAAGGCAGGCCTTCATAATAGGTGGAGAGCATCTGAGCAAGATAGTCTTTGCAACTTTATCAGGTTATTTAAGAGAACCTCCAAGATGGAGTGGGTGGGGTCCCTCAGTGGTAGTCTGGACTTTCTCTTAATCTTTTAGATTCCCCAAGGAAATGAGGAGGAATGTTGAGTGGCTGACATCTGACATTTGTTCTCCTCTTGGTCCCTTTGTTTTACTAATCATCTTAGAAATCTGGGGAGGAAAAAGGGCTTAGGAGATTAAGGATGTGGTTCATTGATGTATCTACTTAAGACAGAACACACCCTATAGATATTTAAAACTATTATTTTTCTTTCCTTCCTAATTACTCTCCTTTCTACCTAATATTTTATTTCTTCTATCTTACCTTTGAATGATTAATGTTTTATACTGAATGCACAATTTTCTATTGCTTAACATTTCTCACCTGTAAAATAGGAAGAGTAATAGTATATACCTCATAGGGTTGTTGGGAAACTTGAATATAAATAAAATAAAATTACTAAAGCAATGCCTTTCATGTAGTAAGCATTCAAAAAATTATAGCCAAATTTCAGCATTTTAAAGAATTTATTTACATTTTTCTGAGTAACAGATTAAAACCATACAAGATCAAAGAGAAGAAAACAAATACGGAAGTTAGGCAATTGTCTAGAAAATGATAGTAAAGAACAAAACAATGACAGCAGAAAGTGAAGGATGGCTTTTTAAAGGTATTTTACCAGTATTGAGAAATGGCTTCAAAATATATTTGAAAATAGTTTTTGTATTAATGTGCCAGTATTGGAAAATGACTTTGGTATTAATATATTGGAAAATAAATTGGGAAAATGAATTTGGTATTAATGTATCAAAAATTGGTTTCAAAGTGTACAAAAGAAAAGTAGTCAGGGCCTGGTTACTGTCAGACACTCAGGCAGCTATTATAATTCAGAGTACAGTCACTACCATGTATTTATAATAATTGTTCTGTATCTAGAACTCCAGTGACTTATTTTCAAGTCACTCACCTATACCCACTTTTGGGGGTGCAGGGCTTTACTATCTGTTTCTATCTTTACATCTTGTAATAATAAAATTGCAATATGTTGCAGTGAAATGTGTTCAGTGTGTGGGGAGGAGTAATTCCCCCACCACAAACACACAGAGACAAAGAAAAAAAAAAAAAAAAAAACAAGGGTTCTTGTCCTAAGCTAAGAATAAATATGCATAGCTTGGACAGTTGCTGAAGATTTAAATAAGTTTATTAAAAGATAGAAATAAAGAGAATAGGAATAGCTCCATCCCAGACTGGCACGGAGGGGTGACTCAAATGAGCACACCAAAGAAATTACACGTGGACTCAGCCTTTTTTATACCCATGAGCTCCATCTTGTTCACGTAATCCTGATGTAATAACCGTCCCTGTAAGGTACCTACCTTTAACCCTGTAAGGTAGCTCCCTCAACCAGGTGTGGCAAGGCATCTCTTTTCCTGAAGGGCAAGGTCAAGCCCTGTCCCATCCTCCCTAGATCATCATGTAAATCTGTACTTAGAAAGAGGAAGCCCTAGCTCTCCTCTATGGACTTAATTATTTTGAGCTAGGTTAATTTATATTGGAATAACTGCCTGTTTTAGGCAGAGATCAAGTCCTTTCTTTACCCATGTCTGCCACCATTTTGACACAACTCTTTTTGAAATATATTAATTATTTTCTTTTGAAATACATTAATTGTACCAGTATTGGAATGGCCTAGGAAGATTTGAGAAAACTCTGATTATTAATATATTTCAAAAATAATTGTGTCAAAATGGTGGCAGACCTGGAGAGAGAAAGGCTTGGCTTCGGTCAGGAAGCAAACAGCTATTGAAACTTAGATTGACTTAGCTACATGTAATTAGAAAGCCAATAGGAGAGGAAAACTAGGCCTTTCTCTATCTAAAGACAGATCTACATGATAAGCCAGCTAAGATGGTAGGAGGGGTCAACCTTCATGGAAGGAGACACCTTGCCACACCTTATTGGGGGAGGTAACTTACAGAGTTAAGGGGAGGTACCTTACAGGGACGTTCACTACATCAGAATTACATAAACAAGATGGAGGTCATGGGTATAAAAAGTCCGGTCCACGTGTAAGCCCTTTGGTATATTCATTTCGAATCACCCCCTCATGCCATTTTGGCATGGGGATATATTTCTATTTTCTGTATTTTTATCTTTCTAATAAACTTTTTTTAAATCTTCAGCAATGGTCCAAGCTATGCATATTTATTCTTAGCTTAGGACAAGAATCCACGGTTTTTATTTCTGTTTTTGGTCGTTTGGGCTTTATGTTATGGGTTGGGAGAAAGTGTGTCCGGGACCCTAGCAGGGGTTCCTGGGGAATAGTCTCCGAAACCATATGCTCCCAATCCATAACATAATTCTCTCAAACTGTAACATTAATAAATCAGAGCTTTCCCAAATTTTCCTAGGCCATCCCGATACTGGTACACTTTAGTTTATGGCAAAAGAGTTCAGGCTATTGTTTTCTACCCATAGCTCAGAACAATAACCCACAGCTACAACTCACTGTTACAGTTTTAGAGCTCAACAGGGCCCCAAAAAATGTCTCACCATAACAGGTTATTATTAATATTTTTATTCTTATATACTTTTATTGGTACATTGTATTCTTTCATCATAATATAGTATATAGCAAAAGTAAAAAGGAGGCAAACTGGAAAGAAAAATATAGTTTTAAAATTGAGAAACTTAATTGTCTATTCCCTGAAAGGTCTGTTTTTTCTTAGGAAAAATCCCTCAATAGGCCATACTTTTAATCACAATAGTCCATTTGGCCTGTCCCTTATTAAGCAGTAATTCTCAATAGGCCCATACTTTTAAAATTATAATGACCTACTCCACACCTAAAATTTCTGTGATATGTGGTATACTAAAGGATTCCTCCCAAAAGTCTGACCTTGGGTGGAGCCCAGGCCTCACCTATAAAAGCACTACCTTACATACCAGATAAGCTAACAGAAAGTTTCTGTTTCTGTAAACCTGCTTGCTTATTTTAGCATAATAGATGGCTCACCCCCTCGTGATTTTCTTCCTTATAAACCCTTACCCCAGGTGAGTTGGTGCGCCCCTCTAGTCAGATTTCTGGACTGAGGGTACCTCTGATGGCCAGTGAATAAAGGCTTCATTGGCATATTTCCTTGGACTTTTGAGTATCTCATTTCTGTAAACCTGTATGCAATAATATTTCAGAGTAATAGTAAAATGCATACTTTTAGTAGTAAGTATTTAACTCAGGGACATTATATCTCCCAGAAACAGCATTAGTCCTTTTTACTTATTCTTCTGAATCAAGGTCTCACTAAGTTATTGAGGTTCACATTGAACCTGCCATCCTTCTGTCTCAGCTTCATTAAAACTGAGATTGTAAATAATGGATTTGAGAGATATTAGGGCATTTACTCTACAATATTTACTAGCAAATCACAGCTAGATGCCTAAAACAGATTATATCTAACTTTTTAATTCCAAAAGTTAGTTGACAAAATGCAATTCCTTATTTATTTATTTATTTATTATTTATTATTTTGCTGTACTGGGAATGGAACCCAGGGGCATTGTGCCTAAAATATACTCCCAGCCCTATTTTTTAGTCTTTATAATTTTTTAAACAAGGTCTCACTGAGTTGTAAAGGATCTTGCTAAGTATCTAAGGATGTCCAGTTCTCCAGTCTCCGCCTCATGAATGCTGAAATTACAAGCAAGCCCCACCACACTTGGCTTTCTTTAAGTATTTTAAAATATCTTTGCATAATTGACACACTGAGAAAAATCAAGCAAGGCCTGGAAAATTAGAATAAAGACTTGGACATTTATCCTGAAGATCAGTATATCTCATATTGTAGTTTTTAAACCTCCATTATCAAAATTCACCGAGTTATGGTTTAAGTCAGATTCCTAGGTTTTTCTTTAAGCCTCCAGAATCAGTCTTTGGGGAATTGTATCTGTATATTATAAAGCTTTCAAAGTGATTCTGAAGTGAAATAAATCTTGAGCACAACAAAGAGAGGAGGAATTGTTGTTTTCTAAGCAAGGAAATGCTATTCTAATTTGTGTTTTAGAATGGTAACTATGGTGACAAAGAATGGGAAGAGAACAGGATGGGAGGTGGGAGGAATGGTGAAGAAATCAGAGGCCAGGGGCATTTTTATTTCTTTGTGATGCATTCCTCAAGATGCTTACTTTTCTTGTCATACTGGTATTTGTATGTATCTAAGCTTTATAGTAATTATGATATTGATGGTGGAATTTAATTCACCAAAATCTGCTATAGATATTGGGCCAGTTTTCTTAGCTTTTCATTAGGACAAATGGAAATGCAAGGAGAAGTTTATGGGCATCTACCATTGAAGCATATTTTTCTTTGTAAATATGAATTATATTTCATTTGAAAAGAGCCATATTTTGAAAATTATATGAGCTATCAAATAGGATTGGGATCCTCAGGGTACTATTGTTGCCAGATTAGCCTCCAATCAGCTCTGCTCATATACAAATGCTGTCACTGGGCCCTGTAATAAAATCTTTTTATGGATTTCTCTGATTTATTGGCAGTTTTAGGTTTCTGTCCCCACCTAGCTAATACAACTGTCTGAGGTAGAATATTGAAAACAGGGACCACCTATTCTAGCTCTACTAAGCACTTTTATGGATTTCTAGAATATGTGTACCAGTATTGGGAATGACCTAGGAAAATTTGAGAAAGCTATGATTATTAATATATTTCAAAAATTGGGTGAGGAGCAAATCTGTGTAAGGACTTGGTTTCTGCTTAAAAGCAGGTAACTATTCCAATGTAAATTAACCTAGCTAAAGGTGATTAACAAGTCCATAGGAGAGGAGAACTAGGCCTTTATCTAAAGACAGATCTACATGATGATCTAGGGAGGATGGAGCAGGGTTTGACCTTGACCTTCATGAAAGAAGACACCTTGCTACACCTTGCTGGGGGAGGTACCTCTCAGGGTTAAGGGGAGGTACCTAACAGGGACGTTCACTACATCAGAATTACATAAACAAGATGGAGGTCATGGGTATAAAAGGCCGAGTCCACATGCAGTCCCTTTGGTGTATTCATTTCGAGTCACCCCTCCATGCCAGTCTGGTATGGAGCTGTATTTCTATCCTCTGCATTTCTAACTTTTCCTCTTTTTCTGTGCTTTCCTTTTTTTCTGTTTTTTTGTTTCTTTGGGGAGTTCTTGGGAAATTATTCCCAGGAGTCTAACAAAGATCACTGGGGATAGTTTCCCAATCCATAACAATATGGTTGTGGGGAAACTGTTCCTGGGGACCCTTGCTAGGGTCCCGGACATACATCCCCTCAAACCACAAAACCCAAAATGACCACAACCAGAAAAAAAAAAAAAAAACGTGGGTCCTTGTCCTAATCTAAGAATAAATATGCATAGCTTGGAAGGTTGCTGAGGACTTAAAGAAGTTTATTAAAAAGATAGAAATAGCCAGGCGTGGTGGCGCACACTTGTAATCCCCGCGCTTGGGAGGCGGAGACAGGAGGATCGCACAGGTTTAAAGCCAGCCGTGCTGGTTTAAGAGACCCTGTTTCCAAATAGAAAAATATAAAAAATAGGTCTGGGAGTGTAGCCCAGAGGTAGAAGGGCTTCCAGGAACCCCAGGACCACCAAAAAAAAAAAAAAAAAAAGATAGAAATACAGGAGATAGTTACAGCCCTGTGCCCGAGAGTGGCACAAGGAGGCAATTCGAATGATTTCGCCAAAGAACCCCAATATGTTGAGTTCTTATCCTGACCAAGTCTCTGGCAGGTCCTTTGATATGTAGATATGTTGCCTTATCTCTTGGGGGGGCAGTCCCATCTGGACACAGACCCTCCCAAGATGTGTTAACTTGCTTCTCTGGGATCTGGGGTTTCCCCGCATTCCTTAGGCCATCTGTCTCTCCTTAGAAATGTAGAGACCTCTTCCCTGGCTCCAGCTTTCTTTCCTTCTCTTTAGAAATGTAAATTACAATTTCCTTCTTCCTGACAGTCCTGGCTTTCTTTAATACAAATGATATATTTTCAAAATTGGAATTCTTTCCCAATGATGGTATATTAATACATTTTAAAACCTCTTCCCAATACTAGTACAGCCACAGTTTAAAAATATTCTAAAAAATACAAAATATTAGCTGGTAGTACTAAAGATTTTGGAACTTTACCTCATAAAAAGGTAAGAGTGGAGGGTGTGATTATAAACAGAGACAGGGTCTGGGGTGGCTCAGATTCACACTTGCAACAGGCCCGGCTTGGTGAGCCATAAGGAGCTTCTATCATGAAGCTCACACACAAGGTGCTTAGCCAGACTTGCCCCAGGCTGACCTTTAGCTTTAGGAGGGGCAGGGAATCTCGGAATCTTGTCTGGATAGAGAAAGCAAACAGCTGACTGAAAAAGGTGAGACAGGTCAGGAGCAAGAGTGGCAAAGGCTCAAGCCCATAAAGACACTCCCCATGTTCAGAAAGCCAGGAGATAGTGAGGCCACTCTCATTAAGCCCACACACACAGGATGCAGGGAAGTCAACTTTCTGTGCACCATCCAATACCTCTCTTTTTCTTATATGGGATTCCAGCAATATTCTAAATGCCAAGGTAATTGGATTTAGACTGGGATGTGCTGGGAAGGGGGAAAATCTTGCCCAGACAGACCAGTAAAACCCTATCCTTTCTCTCTCAGATGGGATCTCAGTAATCCAAAGTGGAAGAAAGATCTCCAATAAACCTGGCCACAGTCAATTTTAGCGGCAGCAGTGGAGGCAAAACCCAAAGACCAGGTAGCCCTAGCAAAACAGCTGAGAGAGCTAATAGCAAATGTTTCCTCTGAGAGCAGAGGAAGGGGAAGGGTGTGTTGTAGTGTTTAGAGTTTTATCTGCCATAATCCATTTTTACTGGCTGAGCTTAAAGATATTAAAACAGACCTTGGTAGTAATACCACCAATCTCAAACTGTAGGTGCAGGCATTCAGGTTGCTCAAATCCTCATCTGGTAAAAAGAAACAAATCTCCAAAAACTGGGGTCAAAGTCAAATAAATTTATTCTAAAATCACTAATAGGGACTTGAAAAGGGAGAAATAGAAGGACAAACACCATAAAAGAATTCTAGCTGACCACTAATTCCTCAAAATCCTGGGTTCAAGTTTGTTGTAAGTGTGGTAAATCAGGGTATCTCCTGCATGAATGCCCTCAACAAGAAGGCATAAAAGTCCCTCCAAGGCCATGTCCATGGTGCAAGGTGGACCATTAAAAGTCTGAGTGCCCACAGGTCTGGAGGAACCTGGGGTCCCCAGATCCAAGTTCCCGATAATAAATTCCAGGGCCATTCCTCCAGGCTCCCACTACTGAGTTAAGACTAAAGAACCTTAGGCAATCCTCATGGTGTCATGTCATACTGTCCATTTCCTCATAAATACCAGGGCCAGATTAAGGGTGTTACTCTTCTCTCCTGGCCCAAGGCCCATACGTATAGCTAGAGTCAGGAGCATATCAAGCTAGCATCTAAAACATTTCTTTACTCAATATTTAGCCTGCTCCTGGTGTGACCTCCAATTATCCCATTCTTAGTTATGGTAGAAATTCCAGCTACTCTATTAAAAGGAGATATAATGTCAGGAAATCAAACAAATTTGAGTACAAGCCTCTTCCTTGGTTGTATTTAAAATGGTATGTTTGTCTCATTCTTCCATAAAAGCCCCAAAAGAAAAAAAAATTGTGCTGTCTTTTTTCTCTTTTTCTAGTTGTACTAAAATGAGGTACTGCTCAAATTTTTATCTAAACTAGTCTTATCTAAAATATAAACTTCTAAAATGCTGTCCAGATCATCATAAAAATTAGATCTCTGTGAGATGTGATTAAATACAATATGCATTGCCTTTAGTTTTATTTATTTTTCAGGATTGATATTTTAAAGTGCTAGTAATACATGATGTTTTAATATCCAATGGTAATCTGTAATTCAATTATTAAGTTGGGGAATGGTAAAAATGTAATATTTTAAAATGAGTTTAACTTCGTAAGATTTACAGTAACACTTATCTTTAAAAGATAAACTTTAAACTTCTGTTGTAAGAGAAACATTGTATGTTTTGGGGTATTGTTTTTTGATTAGTTCCTATATAGGAATGTGTTTGTGGGAAATTTGGGTGCATATGTCATAAAGATGGTTTTATTTGTTAAAAGACAGTGAGTTTCTATTGAGCCTACCTCTTTTAAGACCTCTGCAGGCCATTCTATTTATACTTATATTTGGCCCATGGTTTCTAAAGTATGTGGTTAAGTTTATCTTGAACAGAGTTAAAGCCATCAAGTTCTAGAATGAGGCTCCAGATAAAATCTAAGATGACATTTATTGAAGCCCCTTGCACGGCCATAAAGACTCAAGTCATTCACTCATCTGACTCCCCCAAGGCTGAACTCCTTGCATACACTCTAAAGCTGGAGCCCCACTTCATACCTTCTCAGCACTGAAACACTTAATGACAAATTTTTGCATCCCTATACTTTTGCTATAGGTGTATGCAAGTAGTAAAAGTAGGGGGGGATTAATAGGGATTGGGCTTATATTTATTGTTAATAAGAGCTGTAAAATTAATAAAAATCTCTATGTTTACCTTTGGCCTTACAAGTGTCAGGAAGTTAATAAAAAGAGGGGTGATTGTACCACTAATGGGAAATGACTTCAAAATATATTTTAAAAAAACTTGCGTATTAATGTTCTGATATTGGGAAATGGCCTCAAAATGTATTTGAAAATTGTTTTGTTATTAATGTGCCAGTACTGGAAAATGATGTTGGTATTAATGTATTGGAAAATGAATTTTGTATTAATGTATTGAAAATTGGTTCCAAAATGTAAAAAGTATTCAGGGACTGATTACTGCCAAGCACTCAGGCAGCTGTTATAATGCAGAGTACCTTCACTAAAAGTAATTAGCAAGTAGATTGATGAGTTGGGATCTAGGACCTTCATATTCTAAAAACAGGTTACATAATAAATAACATTTATCAGAAAAGCTAAGAATTCCCCAAGAGTGCAGGAGGAGAGTTCAGAGTGTAGAAAGAGGGTATAGGTAGTACTGGGTTCCTGGAAACCCTTCTATTTCTGGAATATACTTCCAGACCTATTTTATATTATTTTTATTTGGAAAAGGGGTCTCTTAAGACAGCATGGCTGGATTTGAACCTGTGCGATCCTCCTGTCTCTGCCTCCCAAGTGCAGGGATTACAAGTATGCATCACCATGCCTGGCCTCAATTTTTATATTTTTATCAGTGCTTTTTAATCATACATTAAGAAGTTCCACAGTCCACAGAGTGTGGTGGTGCACACTTGTAGACCCAGAACTTGAGAGGCTGAGACAGGAGGATCATACAGGTTCAAAGCCAGCCTCATCTACTTAGTGAGGCTCTCAGCAATTTAGTGAGACCCTGCTTCCAAATAAAGTATAAAAATTAGGGCTGGGAGTATAGCCTGGATGTAGAAAATCCCCTGGGTTCCCCCCCAGAGTACCATAAAAATTGATAGAGGCATGTGTGCACACAACACTTTGCTGAACCCTCCCCTAGCTCCCATGCCACTCCTTCTTCTTCTCCCTGCATATGGATGGTATTCATTCAATCACAAAAATTGAAAACTCAGGAGTTTTACCTCTAATGTGAAAGCTAGGGAGACAAAGGAAGGAATCTAGACAAAGGAGAAGAAACTTTAGTGGAATAAGGAAGGAGACTTATGAGTCATGGAGAAAGGGAGAATCCATTAGAAAAACACTTAAATGGACATGATGTACATACACAAATTTATCAATGTCAATCTCAGTGTTGTGGAATAAGATGTTTTGCAAGGAGTTTGTTACTTTTTTGTAAGAGTTACCCAAGAGTCAAGATTTAAAATTGACTCAAGTTTAATCTCTATTTGTTACTTGTGAAAGTATAGTTTTACATAGATTGTTACAGGTTCAATGAACAATAGCCCACATATTGTTGACTGTAGTATTTTCGTGACATAATTGTTTTTATTGCATTGATAATAAATTTTGCATCAGTATAATTCTGCAATTCTTTTCATTCTTTTTAAATCCTAGTTTTGGCAGTACATGTTAGCCTCAGTAACTCAGAAAGCTGATGGAGGGGAATTGAAAGTTTAAGGCCAATCTTGACAATTTTGCCAGACTCTGTCCAGATAAAAAACACAAAGAGCTAGGGATATAGTTCAGTGATAGGTAACTGCTGTTTTCATCCTAGTATCATACCAGCATTGGGAATGGCCTAGGAAGATTTGAGAAAGCTCTGATTATTAATAAATATATTTCAAAAATTGGATGAGGGGCAGATCTATGGAAGGACTTGGTTTCTGCCCAGAAATGGACAACTACTCTAATGTTAATTAACCTAGCTAAAGGTAATTAACAAGTGGAAAGAGAAGGGAAGCTAGGACTTCCTCATTCTAAAGACATGTTTACATAATAATAGATAATCAAGTTTGAGTGGGAGGAGGGCATCACCTGCAGGAAAGGAGAAACTTGGGTGTAAACTAAGAGTCCTGTGAGAAAATTAAGAGGATAGACTTTACCTATGTCAGAGTTATGTAGGAAAAAGCAAGATGGAGGCTGTCATGTCTATAAAAAGGCTGTTCTTGGTTTTGTATGTCAGTGAATTCATTTAAAACACCACCCATGCCACTCCTGAATGTTATGGGGCTGTGACTATCTTCTGTATTTTTATATTTTTAATAAACTCTTTTAAATCTCCAGCAAGAGTCTGGGCTATTGTATATTTATCCTTAGCTCAAAATAAGAACCCATTTTTATTTTAGGAAAATTGTTTCCAGGGGTCTAACAAAGGTACCTAGGGACTGTTACCCTAAAAGGTAACCCTCACCCCCAAACAGTAACATTCATCTTTCACCATGACATCTTAAACCGTAACAGTATCATAATTAAAATAATAATTTATTTGTGACACAAAAGTGAAACACAACTAATTAATTTAAACTATGCTTGATAAATATTTTTAAGGTTTAAATTGAAAAGTAAGGAGAGTTTGGTATGTTTCTTAATATGTGAGTACATTATTATATATGAAGGTTAGCTTTAGAATTAATATAGTCATTACATTTTGACATTGCACATTAATTCAAAAACTATGTCCTAAGCACTCATCTTCTTATTTGAAGGTCAATAATGGGGATAGAGAGGAACTTGTAAGGCAATCTCAGACACAATCTATTCACAAAGTCAGGACACACACCACATGTGAGACTTGGATAATAAGGTATGTGATTGAATACAAGATTGGAGAGGACCAAAAAGAGTGACCAGAGTTTTCAGAGGATGCAAAATGTTTTAATAGATATTAAGGTCAGAATGTAAGAATTTAAACTGTCATGAATGAAAGGTGGAATTTTGACATGAAAAAATAAAAGGGAAAATCAGTCCAATTATAAAATAGAAAAGTATGGAAAAATCTGTGTCTGTAACCTTAGTTGATTCTCTCACAACCAAAGCTAGATGTTGGGTCTCTCATAAAAAAATATAAAAAAAATGTCTGCTTCTTATATAGTAATTATTATGTCAGGTATTTTTAAGGTACTTTACTCATTAAATCTCCATGGATAATCATATTGAATTTTTTTATGGTAGGGAGGTAGAAATAATATCTCCAGTTTATAGGCTCTACTTTATAGGCTGTGGGCCTGTTCAATTCACAGAGCGAATGTGCTGGAGTCAGGAGTCAAGCTTCTTTCTCTTGATTTAGTATTTCTAGTGCTTTTTCTAGAGTTTTTTTTATACTCATAATTTTTTTTTAACATTTCAAAGAGGGTGTACTCATTCGAGTCATCCCTCCATGACAGTCTAGTATGGAGCTGTACCTATTCTCTGTATTTATATCTTTTAATAAACTTCTTTAAATCTTAAAAAAAATCTCAAAGAGCTTTTGCTATTGTAACTGATAGCTATCATGTGTTTCCAAATTAAAAAAAAAAACTAAGAAAGTTATTTATTAATTTTTAAATATGCCCTTATTTATGCATTTTAATTATATATACTAGTGAGGTTCAAAATGATACAAATACACATGGACACAGCATGTGAGTTATTTCCCTCTAGATCTCCTTTCACTCTCCTCATACATGTTAATGAGATGGGTAGTGATACCTTCATAAGTGGACATAGCATTATCTGAACTGTTCCCTTTTTAAATCCTCCTTTTCTCCCTACTATCCTCTCTTTCTGAATCCTCTTCCACTATTCTGATAGACCCTCTCTTCTACTCATTTTCAAAAATAAAATCAGAGCTGGGAATTGTGGTGCATGCTTGTAATCTCAGCATTGGGAGGTTGAGACAGGAAGATCCAAGTTCACAGACAGTCTCAGCTACTTAATGAGGGTCTTTGCAACTCACTGAGATCCTGTTTCAAAATAAAGAATAAAAAATAGGACTGGCAGTGTACCTTGGGGGTAGAGTGCCCCTGGGTTCCATTCTCAATACTTCAAAAAAAGAAAGAAAGAAAGAAAGAAAGAAAGAAAGAAAGAAAGAAAGAAAGAAAGAAAGAAAAATATATATATAAAACGAGAATAAGTTCTGAGCTGCTAAGGGCTATAGTAGGAAAAGAAAATGGGTGTGAATATGAAAGAATAATATTCTTTTATTTTTATTTATTATTTTTTTTGCAGGTCTGGGAATGGAACCCAGAAGCATTTGACCTCTGAGCTATACCCCCTGCCCAATTTTGTATTCTTTATTTTGAAACAGGGTCTCACTGAATTGCAGAGAGCCTTACCAAGTAGCTGAGGCTGTCCACAAACTGCGATCCTCCTGTCTCAGCCTCCCAAATGCTGGGATTACAAGCATGCATCACCAAGCATGGCTGAGAATAATATTCTTAAAATGATAGCATTGTCTTGCATATATTATATCTTGATGGACCCAATGTCAATATATCCATTTCAATACATTACAATTTTGCTAGATGTTGCCACTGGAGAAAATTGTGTAAAGAAAGCACATATTAATGTATTGGTTTTAAAAATTGCTTCATATAAATTTATGATGAATCATATGAAAGGAAGAGAGCTTAATTAAAATAGCAGTGATGTATTAGAGTTCCCACTTCTATATGCTCTTGCCAGCATTTGTTGTTATTTGTGTTTTTAATGATTGCCATTCTAATAGAGGTTAAGTAAAATCTCAGGATGGTTTTGATTTGCATTTCTTTTATTGCTAATAACATTGAATATTTTTCATACATTCATTAACCATTTATATTTCTTCTTTTGTAATATGTCAATTTAATTTTACTGATCATCTCTTGATTGGTTATTTGTTTTCTCAGCAGTGAGTTTTTTGAGTTCTCTGTATATTCTAGATATTAGTCTACTATGAGAGAAATAGTTGTTAAAAATGTTCTTCCCAATATATGGAAGCTAGGGAGAAATGAGACTCATCATTAGCAATCAGAGAGATTCAAATAAAAACTACTCTGAGGATCACCTAACTCCAATGAGAATGGCAATCATTAAATCACAAATGAAAACCAATACTGGTAAGAATGTTGAAAAGTCAAAACTCTAATATATTGCTGGTGGGATTGAAAATTAGTGCAAACACTTTGGAAAATATTTTGGAGAATCCTTAGCAGAATGTGAACATACCTATCCTATGATCCAGCAATACAACTTCTAGATATCTACCCCCCAAAATGTAAAATAAACTACCAAACTAATGTATGCATATCTATGTTCATAGCTGCACAATTTACCATTTCCAAACTCTGGAATCAGCAAAGATATACATCAACTGATGAGTGGATTAAAAAAACTATGGGATATTTACACAATGAAATTTTACTCAGCTATAAAAAAGAACAAAATTTTGTTATTTGCAGGGAAATGAATGAAACTGGAGAATATTATGTTAAGGAATATTAGTCAGTCACAAAAATAAGAAAAAATGAATGCTCTCCCTAATATGCAAAACTAGGGAAAAAAGAGTCATAGGAAGAACTCTAAACAAAGAAGGTGAAACCATAGATGAATAAATAGGGTGATATAACCAAGAGGATGGGTGGAGAAAAGGAAATTTTCTAATGTACACAATGTACATTCATAAAAATATCAAATAATTCAGTAAGCCAAGCATGCGAATAAGCAAGGGGGGAGGCAATGGATTGTGAGTTAGGGAAGGGCTAAATGAGTGATGTGTGCAAGTATGCATCAACCATCCTGTACCTAATTAAGCTGTATGTTTGCAATGTACCAATAAAAATAACAATAATGAAACTTATAAACTGTCATATGTAAACATCAATAGAATTTTAATTACAATAATTGTATTTTAAAAATAAATTAGTAAGGAGGGTAGCATGGCTTTACATTATCACATGTCTCTAATTTCTATCTCCATAGATGGTAGGACCTGAATATGTACTTCTACATTAACACTACTGCACTATAACATGCTATGTAGCCTTTTAAATGCCCTACTTTGTACTTATCAAAGAAAGAGAATACATAAAGGAAGAAATATTTTACTGATATGAAAAAGCTTTGACTTTACAAACAAAATAGAAAGATCTGAGGAATCCCCTGTACTTCATAGATCATGTTTGGAAAACTGATACCCTGTACTATACTGCCTCTTGATAGGAATGTTTGATACTGGTATAATATTAATTGTGCTAATATTTCAGTTTCAGCTCCAAGGCAATTATTACTAAGTTACTCCCCAAGTCACTGTTAAAATATGTGAGCGCAAAACTTCTTTCACAGGCTGAGAGACCTAAAAGCTCCCAAGTGATCATAAAGTAAGCAAAACAAACTGTTCCAACTGCTACAATTTGTTTGCTCACTCCCTGCTGAAGATTTATGGATGTCTTATTTCAAAAAGAACACTGTATGAGGAAAAGATGTGTGGGGGAAAGATAGTGCAGCAAAGGATAAACTAAAGAAACTTCCATTTGAAACATTCTTTTGAAACGCCAAGATATTATGCTCTGGGAAATGATGTAATTGGGAAGCAGAAAAGGAAACTGGAACACTACAGTTTTTAGCAAAATCTGTAGGAGTCCCTTAACCCTTATCAGCCTTTCTCCAACCATTCTCTTGGCCAAAGTTGTGACAGAAAAAAATTGAAGAGAAAATTTTGATATTTATAATTGTAGTACAAATATGAACCAGTCAAGCCTTTTAGCTTAGTAATAGAGTGCAACTCAAATTAATAATATACGTTTAGTACTAAATTATTATTTTTTCACTTTCTCTAATACCAAAGCTAAGAAATTGAAAATGTGTGATAAAATACTAAAAAGGTTATATGAATATACTAGATCTAAAACAAACCTGAATCAAGTGAACATAAAACTTTGTGTATTAAGAAATCAAACAAGGTTACTGGAAGAAATTCAATTAATTAATGTTACTAGGAGTTTAGAAACCATATTTAAATAAACTTGTGAAAATTAAATTTTGCAGATGAAATTTAAAGAGTGATCATAGCTAATTTTGTGTTTGACATTCCCAGGTCAAATATGCACTTTATCGTTATGAACTGGTGCTTCAAAATAATTTAATAATAGCTTCCAGTTATTAAGGGCATGCATACTTCACCACATATTTGTTGCATTGTCTCTGCTCTTCATAAAATTCCTAAAGATCTGCTGTCATTATTTTCATTCTATATTTGAGAAAATTTAGGCTCAGAGCCACTAATTACCTTGACCAAATTCATACCATGACAATGTGGAGGATTTAATATTAATTATGTAATCCAGTTGTTTTAATTAAAAAGCCAAGATTTTATGTTGCCTTCTCTTTCAATGTGGGTATTTCAGATGATTCTGCAGTAGGCCTTCCCCAGATGTTATCCATTTTTTAAAAAAATTATGTTAGTGAAAGGCCAACCACGGAGATTTCACCAAAGAAAATTATAAATCTCAGAAACACTAAAATATGAAAATGGAAGCCACATTTTCTATTTTTCTAAATGAAAGAACTGTCTAGAAATTTGCATAAAGTATCCTAAAATGAAGATATTTTCAGAGCAATGACAAAATAATAATTTTCTAAAGATGCTATAACCACACACTACAAACTAAGTAATTAAAACAAGGGACATTTACTTCCTCATAGGTTTGAAGGATAGAAGTCTCATATCAGTACCTGGTGTGGGGGTGTATCCTTGCAATCCCAGCATTTGGGAGACTGAGACTGGAGGATCACAGTTCAAAGGCAGCCTCAGCTACTTAGGCACTCCACAACTTAGTGTGACCCTGTTTCCAAATAAAAAAAATAAGGCAGGGGGTGTATGTAGTTCTGTTGTTGAATGCCCCTGGGTTCCATCCTTAGACTTGCAAAAGAAATGAAGTCTCATAACATTGTGTGTATCATGGCATATGCCCTCTAAAGGTCCAAGGGAAGGATTATTTTTTTTTGCCTTTTTTAGTTCTTGTGATTGCTTGAAATCACTGGCATTGTTTCACTTACAGTTTCATTATTTCTATCTTTGCTCTAGTCATCACAAAATCTTACTATTGTGTACCTGTTTATTAATATGGCATTCTTCTCTGTGTTCTTCTATGTCAAGTTTTCTCAAGTTTTCCTCTTCTAATGTGCACATTTTTAGATTGAGGCACAACCTAATTCACTAAGAAAGACCTCAACTTAACTAATTATACACACAAACTATTTCCAAACAGGTTCTTTGTTCACCTGAAGCTATAAAGATTTTTTCAGGTATAGTATCCAATCCACTCCAGGCAGTAAGCTGAGATGAATAGAGAGAAGATCTCAGACCAGAGATTTGTCTCGTATTTGCTTTTGGGGAGGTTGAGGAGTGAGATGTAAGGCCCTTCTTATTTCACAAGTACCCTTGTTTGTAAAATAAAAAAAAAATTATTTGGCAAGGAGACCTTATATAAATTACTATTCCATTAAGATAACTATTTTTCTCTATTTTTTATGGGAATATAACTTCATCTAAAATTATTTCATCTGATAAATATTTTGTGTCCCTCTATATAAAAATGAATTATTTAAAGGCATAAATCTTATCACTTTTATTTGAAATTTAATTTCTAATGCCAAGAACAGTAACTGACATGAAGGTCTCAAATAAATGCTTAGTTAATGGTTAGACTTTTTGTCTGTGACTGGTACAGGAACTGGAACCCAGGAACAAGTACATAATAGGGAAATTCTCTACTACTGAGCTAAGATCTGATAGTTGTATAGATAAATTCTGATTCTCAGTATATTAAATTTATTAGGGTGTTCAACTTTGCTATTAATTCTGCTTCCATTAATATTTATTGCTTGGATTCTATTTTCCAGGCATATTATATATAATTTTATATCTTATATAGCACTAAAGATACAATTACAAGGATATTATGATTAATATTTTCAGATTTCTAAGAACATAAATAATAGTATATATAGGACATGGATAATCCTTAGAAATTGATCATATGATATCTCAAGAACAAAACAATTTATCCAAAATAATAGTTTGGGTTGTGCTGTGGGTGCACCCATAAAACTAAGATGTAATTGTCCATTAACTGTTTAGACCAACATTGAATATAAATCTAAAACTAAAGTTTAACACTAAACAGCATGGAATTATGCCTAAGTTTGAGATAAATAAAATAAAGCAGAAATTGTCATCATTATTTATTAAAAATGATACTAAAAGTACATGTTTTGACTAGGCAGAGAGAAAAAAGCTAGATGACCGAGGGCTCAAATTTAACTTGTATAAAACAATTAAAATATACCAAAAAGTGCAGCTAAGTAAATAAAATACAATGAGTTTATATATTTTATTGAGCAAATAATATTAAAAAGGCATTTAGTATTACAGGGATGATTCAATAATAGTTTACAAGATAGAATGATGGCAAAGTCAAAATCCCCAGTGATCCCTATACCCTTGAATACTAGGGTAAAATAAATCATCCAGATAAATTCTAAAAAAATACAAATGAAATGTTTTTATATTGCTCATAAATAAACACTTTTTACATCACTTCTCAGTTTTTTTATAAGATAAAATATCAAAAGATTTGTAATCAATTATACTAAGGCAGAATGAAGAATATTCTTTCCCTGACTGGCGAAGACTGGGTCCCTCAAGCTCTTTGATAAAGTTCCAGTGAGAGGAAGATTCCTGCAAGGCAGGAAGATAAGAACTATACTATACTGACTCTCTTTTGTATTCTGTGTTCTAATTGGATTATTAATCTAGCCAAATGATACGAGGGTCTCAATGAGATAGGCTGTTCTTTGCATATGAAGATGTTCAGGAAAAAGGGTATTAAGAAACATGGAAATTACTTAAAAATTCATAAAATCTTAAATAGTAAGAATATGACTAGCATAAATTGAAATAATTACAGTTGTTTATAGATCCTAAGTATTTTGCAAAGAAAGCCTGACATGATGCCTGCTAAATTAATTGAATCAGGGAACCAGAGTTAATCAAGATATACCCCCACACCACATAGGAATGATATAGGATAGAGAATAGAAAGAATTTAGGAAAAGTTGCTTTGGGCACAAAAATAGACTTACAGAGAGTTTGGGTAGGCAGGGACCTCTTTGTTCACTGCTCACTGAAGCACAAAATAATTTTCTTATTTAATAATTAAATAGGTATTATATACAATTAGGTGTAGACTTTCTCTGTTAGAAAAATAGAATGAATTTAGTGTGGATTTGGTGGTTAGGTTATAATAATAAGTTAAAGAATATTCAGTTGTTAAAATAGCAGAAAATATTAGCAGTTAATTTTATTTTATTTATTTTGTATATAAAATATGTTTTTATTTATTTATTTTTGTGCTACTGGGGATGGAACCCAGAGGCATTGTACCTCCAAGTGACATCCCCCAGCCCTATTTTGTTAGTATTTTTATTTTTTATTTTTTAATTTTTTTATTTTATTGAAAGTAAATGTTATACATTTAATCTGTATTTGGTGCCTTCTCTCACCCCTCGTTCCCCTTCCCCCCTCCCGATACTTAATACCCAGGCTAACCTTGCTATATTCATACTTTTATACCTAATTGGAAATAGCCGCTCATCAATCAAGTTTAGCCTCCTTCCTCACTTAGATTTCCATTCAAACTTTGCTGAGATTTCCCTTCCATTATCTGGAGTCCCTCTGATATCCCCAATGCTCACTCATTTGGGCATATTAGAGGAAACATATGTCCCTTCTCTTTCTGTGTTTGGCTGATTTCACTTAACATAATGCTTTCCAGCCCTTTCCATCTTCTTATGAATGACGACGTGATTTTGTTCTTCTTTATAGCTGAATAGAATTAAATTGTGTGTATTTCCCATAAATTTGCAAACCATTCATCTGTTGATGGGGGCCTAGGTTGTTTCCAAATTTTGGCAATTACAAATTGTGCTGCTATGAACATAGTTATGCATATGTTACTGTAGTTCTCTGTTTTCAACCCCTTTGGAAAAATACCCAGGAGTGTTAAAGCTGGATCATATGGTGGATCTATTCCCAGTTTTCTAAGGAATCTCCACACTGATCTCCATAGTGGCTGAACTAGTTTGCACTCCCACCAACAATGTAAAAGAGTTCCTCTTTCCCCACATCCTCGCCAGCATTTATTATTGTTTGATATCTTTATGCTTGCCAATCTGACTGGGGTTAGATGGAACTCAATGTAGTTTTGATTTGCATCTCCCTGATGGCTAATGATGAAGAACATCTTTTCATGTATCTATTGGCCATTTATATCTCTTCTTTTGTAAAGTGTCTATTCATTTCAGTTGCCCATTTCTTTATTGGGTTGTTTGTTTTGCTAGTGCAGAGTCTTTTGAGCTCTTTGTATATTCTAGATATTAGCCCCCTATCTGAGTGGTGACTGGTAAAGATCTTCTCCCATTCTGTAGGCTTCCTCTTTAGGTTCCTGATGGTTTCCTTTGATGAGAAGAAGCTTTTTAGTTTGATGCTATCCCACTTGTTGATTCTTGCTTTAATTTCCTGAGCTTTGGAGGTTTTGTTGAGAAAGTTACTGCCTGTGCCTATATGTTGTAGTGATGAGCCTATGTTCTCCTCTAATAACTTCACAGTCTCTGGTCTGATTTCTAAGTCTTTTATCCATCTCGAGTTGATTCTTGTGCATGGTGAGATATAGGGGTTTAGTTCCATCTTTCTACAAATGGATAGCCAGTTCTCCCAGCACCATTTGTTGAAAAGGCTGTCTTTTCTCCAGTGTATGAATTTGGCCCCTTTGTCAAATATTAATTGACTGTAGGTGTGTGGATTTGTTTCTGTATCTTGTATTCTGTTCCACTGATTAGTGTACCTGTTATTGTGCCAGTACTATGCTGTTTTTACTACTACTGATCTATAGTATAGTTTGAAGTCTGGGATTGTGATGCCTCCTGTGTGATTCTTGTTGCTGAGAATCTCTTTGGCTATTCTGGGTCTTTTATTTCTCTATATAAAGGTCATGATTGATTTTTATATGTCTGTGAAGAATGTAGTTAGTATTTTAATGGGAATTGCATTGAATCTATTAATCATTTTTGGCATTGAATCTATAAATCATTTTTGGCAGAAAGGCCATATTGATGATATTTATTCTGCCTATCCATGAGAAAGGGAGGTCTTTCCATCTTCCAAGGTCTTCTTCAATTTCTTTCTTTAATGTTTTATAGTTTTTGTTGTAGAGGTCTTTTACATCTTGGGTTAGGTTTATTCCTACGTATTTTATTGGTTTCGAGGGTATAGTGAATGGGATTGATTAATTTATTTCTTTAATTGTGCATTCATTGTTGGTATAAGGAAAACCCTCTGATTTCTTTAGGTTGATTTTGTATCCTGCAACTTTGCTGAATTTGTTAATTATCTCCATAAGTCTTTTGGTTGAGTTCTTAGGGTCTTCTAGGTAAAGGATCATGTCATCTGCAAATAAGGATAATTGTAATTCCTCTCTTCCTATTTGAATTCCTTTGATTTCCTTCTCTTGTCTTATTGCTGTGGCAAGAGTCTCAAGGACTATATTTAAGAGGAGTGGTGATAGTGGACATCTTTGTTTTCTTCCTCATTCTAGGGGAAATTCTTGCAGTTTTTCCCCATTCAGTATAATATTGGCTTTGGGTTTGTTGTATATTGTCTTAATGATGTTGAGGTGTGTTCCTGTTATTCCAATTTTCTGTAGTGTTTTTAACATGAATGGGTGTTGGATTTTGTCGAAGGCTTTTTCAGCATCTATTGCTATGATGGTGTGGTTTTTATTCTTGATTCTATTTATGTGGTGGATGACTTGTATTGATTTGCATATGTTGAACCAACCTTGTTTTTCCGGGATGAAACCAAGTTGGCCATGGTGTATTATTCTCTTGATATGGTTTTGAATGTGTATGGCTAGTATTTTGTTTAGAATTTTTGCATCTATGTTCATTAAAGATATTGGTCTGTAGTTTTCCTTTCTTGAGGTATCTTTTTTTGGTTTGGAGATTAATGTGATACTGGCCTCGTAGAAGGAATTTGGGAGAGTTCCATCTCTTTCAGTTTCCTGGAATAAGTTATGAAGTATTGGTATTAATTCTTTACTGAAGGCTTTGTAGAATTCAGCTGCAAACCCATCTGGGCCTGGGCTTTTCTTTGATGGAAGAATTTTTATTGTCATTTCTATTTCATCGTTTGCTATTGGTTGGTTTAGGCTTATTATGTCCTCTTGGTTCAGTTTAGGTAGGTTAACTATGTTTAGGAATCTATCGATTTCTTCCATGTTTTCTTGTCTATTGGAGTATAAATTTTCAAAGTAGTTTCTGAAAATCCTTCAAATTTCTTCACTATCTGTGGTGATGTCTCCTTTTTCATTTCTTAATTTGGTAATTTGCATTGATTTTCTTTTTCTTTTGGTTCGGTTGGCCAGGGTTTTATCAATTCTCTTAACCTTTTCAAAGAACCAGCTTTGTGTTTTGTTGATTCTTTGAATTTTTTTTCTCTATTTCATTTATTTCTGCTCGAATTTTAATAATTTCCATTCTTCCGCTGGCTTTGGGGTTGGACTGTTGCAGTCTTTCTAGGTCCTTGAGTTGTGCCAATCGGGTCTGAACTTGGTGATTCAGAGTGTTTCTTATGTGGGCTCTCAATGCATTGAACTTTCCTCTTAATACTGCCTTCATAGTGTCCCAGCGATTTTGGTAAGTTGTGTCTCTGTTTTCATTTATTTCCAAAATTTTCTTTATTTCTTCCCTAATTTCTGGTCTTACGCATTTATCATTCAATAGTGTATCATTCAGTCTTTATGTATTTGCATAGTTTCTTTTGAGTTTCTTGTTGTTGATTTCTACTTTAATTGCATTATTATCTGAAAATAGGCAAGGAATTATGTTACATCTTTTGAATATGCTGGTGCTTTCTTTGTGTACCAGGATGTGATCTATTTTGGAGAAGGTTCCATGGGCTGATGATAAAAATGTGTATTCTGTAGTTTCTGGATGAAATGTTCGGTATATGTCTATTAGGTCCTTTTGGTTTATAGTTTTCTTTAGTTCTAAAGAGTCTTTACTCAACTTTTGCCTTGAAGATCAATCCAGTGGTGGAAGAGGCGTATTGAAGTCTATCAGAATTATTGTATTTGGGTCTATTTGAGATCTGACTTCCTGAAGGGTTTGTTTTATAAACGTGGTTGCCTTCACATTTGGAGCATAAATGTTTACTATCATTATATCATCTTGGTTTATTGTTCCTTTTAATAAAAGGAAGTGACCTGATTTGTCTCTTCTGATGTCTTTTAGTTTAAAGTCTATTTTGTTGTATATCAGGATTGCTACCCCTGCCCTTTTTTGTTCTCCAGTATCATGGTATATCTTTTTCCATCCTTTCACTTTCAGTCTGTGAGTGTCTTTGCCTCTTCGGTGAGTTTCTTGAAAACAGCATATATTTGGGTTATGTATTTTGATCCACATTGCCAATCTATGTCTTTTGATTGGTGAGTTAAGTACACTGACATTAAGAGTTATTATTGAAATATGATTTTTGTTCTCTGTCATTTTGTTATGTCATCAGTTTGGTAGGTTTATCTTTCTTCCTTACTTAGAAGCCCCTCTGATCACTTTTCTCTCTTCTCTGGTTCTGAAGTCTGCTTCTTTTTTCTTCTTTATGATTTATTTCTTTAAGTATTTTCTCTAGTTTTGGCTTTGAATTCATAATTTTTTTTGAGATTTTGTTTATCTTGAAACACTTTTATTTCACCATCAACTTTGAATATTAATTTTGCTGGATAGAGCAGTTTTGGTTGGAAGTAATTTTCTTCCAAGGTCTGAATCATGTTATACCAGTCTCTCCTTGCATTCATGAGCTGGGTTTTATGGTCTGGGGTGATTCTTATTGTTTTGCCTCTGTATGTCACCCGACCTTTTGTTCTCACTGCTTTTAAGATCTTTTCCTTGGCCTCTATGTTAGTCATTTTGACTATTTTTTTTGCGTGGGGAGGTTCTTCTTTGATCTTGTCTTAATGATGTTCTGTATGTCTCTTGAACATGAAGATCTATCTCTCATTCCATATTTGGAAAATTCTTTGAAATTATTTCTGTGAAGAGATTACAGATACCCTTGGTCTGTACCTCTATCCCTTCTTCAATGCCTTTTATCCATAATTTAGTGCGTTTCATGTTGTCCCAAATTTGCTGTGTTTAGGTTTTGTTGCTGTAATGACTTCTGCATACTACTGACTGTCTTTTCAATGTTGGATGAACTGTCTTCTAACAGTGATATTCTACTTTCCATTTCCTCTAATCTTCCAGAATTTTTTTCTATTGCTGACTTGATTTATTGACTCTTTCATTTCATTCCAAACCTCTTTCTGATTCTTTTTTAGTATTTCTAACTCACCTTTCATCTCCTCTAAACTTGTTTTAAATCCTTTCATCATATTGTAGATCAAGATTCAGAACTCCTCTTCTTGCATTTCTTGTAGGTCAGTATTCGTGATTTCTGTCATTTCTCCATAATTCCTAGTTCTCGTATTTTCAAATTTCTCAGGTCTGCTTTTCTGCTGTCTTCCCATCATTATTGGGTATTATTTTTAGCCCAGTCTTTGCATTAGGACTTTAGAAAAGACTTATTCCCCCAGGAAAAAAAAAAAAAAACCTTATTCCCCCAGAAAACCAAAGACCCAAAAAGTAAAACAAACAATACCAAACCGCAATAGTTTAAAATAAAATATAAAAGGATAGAAAAATAGTAAAAAAAAAAAAAAAGAGATAACTGTCCTACTATGTTGCTGATATATGATAAATCTTGTATTTGCTTGTAGTGTCCTCTTGTGGCCCCGTGCAGGTATCACGCCTTAAGCGCTCTTCTTTGGTCCCGGAGTTGAACTGGCTTACTTTGCGCACACTGGCACTCACACATATCATACTCACTGTGTCCTTGCCAGGTCTGTGGCTCCTCTGAATTCACGCTGGCAGTCCAATCTGTGGCTCTGAAGCTCTGGCAGCGCTCCCGTATCCTTTTGACCACGGTGAGCAAGTCCACTTCCTGGTCCCTGCTGATCTCCAGGCGTATCTATGGGGCCACCTTTGTTGGGTGAACAGTGCAGCTCAGGAGCTCCAGTTTGCTAGAAACTTCAGGTATTGGAACTCTCTGATCACTTTCAGACTTTAGAACTTCTCTGGGAATGTTAAAGATCCAAAAGTCCCATTTGGGCTAGTGGCGCTGAGGCCGACTGCACCTGTGCCTGCACTACGCCGGCCGCCAAGTCTTCAGCTCACTATTTGCTTTCTTTCTGTGTTGTGGTGAATCTTGCAGTTCTGTTGCTGGATTTTTTTTGCCGTACTTCCCAAGTCTGTTTTGGATCATACGTTTAATTTTTTCTTTATTAAGACACTTCTGTCTCAGTAGTTGAACTTAATTTGCTTCAGCTAGTGAGTAATGCTGCGTCTCTCCATCGCCATCTTGTGATTCTAGCAGTTAATTTTAGAAGTAGATATAGTAAGTTTCATATTTAGTAGTTAAGTTAGAGGGTAGAATAAGTTTAGTTTAAGTTTATTATGTGTGATAGAGAGTGGCCAAGCAGGGTCTACTATTTGGTGTTTTTTGAACAAAGATCAAAAGAACTAATTGAGAAGATAATTTATTTTTTATATTTATTTATTTATTTATTTATTTATTTATTTATTTATTTATTTTTTGCGGGTCTGGGGATGGAACCCAGGGGCATTGGACCTTCAAGCTATATCCCCTTCCCTATTTTTAGTCTTTTTATTTTGAAACCGGGTCTCACTGAGTTGCAGAGGGCCTCACTAAGTAGCTGAGGCTGTCCGCGAACCACGATCCTCCAGGTCTCAGCCTCCCGAATGCTGGGATTACAATCGTGCGCCAACACGCCCGGCTGAGAAGATAATTTAAAAGGCTTCAGGAAAAAATAAAATGCATACACTGTATTTTGAAATATGAGATATAAAAATAAAATGCTTTGTTTGCTTTAAAGATGTGTCCTTTCTAATAAAAAAGCCCCTTGGTTTAACTTTCGGTTTGAATTGTCTTTGCAGAGCTCCATTGTTAAATAGGTTAATAATTAGAAAAGAATTGATTTTGTTACTGGGTAACCAGAATAAATTGTATGATGCTAATTTGTATAATTTGGGGTGGGTGTTTTTTTCTTTTTCTTTTTTTTGTGGTACTGGGGATAGGGACCCAGGGGCTTTTCTACCTCCAGCCTCTACTCCCAGACCTATTTATTATACTTTATTTGAAAACAGGGTTTTGCTAAGTTTCTGGGAGCCTAAGTAGCTGGGGCTGGCTTCAGATCTGTGTGATCCTCCTGTCTCAGCCTACTAGGCACTGGGATTACAAGCATGTACCACCATGGCCGGCTTTCAGGTGTTTTCTTCAACCTTGGTACTAGGATATAATCTCATCGGGGCAGGTTGAATTGTTCCAGATACAGCACAAAATGTACCCAGGTGTCTTGAAAATATGTTTTGTCAAAAGTTGTTTGAGCTGGGTATGGTGGCACATGCTTGTAATCCCTGGGCTTGGGAGGCAGAGACAGGAGGATTGCGCAGGTTCGAAGTCAGCCTACTGGCTTAAGAGACCCTGTTTCCAAATAAAAATATAAAATAGGTCTGGGAGTGTAGCCCGGAGATAGAAGGGCTTTCAGGAACCCCAGTACCACACACACAAAAAAAAATTGTTTGTACTCAGGTACTAAGGACATGTTTTGACAAAAGTTGTTAATATCAAATACTTTCATGTAAAAGCATATAAAAATAAAGCATCAACTCCAAATGGCAGAGTCACGCCTTTGAAAACAGATGGCTCTCATTCCCTCAAGTCACTGACTCCTTGCCCACCTTTGAGAACCCCAGAATTGGCCAGAGCTGGTCTTCAGCACCTGACAAAAGTTTCTTTATAAAAATTTTCAAAATTGACTAGAGTCACAATATCAAGTGTTGTCCTCCAGCTGTCTATTTAATATCCAATGCAAGCATCTTGTAAATAACAAAAACTAGGTCTTAGTTACCAAACTAATAACCTCAAAGTTGTTTTGACTAGTAATACCAAAACCAAGATAAAGTAAACACATCTGAACTCTACCTTTTAAAACAGGCATATATTAGAGATCATCTAGAAAGAATAAAGAGGATACTGTTAATTTAGAAAGTTCTAAGAGAAAAAGTTTTTATTTTATTTATTTATTTTATTTTTTATTAATTTATTTTTTAAATCGGTGCATTGTATTCATATATCAATCGCATTGGAGTATAAGACTTGAGAGGATATACAAGCACACATCATCCAATTAGCCCTCCTCCAGCCCCCATTGTATTCCTTCCCCCTCCCTCCATCCCACGCTTCTTTGGTGATTTACTTTGATACATTTGTTTATGTACCTCCTGCGTTTTAAAGAGGCTCCATCCTCCAGTATTACATACCCTCTGATTGGTCACATTAGTTGCTTACCTATAGGGCCCTTTCTATAGCTCAACCTCTTCCTGTTGCCCTTTTCCTCCTAGTTATTGCTGATTAAGAGAATCATCTGATTTATATTTTCTGTGATATTTCTCTGTGCATGCTGCATTGCAAATACCAATCCCACTCTTGATGGTCCCAGTAGTGGCCTGGCTACTCAGTAGACTGATCCAGATCTCGCTGGCACAAGCAGTGGCCTTGCCTAATGGGAGGCCCCAGTTCTGGTCTCGCTGGCCCCTGCACCGGTCTAACCCCTAAGCTGGCTTTGGTCCCGGCCTTGGAGGCCGCAGGAGTGAACTTGCCTCACGCCAGTCTCCGATGCTAACCAGTGGCCCCTGCACCGGCCTAACCCCTTGGAAGGATTCCAATTCCAGCCTCGGAGGCCCCAGCACTGGCCTATCCTTACGGCAGGCTCCAATGCCGGCCTCGTTGGCCCCAACACCGGCCTAACCCCTCGTCAGGTTCCATTCCCGGCCTAGGAGGCCCCAGCACTGGCCATGTCTCACGGCAGGCTCTGATGCTGGCCTCGCCTCACGGCAGGCTCCGATGCCGGCCTCGCTGCCCAAGCACCAGTGTAGCCCTTTGGCAGGTTGTTATCCTGGCCTCAGAGGCCCCAGTACCGGCATTGCCTCATGGCAGGCTCCGATGCCGGCCTCGCTGGCCCCAGCACTGGCCTAACTCCTCGGCAGGCTCTTATCCTGGCCTTGGAGGTCCCAGTACCGGCCCTGCCTCACAGCAGGCTCTGATGCCAGCCTCGCTGGCCCCAGCACTGGCCTAAGAAAAAGTTTTTTTTAAAAGGCAAATATATTTGGAAAATTTCAACTAAGGATGATTATTATTATTAAATATTTGAGAGCCACATAATGAAAAGAAATTTATATGTTCACCTGACTTTAAACTATTCTACAAAGCTTTAGTAATAAAAACACCATGATACTGGCATAAAAGCAGATACATAGGTCAATGGAGCAGACTAAAAGACTCAGAAACAAATCTGCACATTTATAGCCAATTTTGATTTTTGATAAAAAGATAAAAAACATACACTAGAAAAAATCCTCTTCAAAAAATCGTGTTTGCAAAATTGTTTAAATATTTGCAGAAAAAATGAAATAAACCCCAATTTCTCACCCAGTATAAAGAATCAATTCAAAATTAAAAAAAGTTGGAAATCAGACTAAACATACTTAGCAGCTCCTTGAAGAGGGGATAGGTTCAACATTTCAACACATAGACACAGGTAAATCTTTTCTCAACAAGACTCCAAGAAACTAAAAGGAGGATGAATACACGGGATTACATTAAACTGAAGAGCTTCTGTACAGCAAAGGAAACTATCAAAAACCTCAACAGAGAGCTTACAGAATGGGAGAAAAATTTTGTCAAATATTCTTCCTACAGAGGATTAATAACTAGAATATACAGAGAAGTCAAGAAACTTACTGTTAAGAAAACAAATAACCAAATCAAAAAATGAGCAAATGAACTAAATACACAATACACAAAAACTTAGATGGCCAATAAATATATAAAAATGTTCAACATAATTATCAATGAGAGAAATGCACAACAAAATCACCTGAGTTTTTACCTTACCCCTATTAGAATGGTAATCATTAAATCACAAACAACAACAAATGCTGATGAAGATGTAGAGAAGTGAAACTCTAATACATTTTTGGTGGGATTGAAAATTAGTGCAACCACTTTGGAAAATAGTATTGAGGATTCTGAGACTTTTTTTTTTTTAACATTTTGTCTATTTTTATTTCTATCCAGTACTTATGGATTTTTCCCCCATGAATTTTTTTTCAGTATTATGCTTTTAATTCTCTAACTCCATTTTTAAGAACATGCTTGATAATACTTATTGTACTTTACCTCTCTGTTATTCTTTAAATCCAATCTATCTTTGCTTTACATACTCTTTTTTTTCCTTTTTTTTTTATTGGTGCACTGTATTCATACATCATAGTGGGATACAAACTTTTGTAGACATACATGTACACATCGCCCAGTCAGCCCCCACCCGATCCCCACCCCATTCTCTCCCCATCCCTCCCTCCCATGCTTGGCTTAGTGGCTGACATCTAGTATTATAGCAATTTATCCAAAATTAAAAATGATAATCTCACATAACAGTTTCATTTGTCTGATACCAAGCTTTTGATGACTTAAAGATAACATTTCAATATTTCTTTTTACTTTCTTTCTTACCAGAGAATATTTTTTTTCTATTTTTTTAGGTGAAACTATCATATATTTATATATTTATTTTTCAGGAAAAAAATATATCCTAATATGGAATATGGACTCTAGATACCCAAAACGATCTTGAAAAAGAACAAAGCTAGAAGATATGTATTTTCTGATTTCAAACCATATAAAGCTACAATAATTGAAACAGTGTAGTACTATTCTAAAGGCAGATATATAAACCATTGGAGTTAAATAAAAGCCTAGAGCTAAATTCTTCCCTATATTGTCAAGTTATTTTTGACAAGGTTTCCACGAACATTTGGTGGTGGAAAAATAATCTTTTAACTAAATATTGTTGAAAAATAATACTTACATGGAAAATAATAAAATTGGACCCTTACCTAATCCCATATACAAATATTAACTCAAAATAGATAAAAGACCTAAATATAAATCTTATGACTATAAACTTTTAGGAGAAAATCTGGGTAATAAAACCTCACAACATTGAAATTGGCAGTGATTTCTTGGATATGATTTCAATGGCACAGGCAACAGAAGAGTATACAAACTCCCTAAAAAGTATTGTATATCCAAAGACAATGTAAACAGAGTTAACAGTTACTAATAGAATGGGATAAAGTATTTCACAAATGCTATATCTGAAGGTATATTAATATTCCAACTAGAAATCCTAAAAATTAACAACAATAAAGGCAAACAATACCCTTTAGAGATAGGTAAAAGACTAACATAAGTAATGAATCTCACAGATAACAAATCTTAGTTGTCTGTTGGATGGAAAATCTTGTTTCTCTAGTTCTGGAGTGTGTTACCTATTTCTTCTTTGTAGTTAATCTCTTTGAGTATTTTCTCTAGTGCTGCTTTTGAAGACATAAATTCCTTCAGTTTCTGTTTGTCATGGAAGCTTCTTATTTCTCCATCTAATTTGATAGAAAGTTTTGCTGGGTAGGAAATTTTTGGCTGGAAGTTGTTTTCTTTCAGAATTGGGAATATGTTACTCCAAGCTCTTCTGGCTCTCATGACTTGGTTTGGGAAGTCTGGAGTGATTCTAATTGGTTTGCCTCTGAATGTCACTTGGCCCTTTGCTTTTGTTGCCTTTAAGATTCTCTGCTTGGCTTCCACATTGGTCATTTTGACAATTATGTGGCATGGGGATCCTCTTCTCCGATCCTGACTAAAGGGAGTTCTATAAGTTTCCTGGACCTGTGTATCAACCTCTTGCTCTATGTCTGGTAAATTTTATGCTATTACTTCCTTGAAGAGATTGTTGATCCCTTTGGTTTCACTTTCTTTTCCCTCCTCTATTCCAATTATTCTTAGGTTAGCTCTCTTAAAATGGGCCCATATTTCTTCAATATCAGATTCCTGCTGTCGGATATTTTTTTCTAGATTAGAAACTATGCATTCATTTTTGGAATGATCATCTTCTAAGAGCGAGATTCTGTTCTCCATGTGGTCTAATCGGTTGTTTGTGCTTTGAATTGAGGCCTTTACTTCATTAATTGCATCCTTTATCTCCTTTTGGCTCTCTCTGAGTTCTTTTCGAAGCACCTCTATTATTTCTACAGTTATTTTCCTGATTTGATCTTCTAGAAATCTCTGATTTTCTGTTTTATCGGGTTCTGATGTTGTGGGGTGGGCATTCATTGCTCCAGTATTATTCCTCTTTCCCATGATTTAGGAAGTTTGTGCCTTCTCTGGGTTCTTCCCTTGGGTCACTATGACTTCACTTAAGGTGTTCTGGATCTCGAGTCAGTAGTATCTCAGACCCCACTACTCCTTTACTGGGTTGTATCACAGAGTCTCCGACCCAGAGAGTCGATAGAGGCTGCTTTAGACTGTGGGGGGTGCCAGGTTGCGTGTACTCCTATGGTGTGATATCTCTGCCACCGCCCCTCCTCCACTGGGTCAAGTCCCAGGGAGTACAGTACTGGGATTTCTCCTCTGTGGCTCGCAATTTGACTCACTGTTCTTGAGTATGCAGATGTAGCTGTACTGGCTTTGCTGAATTCGCTACTGCTGCCGCCGGTGGCAATATGGTGCCACTGCTACACCCTTGGCCGTGGGGCTGGTGTTTTTCTTCCTGGTTTTGATTTCCACTCTGAATCCCTGCAGCGTGTGATGAGCTCAGCGACTGGGAGCTTTAGATGCTCTCTGCACTGAGAAATCCCACCTGGCTATTCCGCAGCGGCTCACCTAGGCTTGCTGTAGCCGTCCGGTGAACTTCCCGCTGCCGTCGGCAGTAAAGCGCTGCTGCCACGTCTGTGGCTCTGTTCTCAGTCCGCTTTCTCTCTGGAGCCTGGTGATTTTTTTGTTTCTCTGGTGATGGTGTTTTCTGGCTATGAAAGGCGCTGATTTTGTGGTAATGGAGATTGGTTGTTAGCGGAGCTCTTAAGCCCCGCTTTTCTCAGTCGCCATCTTCCCGGAAGTTCCCCCCCATCGAATCCTGAGAATTTGAATGAACATAATATATGATCTAGCAATTCCACATCTGAGTATCTACCCAAAAGAATGGAAAACAAACTACTAAACTAATGTATGCATATCTGTCTTTATAGATGCACAGTTCACAGATGCAAAACTATGGAACCAGTCAAGATGTTCATCAACAGCTGAATGAATTATAAAACTATTAAATATGTGCACAATGGAATTTTACTCAGTTATAAAGAAGAACAAAATTTTGTCACTTGCAGAGAAATGTATGGAAGATAGAAAATCTCCCTTGCTCTTGAATAGGCAGAATATATACCATCAAAATGGCAATCCTATAAAAAATGATCAATGAAATTTATAGGAACACTGAAGAATAAAAACACTGTTCAGGCCTTTCATAAAGAAACTACAAATGTTTCTTGTGAAAATAAAAGGTGATTTGAATAAAGGGATATAAACTTATGATCCTATATAGCAAGGCTAAATAATAAAAAGTAACAATTTCTCTGTTAATTTACATTTTTACTATAATACAATTATGACCTTTAATACATGTTCCTTCAGTTTCAATTATCTGCATTGTTTTTAACATGAATGGGTTTTAGATTTTTTTTTTTTTTTTTTTTTTGCGGGTCTGGGGATGGAGCCCAGAGGCATTTGACCTCTGAGCTACACACCCAGCCCTATTTTTTATTCTTTATTTTGAAACCGGGTCTCACTGAGTTGCAGAGGGCCTCACTAAGTAGCTGAGGCTGTCCGCGAACCATGATCCTCCAGGTCTCAGCCTCCCAAATGCTGGGATTAAAAGTGTGTGCCACCACACCCGGCTTGGTTGTTAGATTTTGTCAAATTCTTTCTCTGCATCTATTTATATGATCATCTGATTTTTGTTTTTAGTTCTATTTATGTGGTGAATAACATGTATTGATTTGTACTTGTTGAAACCAGCTTTGCTTTTCTCCTGGGATGAAATCAACTTGGTCATGCTGTACAGTTTTCTTTATGTGGTTTTTAAATGGATATAGCTAGTGTTTGTTTATAATTTTTACATCTATGTTCATCAATGATATTTGTCTGTAATTTTCTTTTCTTGAGGTATTATTATTTGGTTGCATATTAATGTGATATTGGACTCATATGCACTCAAAAATAATTTTGGAAGAATTCTATCACTTTTGATTTCACAGAATGACATGTGAAGTCCTAGAATTAGTTTTACTCTAAACGTTTTGTAGAATTCAGCTGAAAACCCCTCTTGACCTGGGCTTTTCTTTGATTGCAGAATTTTTATTGCTTTTTCTATTTTATTTTTTGCTTGCTATTGGACAGTTTAGGCTATCTATATTCTCTTGGCTAAACTTAGGTAGGTTGTATGTATTTCAAAATCTTCCATGTTTTCCAATTTATTGAAATATTAATTTTCAAAATAGTTTCTGATGCTTCTCTGAATTTCCTCCCTCTCCATGCTGATATCCCCTATTTCTTCTCTTAATTTAATAGTTTGGGTTGATTCTCTTTTTTTAAGTTTGCCATTGCCTTGTCAATCTTATACATCTTTTCAAAAAACCATCTTTGTAATTTGTTAATCCTTTGTATTTTTATTCTCTATTTTATTTATTTTTGCTCTGATCTTAATTATTTCCTGCCTTCTGCTGAATTTGGTATAAAACTGTTCCTGTTTTTCTAGGGAGCCATTACATTGTTTATTTGGCAACTTTCTGTTTTTCTTATGTGAGAAGAAAATGCTAAAAGTTTCCTCCTAAAACCTCCTTCAGTGTGTCCCATGGATTTTGATACTTATGTCTCTATTTCTGTTTAATTTTAGAAATTTTTTATTTCTCCCTTCAATTTTGTTCTAATACATCTATCCCTTGATCACACGTGTATCATTCAAGGCTGGGCGTGGTGGTGCACGCTTGTAATCCCCATGCTTGGGAGGTGGAGACAGGAGGATCATGCAGGTTTGCAGGTTCGAAACCAGAAGTGCTGGCTTAAGAGACCCTGTTTCCAAATAAAAATATAAAATGGGTCTAGGAGTGTAGCCTGGAGGAAGAAGGGCTTCCAGAAACCCCAGTACCACCAAAAACAAAAACAAAACAAAACAGTGTATCATTCAATCTACATGTACTTATGTAATTTATTTTGGTCTTCCTGTTGTTGATTTCTATTTTCATTCCACTGTAGTTTGAAAAGATACAGAAACATATTACATTTTTAAAATTTGCTAGTTCTTTCTTTGTGGCCCAGGATGTAGTCTCTTTTTAAATAAAGTCCCATGGGAATGTGAGAAGAATGTGTATCAGTTTTTGATGGTTGACATATTCTGTATGTTTATTAAGTCTATTTGGTTTATTTGTACTTTCAAGTCTAAAGAGTCTTTACTCAACTTTTATCTTGAGGATTGATCTAGTGACAAGAGTGGTATGTTGAAGTCTCCCAATATAATTATATTTGGATCTATTTGAGACCTGATGTCCTGAATATTTTCTTTTACAAATGTGGGTGAAACCTCATTTAGTGTGTAATTTTTCATTACAATATCTTCATCGTGGATTGAATGAAATGTCGTGCTCTGATGTGTTTTAGACTAAAGTCTGTTTTACAAGATATCAATGTTCCTACCCCTGTTGTTTTAGTCTGTATGCACATGATATTTTTTTTCCATCTATTCACCTTGAGTTTGTGGATATCTTTGGCTGTAAGGTGAGTTTTGTAGAAGCAGAATATACTTGAGTTATGTTTTTAATCCACTTTACTAGACTGTGACTTTTAACTGGGGAGTTAAGCCCTTTGACTTTCAGAGTTATTATTGAAATATGATTTTTTCCTGTCATTTTGTGTTCTGTATCCTGTTTGATGTAGGTTTCTTTCTTTCTTTTTTTTTTTTTAGTTGCACAACTGATAGGAATTGCATCTTCTGGTTCTGTAATTTTTTCTTTTTTTCTTTTTTATGATTTATTACTTTAAGTATTTTTCTAGTGCTATCTTGGTAGTCATGGTTTTTTAATATTAGGCTTATCTAGGAACATTTTTAGTTTTTCATCAATTTAAAATTATATCTTTTCTGGATATATCAGTCTTATTTGAAAGTTTTTTCCAGTGTATAAAATATGTCATAGCAGACCCTCCAGCATTAATAACTTGAGTTGTGTTATCTGGAGTTATTTTATTGTTTTTCCAATGAATTTCACTCATTTTATGTTATCACTATTAAGATTCTTTCATTGGCCTCTATGTTAGTAATTTTGATTATTATGTGACATAGGAAGTTCCTCTTTTAATCTTTTCTTAATGGAGTTCTGTATGCTTCTGTAATTAAATGTCCAAGACTTTTTCTATGTTCATAAAACTCTCTGAAATTATTTCTCCAAAGGGACTATGAATACCCTTGTTCTGTTCATCTATACTTTTTCAATGCCTTTAATTTTTTAATTTTTTTAATTTTGTTATTTTTTCCATATTTTATTTTATTTATATGTGGAACATATCGACATATGGAAAATGGGGTCATTTAGATTGTGCTTTGTGCCCTCTCCCCCCCATTTCCCTTCCCCCAACCCAATAAAGTTAACCATGTTGTATTTATACTATTACACATATTCAGATGTAGCTCCTCCATTGAACAACCTCAGCTTTCTTCCTGTCCTATCCTTCCATTCTAGTTTTGCTGAGATTTCCCCTTCATCACGTGGAGTCCCTCTGTTATTACCACTACTCCCTCGCTTGGGCATATTAGAGAAAACATATGTCCCTTCTCTTTCTGTGCTGGACTAATCTCACTTAACATAATGTTCTCCAGTTCCTTTCATCTTCTTGCAAATGCTATTATTTTATTCTTTTTTTATAGCTGAATAGAATGCCATTGTGTATATTTCCCATAATTTTGCAATTCATTCATCTCTTGATGGAGATCAAGGTTGGTTACATATTTTGGCTATTAAAAACTGTGCTGCTATGAACATGGGCATGCATATGTTAACGTAGTTCTCTTATTTCAACCCCTTTGGAAAGATATCCAGGAGTGGTATAGCTGGACCAAATGGTGGATTTATTTCCAGTTTTCTAAGGAATCTCAACACTGATCTCCATAATGGCTGAATTACTTTGCACACCCACGAACAGTGTAAGACTTTCTCTTTCCCCACATCCTCAGCAGCAATTGTTGTTTGATTCCTTATGCTTTCCACTCCGATTGGGGTTAGATGGAATCTCGGACTAGTTTTGATTGGCATCTCCCTGATGGCTAGTGATGTTGAACATCTTTTCCTATATCTATTGGCCATTTGTTTCTCTTCTTTTGTGAAGTGTCTAGTCAGTTCAGTTGCCCATTTTTTGATTGAGTTGTTTGTTTTGCTAGTGTAGAGTCTTTGGAGCTCTTTGTATAATCTGGATATTAGCCCCCTATTAGACTGGTGGCTGGTAAAGATCTTCTCCCATTCTGTATGCTTCCTCTATAAATGCTTGATGGTTTCCTTTGATGAGAAGAAGTGTTTGAGTTTGATGAGATCCCACTTATTAATTCTTCCTTCAATTTCCTGTACTTTGGAAGTCTTATTGAGAATGTTACTGCCTGTGCTCATATATTGGAGTGTTGATCCTATGCCTTTCTCTAGTAATTTCACAGTCTCTGGTCTAATTTCTAAGTCTTTGCTTCATCTCGAGTTGACTCCTGTGCATGGTGAGAAGTAAGGATTCAGATCCAACTTTCTACAAATGGATAGCCAGTTCTCCCAGCACCATTTGTTGAAAAGGCTGTCTTTTCTTCAGCATATGAGTTTGGCCCTTTGTCAAAGATAAATTGCCTATAGATGTGTGTGTTTGTTTCTGTATCTTCTATTGTTTTCCACTGGTCAGTCTACCTATTGTTGTGCCAATACTATGCTGCTTTTACTACTATTGCTCTATAGTATTATTTGAAGTCTGGGATTGTGATGCCTCCTGCCCGGTTCTTGTTGCTGAGAATTGCTTTGGCTATTCTGGGTCTTTTCTTCCTCCATACAAAATTCATAAATGATTTTTCCAGGTATATGAGAAATGTTGTTAGTATTTTAATGGTAATTGTATGAAATGTATAGATCACTTTTGGCAGAATGGCCATTTTGATTATATTAATTCTGCCGATCCATGAGCAAGGGAGATCTTTCCATCTTCCAAGGTCTTCTTCAATTTCTTTCTTTAACGTTTTGTAGTTTACTCTGTAGAGGTCTTTTACATCTTTGGTTAGGTTTATTCCTAGGTATTTTATTGGTTTTGAGGTTATAGTAAATGGAATAGTTTTCTTTAATTGTTTCATTGTGGATTCATTATTGGCATAATAAAAAGCAACTGATTTCTTTAGGTTGATTTTGTATTCTGCAACTTTGCTGACTTGGATAATCAGCTCCAGAAGTCTTTTGGTTGAGTTCATTGGATCTTCTAGATAAAGAATCATATCATCTGCAAGTAAGGATAGTTTTAGCTCCTCTCTTCCTATTTAAATTGCTTTTATTTCCTTCTCTTGTCTTATTGCTGTGGCAAGAGTCTCAAGGACTATATTGAAAAGGAGAGGTGTTAATGAACATCCTTGACTTGTGCCTGATTTTAAAGGGAATTCTTGCAGTTTTTCTCCATTCAATATGATGTTGGCTTTGGGTTTATTGTATATAGCCTTAATGATGTTGAAATATGTTTCTTCTATTCCAATTTTCTGCAGTGTTTTTTAACATAAATGGGTGTTGGATTTTGTCAAATGTTTTTTCAGCATCTATTGAAATCATCATGTTGTTTTTGTTCTTATTTCTACTTATGTGGTGAATAACATGTATTGATTTGCATATGTTGAACCAGCCTTGTTTTTCTGGGATGAAACCAACTTCGTCATGGTGTACAATTCTCTTTTTATGGTTTTGAATGTATATAGCTAGTATTTTGTTTAGAATTTTTGCATCTTTGTTCATTAAGGATATTGGTCTGTAATTTTCCTTTCTTGAAGTATCTTTATTTGGTTTGGAGATTAATGTGATACTGGCCTCATAGAAGGAATTAGGGAGAATTCCATCTCTTTCAATTTCCCAGAACAAGTTTTGAAGTATTGGTATTTGTTGTTCACTGTAAGTTTTGTAGAATTCAGCTGGAACACTTCAGGGCCTGGGCTTTTCTTTGTTGGCAGAAGTTTGATTGCTGTTTCTATTTCTTTGTTTGCTATTGGTTGGTTTAAGCTTGCTATGTCCTCTTGGTTCAGTTTAGGTAGGTTATATGTGCTAAAAATCTATCTATTTCTTCTATGTTTTCCAGTCTGTTGGAGTATAAATTATCAAAATAGTTTCTGATAATCCTTTGAATTTCCCCTCTGTCTGTGGTGGATTCTTCTTTTTCATTTCTAATTTTTATAATTCAAGTTTAATCTCCCTTTCTTTTGATTTGATTGGCCAGGAATTTGTCAATCCTATTAATCTTCTCAAAGAACCAGGTTTTTGTTTTGTTGATTCTTTGAATTGTTTTTTGGGTTCTCTATTTCATTTATTTCTGCTCAGGTTTTAATAATTTTCTGCCTTCTGCTGGCTTTGGGATTAGCCTGTTGCAGTCTTTCTATGTCCTTGAATTGTGGCATTAGGTTCTTGTTGATTCTCTGTCCTTCTTATGTGGACACTCAATGCTATGAACTTTCCTCTCAATGCTGACTTCAAAGTGTCCCACAAATTTTGGTAAGTTGTTTCTCTATTTTCATTTAATTCTATAAATTCCTTTATTTCCTCCCTAATTTCTGATCATACTCATTCATCATTCAATAGTGTATTTTTCAATCTCCATGTATTTAAATAGTTTCTTTTGGGTCTCCTGTTTTTTATTTCTATTTTCATTCCATTGTTGTCTGAAAAGATGCAGGGAATTATATTACATCTTTTGAATTTGCTGGTGCTTGCTTTGTGTCCCAGAATGTGATCTATTTTGTTGAAGGTTCCATGGGCTGCTGAGAAGAATGTGTATTCTGTTTTTCCTAGTTGAAATATTCTGTATATGTCTATTAAGTCTGTTTGATTTATAGTTTTCATTAAATCTGAAGAGTCTTTACTCAACTTTTTCCTTGAAGTTCTATCCAATGGAGTGAGAGGTATATTGAAATATCCCACTATTATTGTATTTGGGTCTATTTGAGATCTGTTGTTCAGGAGTGTTTGTTTTACAAATGTGCCTGCACCCACATTCAGGGCATAAAAATTTACTATCATTATATCTTCTTGTTTTATTGTTCCTTTTAATAAAAGGAAGTGTCCTTCTTTGTGTCTTCTGATGTGTTTTAGCTTAATTCATCAGGTTTATTCATCAGTATATTTACTGTACAATTAAATGTTAGAAAAATCAACATGAGTATGCATAAGCAAATGTATGTTACTGAATAAATGTGCCCTTGTTTCTTTAATTCTCCATTTTGGACTTCTTTACAACATGAGTCAGTGTCAGATGATGCATCTCTGCATCATGAACATAACAAAAAGATTACATGAGAGGTGGAGACTATAACCAAGCCCAGAAGAAATTGGCATTGTCACTATTTCAAATCAAGTGAGTGAACTAAAATTTCACAGTAAAAATGTTTCAGACAATTGTATGAAACATGAAGCAGTAAAAGCAATAGCATGTAAAAGTGTAAGACTAAATTAAAATCCCCCAGATAAAATTATTATGTTAAAGCATACCTTTGATATACCGAATGTCATCATTAAACCTCTTTCATGCATATTAAAGCAGCTGAAATTAATTTGAAATTTTGATAAGAGAAAGAAATATAAAGGTTCTTTTTTTCTATTGTAGGCTAAAGCCCAAGTTGGTGAGAATTTGTATCTTGTGAATTGCTTGATAAATATTTTATACTGAGAAAAGTAATTTTCACAAATATTTATTTTCATTTATATTTCAAAGACAGTTTAAAGCCTGATTTGTGAGAATATAGATTATAGGGAACCACACATATACACAATGTAGAAAAGATAATTATACTGCCTTTTTATTAGTGGAACATTTTGACATACAGTAAGGGAATATGACATAGATGTATTAAAAATAAAAGCCGTGTTCTTTAGTTCAAGAATATGGGGAGAATAAGAGAGAAATACAATGGAATATGTGTACATTAGGGTGCCCTATTCAGATCTTAAAGGTAGAAATATGTTCTTAATGCAAAGACTATAGGCAGGGATATTTCCAATATTCATATGATAAAAAGTATATATATATATATATATATATATATATATATATATATATATATATATATACTGTATAATCAGCATAGTGCTATCATAGTTAAAAGTGTAAAGTGATCCAGTAAAGGTGGTGCAGGTATATAATCCCAGAATTTGGAAGACTGAGACAACATAGAAGGTTTTAGGCCAGTCTCAGAAACTTAACAGAATCATGTTTCTTTTTTTTAATTTATTTTTTATTGGTGCATTTTAGTCATACATCTTCATGAGATAAAAAAAAAAACTTGTGTAGACATACATGCACACATCACCCAAATAACACTTACCCAATACCCACCCCAATGCCTCCCCATTCCTCCTTCCCATGCTTGGCTTAGTGTTTGACTTTGATATGTTTGCTTAAGTACATCATGTGCTTTAGAGAGTTTACCTGTTCCCTCCTCCCTTCTTCTCATTAGGTTGCCTAATATACTCCTCTATTGATCTCCTTCTTCATCTAGAGTTCCTACTGTAACCCTTTTATTCTTAGCTTTTGCATATTAGGGAAACATTTAATTTATTATTTTTTGTGATTGACTAATCTTACTTAACATAATGCCCTCCACTTCCATTTATTCATTTGTAAATTATGTAATTGTGTTTTTCTTTATAACTGAATAAAATTCCATTGAGTATATATCTCAGAGTTTTGTAATTGATTCATCAGTTGATAGACATCTTGGCTGGTTTTATAGTTTGACAAAGGTGAATTGAGCAGCTATGGACATAGATATACATGCATTATTTTGGTAGTTTGATTTCCTTTTGGGGGGTTAGATACCCAGAAATGGTGTTGCTGGAACAAATGGTTAATTTGTTCTCAGTCTTATGAGGATCCTCCATATTGTTTTTTAAAAGTGGTTGCAATAAATTGCAATTCCACCAAAAATGTTTTAGAGTTCCTAATTCTCCACATTCTTGCCAGCATTTGTTGTTGTGTTTTGAATGATTGCCATTCTAGTTGGAGTTAGATGAAATCTCAAGGTAGTTTTGGTTTGCGTCTCTCTGATTGCCAATGATGTTGAGCATTTTCATGAATTAAATGGCCATTTAAATTTCTTTTTTTGTGAAGTGTCTACTTAATTAACTTGCGCATTTTTTGATTCAGTTATTTGTTTTCTTAGTGCTGAGTTTCATGAGTTCTCTGTATAGTCTGATATTAGTCCTCTATCAGAGGAGTAGGTGGCAGAAAACTTCTCCCATTCTGTTGGCTCTTGAATGAGGTTATTGACAGTTTTCTTTGCTGTATAAAAGCTCTTAAGTTTAATTCAATCTCACGTATTGATTTGTCTTTTAGTTTCTTTTGCTTTTGGGTTCTTGTTGAGAAAGATTTTATCTCTGCCTATGTGTTGTAGTTTTGTAACAATGCCCTCTTCAAGGAACCTGGTCTCTGGTCTAATTTACAAGTCTTTGAACGATCTTGAATTGAAGTGTTAGAATACAGAAAATTGTTAAAATCAGAGCAGAAATTAAAGTAGAGAATAAAAAATTACAAAAAATCAACAAAACCAAAATCCGGTTCTTCAAAAAATTAATAAGATAGACAAACCATTAGCCAACTTAACTAAAAAAATAGATAATCAACTCAAATGATGGAGATAAGAGATGAAAAAAAGGGATAGCACTACTGACAGTGAAGAAATCCAGAGGATTATCAGAAGTTACTTTGAAAAACTATACCCCAACAAAATGTGAAATATAGAGAAAATTGATAACTTTCTAGATAAATACAACCTTCCTAAACTGAGCCAAGAAGATATACAAAATTTAAACCATCCAATTGCAATTAAAGAGATTGAAACAGCAATAAAGAGATGGCCATCAAACAAAGCCCAGGACCATGGTTTCCCAAGTGAATTTTATAAAACCTTTATAAAAGATATAATTCCAATACTCCTCAATCTACTTCATAAAATAGAAAAAAAGGACTCTCCCATATACATTCTATGAATCCAACATCACATTTATACCAAAACCAAATAAAGATAGTTCAAGGAAGAAAAATTACAGACCTCTATCTTTAATAAACTTAGATGTAAAACTGCTAAACGAAACACTAGCAACATGCATTCAAAACCACATCAAGAAAATCATACACCATGACCAGGTAGGGTTCATTCCAGGGATGCAAGGCTGGTACAACATCCAAAAATTATCCATCTAATTCATCACATAAACCGACCTAAAGACAAAAACCACATGGACTTTTCAATAGACACTGAAAATGCTTTTGACAAAATCCAACATTCATTTATGATAAAAAGCACTGCAAAGTATCAGAATACAAGGAACATACCTCAACATCATAAAGGCAATCTACAATTAGTCCACAGCCAACATTATATTAATTGGAGAAAACTTCAAGCATATTCCCTATAAGTAGGAATAAGCAATGATGTCCATTATCTCCACTTCTCTTCAATATAATACTTGAAAATATAGCCAGAGAAATAAGGCAAGAAAAGAAAATCAAAGGAGTACAAATAGAAAAGAACTCAAACTTTCAGTATTTGCATATGACATGATATTATATTTAGAAGACCCAACAAACTCAACCAAAATGCTTAGAAATCTGATCAACAAATTCAGAAAACTGTCTGAATACAAAATCAGTCTTAAATGATCAGGAGCTTTTATGTACACCAACCATAAATGCACTGAAAACGAAATTAAGGAAACACTTCCACTCAGGATTTCCCACAAAAATAAAATACTTAGGAAAAAACTTAAACAATATGGTAAAAGACCACTACAAAGAAAATTATAAAACTTTGAAAAAATAAATCAAGGAAAATATTAGAAGATGGAGAGATCTTCCATGTTTATGTATAAGTAGAATAAATATCATCAAAATGGCCATACTTCCAAAAGTGATTTGCAGATTCAATGCAATACCCATTAAATTACCAAGATCATTCCTCACAGACATAGAAAAATCAGTCTAAATTCATTTAGAACAACAAAAATCCCAAAATAGCCAAAGTAGTTCTCATCATCAAAAATCATACAGAAGGAATTACAGTACCTGACTTTAAACTATACTTCCAGGCCATTTTAATAAAAACAGCATGATACTGGCTCAAAAACAGATACATACACCAATGGAACAGAAGACTCAGAAACAAATCCACACACTTACCGTCAATTGATTTTTTATAAAGGGGCCAAAAAATACACTGGAAGAAAGATAGTCTGTTCAACAAATGGTTTGGCAAAACTGGTTAAAAATACACAGAAAAATGGAAACAATCATATTTCAAAAAACATAGGGCTGGGATGTAGCTTGGATGTAGAATGACCCTGGGTTAAACCTCCAGCACAAGAAAGATTGTGAAGTATACTCAGATTGAGAAAATTTATAGATTATACCTAAAAGCTGACCTGGAGTCCTCTGCATGTACAGAGACCCTGAAGTGTAAATGTGCTAACCAGAACAAAGAAAAAGTGATACTATGGTATAGACGGTGTAGTGATTATGCCTAGAAAAGAATAATATGAAGAATAAGTTAGAGTCTAGGAGGTGCTTGAAAGCATTGAGTTTGGGTAATTGAATAAAAAGAAAGCTAAAAGACTGCTTAAAAAACAGAAATGTTGCCTAAAGTGAAAATAAATTGTTTAAAATTTGCTTAAATTATTATGTTGGACTAAGAGTTACTTGTATTGAATGGGTATTTGTGAGAAATATCAACCCAGTCACAAATAAAATAGAAAAATCATTTTTTCTGTAAATCTGAGTTTTAGTGTGAGTGTAAATGTGATTCTCTTTACATAGGCATATTCAAAAATTGTTATATTCAGTGTTGAGTGTCATGGGACGAATTTTGTTTCCTGATAATTCATAACTGAAAATCTTAAGTGTCAGTACCTTAGAATGTTATGTTATTTGGAGACAGAGTGTTTGCAGAGGTAATCCAGTAAAAATTATATATACAATTTATCAGAAGTAAAATATGTAAAACATTTTTCAAAATATAAAATCTCATTATTAAAATAACACAAACATACCCTTTTCTTTAATATAGATAACAGAACTTCAACCATAATATAAGAATAAACACTAAAAATGTTCCACAAAATATATTTATATAATTATACATGATACTACTAAACACAGTGGCCACCAGAAAATTTTAGCACAGAAATTCATGAAGAAAGGCTTTATGACACACACTTTTAAAAAAGCTCTTTATTACCTTTACTGCTAGAGGCATAATTTCATTAATTGAGCTGACTGGCTAAACAAGAATCATTGTGCAGCTGCAAAACCTTAAAAAACTGTAGAAAGGCTATTAAACTATGATTTATTAAATCAACTTTTCAAACAAGTGATTATATTTTAATAAGATGGCCTACTTAGCTTTGAATTGTAAATGACTAGTCAGAAGAAAAAATAATATAATTGGCATTTGAGAAGATTTATGTCTCATATAATAGGCAATTTATTCAATTATCAATTTTCAAAGTTTAGTGAACAGCCATTTAGGCAGTATAAAATGGAATAAAATGCACACCCTGCCCTCAGAAAGATTAGTTAGTTTAATATTGTGAGCTAGATTTGTATGCAAATATCAACTTTACAGAATATCATGAAAAGATGATTAGCTTCGTGGAGGACAGATGTGTGCAAAAATGCTGCCAGCTGGGAAGAGAAAGCTTCAAAATAAATAAAAAAAAGAATACTACCACTTTATTTTATTTTGGTGGTATGCCATGTTTTTATATAAAGAAAGAAATAGTTTTATACAAATAGAAATGGCACAAGATGTAATTCGTTTTATTTAAAGTCTGTTAAGGAGTGTAGAAGTAAATATGAATAGGTTTGGAAAATACAGAGATAAATAGCAGTGTTATGGTAATATGTGGTTAATAAATTTAGATTTAATTTATCAAGTATATACCATGTGCCTGACATGTGCCAGGTATAGAGAATTAGTGACAGAGACAATGAAGGAAACGGTTGTAAAGAGTAAACAATTATAATGTTTAAAGTATAATTAAGGCTAGAATGAGTGTAAAAATGAGAGTCACCATAGTTTAAAAGGGAAGGTACCCATTTTATCTCATATGAATGTTTCTGTTTTGTTCCTAGTATGATGTCTAATACAGTGTATATATTCAATAAGTTCTTGTAAATAAATAAATTAATAAATAAATTAAAAGAAAATTTAACCCCAAATATTGGTGTCTAAGTGATTGGAATAGTGGAAGCTCCATTGATAGAAATTGAAAAACTTATTTGAGTGAAAAATAAAAAATATTTTTCATATTGTGTTTGGTGCCTTATAAGACACTTAAGGATAAAACCCTAGTGCCTTACACACTTATAAAGGCCTTGATGCATCTTATTTTCAAGACTTAAAAATTAAATATTTTGCCAATATCATATCTGCCACAAATGCAAATTTATTGAAGAGAAAATTAAAGCTACGTATTTACACAAAAATAGGTAGGAGCCCAAAGAAAAGATGATCATTAGTGAAAGAGAAAGTCAGTTAGAGAGAAGTAATTACACTGTAAATAGGAGGAAAGGTAAGGCTGCATTGAAGATTGATTCACAAATAAAAATTAAATTTAAGCCTGGCATAGTGGCATACACTTGTAATCCCAGCACTTGGGAGGCTGAGACAGGAGGATCACAAAGGTTGGAAGCTAGCCTCAGCTACTAAGTGAGGCTTTCAGAAACTTAGTGAGACCCTTTTTCCAAATAAAGTATAAAAAATAGCTCAGAGGTAGAAAATCCCCTGGGTTTCACCCCCAGTACCACACACGCACACACACACATGCACACACACACACACACACACACACACACACACACATCACATTTAACAACAACAAAGGAAAACCTAATATATATTTTTTTTAACCAAAAGGCAAGAGAGCTATATTTTTTTTTGCTCTACAGACCCCATTACAAAACATTGCTGAAGGTAAAAATCAGGTTATAATGAAAGAAGACTAATATACTTTCATCTATTCTGTTCCCAAAAGTCTGCCTTTATAAACTGTCATTCATAGGAATAAATGTATAATATCAATTGAATAGGGAATAGCTTAAAATTCCATAATATACTGAATTAAATGCAAACTGCATTATAAATTTCCCTATTTTAGTGTTCTAAGCCCATTGTAGGGAGTACTGATTGCATGACTACTCGATCTTAAATGAGATATGAGTTTCCATCATAGCTCATATCATAAGAGCAAGTTATTTTTGCTCTCTATTGAATTTATTAGGTATTTTGCTGTTAATAGGGCAAAGTGAGCTAAGAAAAGGTAAAATGAAGAGATAATTGCTGACTTGAAAAACTTTTTAAAGTTTTTTTTTATATATATATGCAGATCAAATAAATTTTAGCTTTCCCCTGGGATTTCCAAGAAAATACATAATAAAAAGTGTTCTTTTGCACTCTTCAGATTGAAAGAATTTTAAATGAAGTATAAAAAACTATTTAAAAAAGAAAAATATTATATGTCAGGTGCTGTCCCATGTAGTGAAAATATAGGACAAGAAAATAGAAATTGCCTACTCTCATGTATGTAATATTCTGTATGAATAAAAACATAAAATTAATAAATGTATATTGTTATAAGTGCTTTTTAAAAAGTGAAAAAGTAAGCATGTAGATGTAACAAATGATGGCATGACTAGAAATAAATCAGATATGTTTTATTACTGATTTTTTGTGGCCCTGAGATTTGAACTCAGAGACACTCTGCTTGTGAGCTATACTCCCAGTCCATTTTTTAATTATTATTTTTAAACAAACTCTAAGAGCCTAAGTTGCTGTAGCTGGCCTCCAACCTACAATCTTGTCTTTTCCTCATAAGTACTGTGGTTATGGGCATGCACCACCATTCCTGGCTCATTATTGGTCTTAATTTTAGATTTTTACACTTTTAGATGTGAAATAAAACGTTCATAAAATTTGCATAATTTCTGCATGTACTTTGTGCTTATTCAGAGTTACCTAAACTTGTTTTGACTTGTTTTATTAGTATTGCTCCATTACCTAATTTTATTTCATGACAAACTTTTTTTTTTTTTTTTTTTTTTTTTTTCTTTGTGGTGCTGCAGGTGGAACCCAGAGGATTTCTACCTCTGGTCCATACTCCCAGACCTATTTTATATATTATTTGGAAACAGGATCTCACTAAATTGATGAGAGCCTCACTAAGTGGCTGAGGCAGACTTCAAGTCTGTGCGATCCTCCTGTCTCAGCCTCCCAAACACTGGGATTACAAGCCTTTGTCACCACTCCCTGCTCATGACAAACTTTTTACAACATTCTGTTATTTTAATACTGTGTAGATACAATCAACCTGAACCTTCTGTGCAATTTATTCAGATACTTACTATACTCTAAATATTAACATATACTTTTTTATCATACCTCTTTATATATTTTATGCGGAAATAGGTATTTCTAGCAATAACTTCAAGCCCATTTATTTGAAATTATTCAATTAATTTCTGAGTATGTTGTACATTTCATTATGTGTTCATTAAAGAACATCATTTATTAGGTAGTTTTTCTAAATATTTGATAAAAAAAAAAATCCTAACCAGACTAATCCAACTAGATCAGGAAAAAAAAATAATTCATTTTTTCTAGGAGTACTGGAGATGGAAGCCCTGGGCAATCTACATCTGTGCTACACCTCCAGCCCTATTTTTACTACTACTACTACTACTACTACTACTACTACTACTACTACTACTATTTATTATTATTATTATTATTATTATTATTATTATTATTATTATTTGCAGTACAGGATTGGAATTCAGGGAAATTATACCTCTGAGCTACACCCTCAGCCATATTTTTTAGTCTTTTTCTTTCTCAAAACAGGGTCTCACTGAGTTGTAAAAGGCCTCGCTGAGGCTTTCCTCCAACCATGATGCTCCTGTCTCAGCCTCCAGAATGCTGCGATTACAATCGTGTGCCACCATGCACGGCTCAAAAATATAATTTTTAGCACACTCTCTTTCTTGATTCTGAAGGTGTGAATGGTTATGTTTTTCAAGAATGTTTTCTTAGTTATTTTTACTTATCTGTCCTTGGTGCCACCACTGTAGCTCATCATCTCTATCCTTTAATTACTGAATAACTTTTTTGTCTCTCATTTTACTATCTTTCTTCCCCAAAAGCCTAGATTAATATCCCCCAATATGACCATGAGTATGTTTCTCCTACCGTAAAAGGCTTTAATGATTTATCATTGATCATTGAGTAGTAGATATTTATCTAAGAGCAGTTATATATTATTAGTCTGTATCATAGATCAATCCAAGTGGGAAAGTAAATTCCAGTAATCAATGGAATATTATATAGTCATAAATAAATGCATGAGTAAATATTATTTATATTCTATTTACTTTCTCATCCCCACATGTACAATATATATAAAAACAAGCAAATATATTTTACTGTGTTAAATATCAGTATAATTTTTAGTTTGAATAAAGATTGGAAAACACTAAAGGGATATTATAGAGGCCTAATAATGTTTAATTTTTGCTATAAGTATAGATTACAAGTGTTCTTGCTCTGATCATTTATTGCACGCATAGTTAAGTTGTTATATATATATATATATATATATATATATATATATATATATATAGTTTAAATTCATAAGATGCTTACGGTCATGCAAAAGAATTTAGAGATAAGCTTAGACAAGCATAATGATACCAGTGTAGATTCTTATAACACCCTCATAAATTTTTGAGTGAATTAATCTCTGAAATAATTAATGAGATTCAATGGGAGAATTTCTACTATTTGAATGATTTTTGCTTTTCTATTTGCTGTGCATATCTCCAGAGAATTTTGAGATACACAGTAAGTATTCCATATTATGGGCTCCATATTCTCAGATTTATCCGAGAATATATTGAAAACAAAATTATGTCTTTTCTGAACAGATATGTATATTTTTCTTGCAATTATTTTCTAAACATAGTAGAATAACTATTTACCAGTATATATATTTTGTTAGATATTATAAACCATCTAGAGATGATTTAAAGTATATGGAAGTTCTGCACTTGTATAATCTTATCACTTCAAATTTTAATATGATGTATAATTAATTACATTCCACCAAAAATATAGAAATAAAGTATATGGCAGTATCTGTATAGGTTATGTGAAAATACAACACCATAAGAGATTTGAGCATCTGCAGTCTGGTATTCATGAGGGCCCTGGAACCAATTCCTTGAAAATAATAAGGGACAGCTCTTTTCTCATATCTCAAAAAAGTCCTTAATATATTTAATTAATAATATTTCTCCCTATTGAAACTATAAACAATTAACAATTTTTCTAACATAGTGGAGCACAATACCCTCCTTTCATTTTCTCAATGTAGTATTGTGAAGAATATAGTTATATTACAGCCCATGTAGAATACACATAAGTGACATTCTTTGAAGTAATTTTTAAATTGCATATTTGTTCATTTTAAATGAAAGAAAAATACATATTTGCTTTTGGTATAATTATCTAAATTAGATTTTCTAAATTATATCCTTATAGATGCTCCATAAACTTAACTCATAAAATCAAGATTTTCTCATTGTAGTTGTGTGTTTATTTTTTCAATTAAATTTTAAAGTAAATGAATATTGGCGATCTATTCATTCAATTTAACACTGTATATCAAGGACCTAATGTGGGACAGCATCTTTCTGCATTTCAATTGTACTTAGGTCCAATAAAATCCCATATGAAACATTTTATTATCACAACTATGAATATGGAAATTGAATGAGGGCATAAATGACCTGATCAAGGTCTAATACCTGCAGTGTGGATAGGATATTGCAGTGTACATTTGCTTTTTTTAGTATAAAAAACATTGGTTTTTGTTACATTATAATAAACATCCTTTAGTTGTGGTAAGAATAAACTAAATAGAGGAAGAACTTAGATATAATTCAGAAACCAGAAACCAGAAAATGTTTCCCAGAAGTCTGGTGTGGTGTATATGCTGTCAATCCCAGGATTTGGTGTATTAGTATTGGGAAGAGGTTTCAGATATTCTCTTAAGTGATAAGAAGCAGTTTTAATTACTTCACACTACTGTAATAATCATGACATGGGTGGTTTTTGAAATTCTGGAATAACACTCTCATATCTAAATATTAACCAATCATTGCAATAATTTCACTATTTGTTTTCTCATGCACTTTAACCTACTGAATTAAGTTTAAATATAAGAATCCTTCTTGCTTGAAATTAACATAAAGCAGAAAACATGATTCCATAAATATTATTTTCAAATTAATATCACTAATTTTATATGTTTTCAAATGTTTGCAAGTAATTTTGTTATTTCTTTTTATTTTTTTACACTCTTCTACTCTTCAAAAAAATTTTCATTTTTATTTTCAAAAACCATCACAAGGCCTCACAGCTGATAATTTTGCCGTGTCATTCATCAGGAATGTTAAAAATATTAGAAATGAACTTCCAAATGTTCCCACTATCCACATGTATACACTTACCTACATCTGTGCTTATATATTTTGTGCCAGATTAGAGTTATATTTCCAGCAATTATCTCCTTTTTCCTTATACAAAAAACTGTATACACTTTTGGATCATTTTAAAAATCATTTAAGATCAAGCTATATGTCCAAAATAAAACTAAATCCTCTTTTAACCATTTTTCTTCTATTTACATATCTGTTACATTTCATTTGTTTCAAAGCATTTGAGAGTTTTATATGTAATGTGTGCCATTTTCTTTTCATCTTCTCTTTGTTCAATACATTTTCATTTTTACTAGAAACACATGCTAACTATTTTGTTTACTTATAATTATTCTTGCCTCCCTCTTCAGCCTCTTCTTTGTATTGTAAATTAAATTTATTTTATCTGCCACATAATGATTTACATATTTGAGTGGGTGCCATATAATATTTTGATACATTGTAAAATCCATTGATAGATGGTAAAATATTTAAATCAAGTTAAACACATGTATCTACTCAAATATCATTTCTTTTTTAGAGTTTTATGCATTTACCTATTTTTATGTGGCTCATATTGAAAATGGCATATATTCACACAAGTGCTTGGTGAAACAATGAGTGTCCAGGTTGACCATGTTACATTCACAGTTATACACATGTTTGAATATAGCTCCTCCATTTAATTAACCTCAGCCTTCTTCCTCTCCTACCCTTCCTTTCTAGCTTTGCTGAGGTGTCCCCTCCATTATCTGGAGTCCCTCTGGTATCCCCAATACTTCCTAGTTTGGGCATATTAGAGAAAACATATGTCCCTTCTCTTTCTTTGCTTGGCTGATCTCACTTAACATAATATTCTCCAGGATTTTCCATCTCCTTGTGAATGACATGATTTTGTTCTTTTTTATTGCTGAGTGTATTCCATTGTATGTATTTTTTATAACTTTTCATTCCATTCATCTGTTGATAGAGACTTAGGTTGGTTCCATATTTTGGCTATTACAAACTCTGCTGCTATGAAGATGGGTATGCATATGTTACTGTAGTTCTCTGATTTCAACCCCTTTAGAAAGGCACCCAGTAGTGCTACAGCCAGATCATATGGTGAATCTATTCACAGTTTTCTAAGATAACTCCACACTGATATCCATAGGGACTGAACTAGTTTTCACTCCCACCAATAGTTTAAGAATTTCTCTTTTCCCTCATTCTTGCCAGCATTTGTTGTTATTTGACTTCTTTATGTTTCCCATTCTTATTGGGGTTAGATGGAATCTCAGCATAGTTTTGATTTGCATCTCCCTGATGTTCAAAAAACTGAACAAAAATATTGAACATTTTTCATGTATCTATTGCAAAGTGTTTATTTAATTCAGTTGCCCGTTTATTTTTAAAACATCAAAAGTTGTTTTTTCTAGCATTTTGAATTGTATAGTAGATTACTGTCAACAGTCACCCTGTAGACAAAAATGCAGCCACTCTGTATTGCACTACTGTACAATACTACCCCATTATTTGTGTTGCTATCTAACTTCAACTTACTATCCATTGAAGAATCTCTCCCCAAACCTCATGCCCCCTACATTTCGTGGCCTCTGACAGCCACCTTTCCACTCTCACCTTCTATGACATGCGCTATTTTAGATTCTACATGAGTGAGATCATGGGTAGATGCCTTTTAATACCTGGCTTATTTAAGAACATAATGATACTCAGGCTCATTCATTTTGTGGCAAATGTCAGATTTCTATCTTTTTTATGGCTAAATAGTATTATATAGTGTGTTTATACTACATATTTTTAGCCATTTATTCACTGATGGATAGTTTGTTTGCTAAGTATTATTGGCTATATATTAATACAATTGATATAAGAGTGTAGATGTCATAACCTGATAACACAAAAATTTAGAGATCTATACAAGGTCAAATCAGCAATATAACTGTAGAAATAATAAAGGACATTCAAAAAAATTTAGAGAGAGTCTAAAAGAAATAAAGGTTGCAATAATTGAAGTAAAGGCCTCAATTCAAAGTATAAACAATTGATTAGACCACATGGAGAATGGAATCTCGCTTCTAGAAGATGATCTCTCCAAAAACGAACGCATAATTTATAACTTAGAAAAAAAAATCAGACAGCAGAAATCTGACATCAAAGAAATATGGGCCCATTTTAAGAGAGTTAACCTAATAATAATCGGAATAGAGGAGGGAAAAGAAGGTGAAACCAAAGGGATCAATAATATCTTCCAAGAAATAATAGCAGAAAATTTTCCAAACATAGAGCAAGAGATCGATACACAAGTCCAGAAAACGTATAGAACTCCCTTTAGACAGGATCAGAGAAGAGGTTCTCCACACCACATAATTGTCAAAATGACCAATGTGGAAGCCAAGCAGAGAATCTTAAAGGCAACAAAAACAAAAGTCCAAGTGACATTCAGAAGAAAACCAATTAGAATCACTTCAGACTTCCCAAACTGAGTCATGAAAGCCAGAAGGGCTTGGAGTAACATATTCCAAACTCTGAAAGAAAACAACTTCCAGCCAAAATTTTTCTACCCAGGAAAACTTTCTATCAAATTAGATGGGGAAATAAGAAGCTTCCATGACAAATGGAAACTGAATGAATTTATGTTTTCAAAATCAGCGTTAGAGAAAATACTCAAAGAGATTAACTAAAAAAAAATAAATAGGTAATACACACCAGAACCAGAGAAACAAGATTTTCCATCCAGCAGACAACTAAGATTGGTTATCTTTGGAGATTCAATATTTATTTTAGTTTTTTTACCTATTTCTAAATTGTATTGTTTGTTTTCTTGTTGCTAATTTTTAGGGTTACTATTTGGAATACTAACATATCTTCAGATATTGCCTTTGGAAATATTTTATCCCATTCTATCAGTAACTTTTAAATCTGTTTACATCTTTGGATGTACAATATATTTTTTAGGAAGTTTGTTTGTTTATTCTTTTGTTGTCTGTGCCTTTGAAATCATACCCAAGAAATCACTGACAATTTCAATATTGTGAAGTGTTATGACACAGGTTTTCTTCTAAAAGTTTATAGTCTTAAGATTTACATTAAGGTCTTCTATCTATTTTAAGTTTATATTTGTATATGGTGTTAGGTAAGGGTCAATTTTATGGTTTCAATGTAATTATTATTTTTCAACAATATTTAGTGAAAAGATTATTATTATTTCCTTCAACAAATGTTCTTAGAAACCTTGTCAAAAATATCTTGACCATATATGGAAGAATTTATTTCTAGGCTTTTTATTTTACTCCACTGGTTTATATATCTGCCTTTATAGCAGTACTACACTGTTTCAACTATTGTAGCTTTATAAGGTTTGAAATCAGAAAATGTACATCTTCTAGCTTTGTTCTTTTTCGAGATTGTTTTGGGTATTTAGAGTTCATATTTCATGTTAGGATAGAATTTTTCTGAAAAAAAAGTATGATAGTTTCACCTAAAATAAAAGAAAAAATATCCTCTGGTAAGAAAGAAAGCAAAAAGCTTGATGTCAGACAAATGAATCTGTTATGTGATATTATCATTGTTAATTTTGGAAAATTGCTATAATATTAGATGCCAACCACTAAGGCAAGCATGGGAAGGAGGTGTGGGGAGGGAATGGGGTGGGGATTGGGTAGGGGCTAACTGGGTGATATGAGTATGTATGTCTACACAAGTTTTCTATCCCATTATGATGTATAAAAACACTGCACCAATAAAAAATTAAAATAAAACACATAATGATGTAACATTCTCCAAATACATACCAATAAGTGAGAATGCCAGATCATATAATAGTTCTCTTGATATATTTTACTAACCACCACATTATTTTCAGAATAATATACTAATAAAATCCCAAATCCCACCATCAGTGTGTAAGAGTAGTTCACTTTCCTAAACATCCTCACTATATATATATATATATATATATATATATATATATATATATACTATTTTTTATGTTTAACTCTGTTCTTTTTTTAATTTTTTTATTGGTGCATTATATTCATACAACTTATTGGGGTAAAAAACTTGTGTGTACAAACATGTACTCATCGCTGATTTAACCCCTACCCAAATCCCACCCCATTCCCTGCCCGTCCCTCCCTCCCTTGCTTGGCTTAGTGATTGACTTCGATATGTTTAAGTACATTGTGAGCTTTAGAGATTTTCCTCTCCCCCCCTCATTTCTCCTCCTTTAGGTTGACTTGTTTGCTCCTCTTTTCTCCCTAAATCTCACATATTAGGGAAAGCATCTGATTTCTTATTTTTTGTGCCTGACTAATCTAACTTAGCATAATGTCCTCCAGTTCCATCCATTTCCCTGAAAATGATGTAATTGAGTTTTTTTTTTTTGATGGCTGAGTAAAATTCCATTGTGTACATATCCCACAGTTTTGTAATTCATTCATCTGTTGATGGACATCTTGGCTGGTTCCATAGTTTGGCTATGGTGAATTGTGCAGCTATGAACATAGATACACATGCATTAGTTTGGTAGTTTGGTTTCTTTTCTTTTGGGTAGATGCCCAACAGTGGTATTGCTGGATCAAATGGTAGATTTGTTCCCATTCTTCTGAGGATTCTCCATGTTGTTTTCCAAAGTGGTTGCACTAATTTGCAATCCCACCAACAATGACTTAGAGTTCCCACTTCTCCACATCCTTGCCAGCATCTGTTGTTGTTTGTGTCTTGAATGATTGCCATTCTAGTTGGAGTTAGGTGAAATCTCAGGGTAGTTTTGATTTGCATCTCTCTGATTGCCAGTGATAAGCATTTTTCATGCATTTATTGGCCATTTGAATTTCTTCTTTTGTGAAGTGTCTATTTAGTTCATTTGCCCATTTTGTTATTGGATGCTTTGTTTTCTTAGTGTTGAGTTTCTTGAGTTCTCTGTATATTCTAGATATTAGTCCTCTATCAGTGGTGTAGGTGGCAAAAATCTTCTCCCATTCTGTTGGCTCTCGATTGAGATTCTTGATAGTTTCCTTTGCTGAAGAGAAGCTCTTCAGTTTCATGCAATCCCATGTATTGATTCTCCTTTTAATTTGTTGTGCCTTTGGGGTCTTGTTGAGGAAATGTTTGTCTGTGCCTATGTGTTGTAGTGTTGGACCTATGCCCTCTTCAAGGAGCTTCAAGGTGTCTGGTTTAATTTCCAAGTCTTTGATCCATCGTGAGTTGACTTTTGTACAGGGTGAAAAAGTGGGATTAACATCCAATTTTCTGCATATGGTTAACCAATTTTGCCAACACCATTTGTTGAAGAGGCTATCTTTTTCCAGTGTATGTTTTTGGCCTCTTTGTCAAAAATCAATTGGCTGAAAGTGTGTGGACTTGTTTCTGGGTCTTCTATTCTGCTCCATTGGTCTATATATCTGTTCTTTTGCCAGTACCATGCTGTTTTTATTACAATGGCTTTGTAGTATAGTTTAAAGTCAGGTATTGTAATTCCTCCTGCGTGGATTTTGTTGCTGAGAATTACCTTGGCTATTCTGGGCTTTTTGTTATTCCAGATAAATTTAAGGACCGATTTTTCTATGTCTGTGAGGAATGATCTTGGTAGTTTAATGGGCATTGCATTAAATCTGTAGATAACTTTTGGGAGGATGGCCATTTTAATGATATTTATTCTGCCAATCCATGAACATGGAAGATCTTTCCATCTTCTAAGATCTTCTTCGATTTCTTTTTTCAGTGTTTTATAATTTTCTTTGTAGAGATCTTTTACCTCCTTGGTCAAGATTATTACTAGGTATTTTATTTTTTTGTGGAAGATCCGGAGTGGAAGTGTTTTCTGAATTTCTTTTTCAGTGGATTTATGGTTGGTGTACAGTAAAGCTTCTGATTTTTTAAGATTGTTTTTGTATCCAGATACCTTGCTGAATTTGTTGATCAGTTCTATAAGCCTTTTGGTTGAGTTTGTTGGGTTTTCTAAATATAGTATCATGTCATCTGCAAATAGTGAAAGCTTAAGTTCTTCTTTTCCTATTTGTACTCCTTTGATTTCCTTTTCTTGCCTTAGTGCTCTGGCTAGAGTCTCTAGTACTATATTGAAGAGAAATGGTGATAGTGGACATCCTTGTCTCGTTCCAGTTTTTAGGGGAAATTCTTGAAGTTTTTCCCCATTTAATATGATGTTGGCAGTGGGCTTATTGTAGATTGCCTTAATAATGTTGAGATATGTTCCTTCTATTCCAATTCTCTGCAGTGTTTTTATCATAAATGGATGTTGAATTTTATCAAATGCTTTTTCAGCATCTATTGAGATGATCATGTGGTTTTTGTCTTTGATTCTGTTTATATGATGAATTACATGGATTGATTTTCGTATATTGAACCAGCCTTGCATTCCTGGGATGAACCCTACCTGGTCATGGTGAATGATTTTCTTGATGTGGTTTTGAATGCATGTTGCTAGTATTTTGTTTAATAGTTTTGCATCCAAGTTCATCAGAGATATAGGCCTGTAGTTTTCCTTCCTTGAACTGTCTTTATTCGGTTTGGGTATTAGTGTGATGTTGGCTGCATAGAATGTATTTGGGAGAGTCCCTGTTTTTTCTATTTCCCGAAATACTTTGAGTAGTATTGGGATTAGTTCTCCTATAAAGGTTTTATAGAATTCACTTGGGAAACCATCTGGTCCTGGGCTTTTCTTTGATGGTAAGCTCTTTATTGCTATTTCAATCTCTTTGATTGTTTTTGGTTGGTTTAAGTGTTCTATATCTTCTTGACTCAGTTTAGGAAGGTTGTATTTATCTAGGAAGTTGTTGATTTCCTCCAGATTTTCCATTTTGTTGGAGTATAGTTTATCAAAGTAGTTTCTGATAATCCTCTGGATTTCTACGCTGTCAGTAGTAATGTCTCCTTTTTCATCCCTTATCTTCATAATTTGGGTTGATTCTCTCTTTTTTTTAGTTAGGTTGGCTAGTGGTTTATCAATCTTGTTAATTTTTTCAAGAAACCAGCTTTTGGTTTTGTTGATTTTCTATATTGTTTTTTTTATTCTCTATTTCGTTAATTTCTGCTCTAATTTTAATAATTTCCCGTCTTCTGCTAGCTTTGGGGTTCAATTGTTCCTGCTTTTCAAGGGCTTTGAGGTGTGTTGTAAGGCTATTTATTTGAAGATTTTCTGTTTTTCTTATGTGAGCACTCAGTGCTATAAATTTTCCTCTTAATACTGCCTTCAGAGTGTCCCAGAGGTTTTGATATGTTGTTTCTTTATATTCATTTGTTTCTAGAAATTTCTTGATTTCACCTCTTACATCTTCTATGACCCATTCTTCATTCAAAAGTGTGGTGTTCAGTCTCCACATGTTTATGTTGTTTCTCTGGGTCTTCTTATAGTTGATTTCTAGTTTAATTCCATTATGGTCTGAAATGACACAGGGAAGTATGTAACATTTTTTAAATTTGCTAGTGCTCATTTTGTGTCCCAGGATGTGATCTATTTTGGAGAAGGTTCGATGAGCAGCTGAGAAAAATGTAAACTCTGCTGTAGTTGGGTGAAATATTCTATATGTGTCCAACAGGTCCATTTGGTTAATGGTGTTCTTTAGTTCTGAGACATCTTTACTGACCCTTTGTCTGGAGGATCGGTCTAGTATTGTGAGAGGTGTGTTGAAGTCTCCCAGTATTATTGTGTTGGGATTTATGTGTGATTTCATATCACAAAGAGTTTGATTTATGAAAGTAGCTGTCCCTATGTTTGGGGCATAGATGTTGATAATTGTTATTTCCTCTTGCTGGACTATTCCTTTTACCAGTAAAATGTGACCTTCTTTGTATCTTCTAATAAGTTTGGGTTTGAAGTCTAACTTGTCTGATATCATAGTTGCTACTCCTGCTTGTCTTCGAGTACCATTAGCATGGATTACCTTGCTCCAGCCCTTTACCTTGAGTTTGTTCCTATCTTTACTTGTAAGGTGTGTTTCTTGTAAGCAGCAGATGGATGGATTCTGGCTTTTAATCCATTTTGCCAATTTAAGTCATTTTTATTGGGGAGTTGAGGCCGTTTACATTCAGTGTGATTATAGAGAGATAATTTTTAATTCCCAACATGTTAAGATCTTATTTCTGTTTGAGATACTGTTTATTCTTCTTTGCTTAGTTGTCTGCTGGATGGGAATTTTTGTTTCTTTGGTTTGGCGTGTATTACCCATTTCCTCTTTGCAGTTAATCTCCTTGAGTATTTTCTCTAGCGCTGGTTTTGAAGACATAATTTTTTTCAGTAGCTGTTTGTCATGGAAGCTTCTTATTTCCCCATCTAATTTGATGGATAGTTTTGCTGGGTAGGAAATTTTTGGCTGGAAGTTGTTTTCTTTCAAAGTTTGGAATATGTTACTCCAAGCCCTTCTGGCTTTCATAACTTGGTTTGGGAAGTCTGGAGTGATTCTAACTGGTTTTCCTCTGAATGTCACTTGGCCTTTTGTTTTTGTTGCCTTTAAGATTCTCTCCTTGGCTTCCACATTAGTCATTTTGACAATTATGTGGCATGGGGATCCTCTTCTCTGATCCTGTCTAAAGGAAGTTCTATAAGTTTCCTGGACCTGAGTATCGACTTCTTGCTCTATGTTTGGAAAATTTTCTGCTATTACTTCCTTGAAGAGATTGTTGATCCCTTTGGTTTTACCTTCTTTTCCCTTCTCTATTCCAATTATTCTTAGGTTAGCTCTCTTTAAATGGGCCCATATTTCTTCAATGTCAGATTCCTGCTGTCGGGTATTTTTTTTTTCTAAATTAGAAACTATGCGTTCATTTTTAGAATGATCATCTTCAAGAAGCGAGATTCTATTCTCCATGTGGTCTAATCTGTTGTTTATACTTTGAATTGAAGCCTTTACTTCATCAATTGCATCCTTTATCTCTTTTTGACTCTCTCTAAATTCTTTTCGAAAGTCCTCTATTATTTCTAAAGTTGTTTTCCTAATTTGATCTTCTAGAGATCTTTGGATTTCTGTGTTATCAGATTCTGATGTTGTGGGGTTGTTGGCATTCACTGCTCCATTTTTATTTCTCTTTCCCATGATTTTGGAAGTTTGTGCCTTCTCTGTGTTCTTCACTGAGTCACTACAAGTTCACTTAAGATGCTCTAGATCTCGTGTCTGTGGTAACTCAGTCACCACTACTCCTTTGCTGGGTTGTATCACAAAGTCTCAGACCCAGGGAGTCAATCAAGGCTGCTTAGACCGTGGGGGGTGCCAAGTTGGGCTTTCTCCAGTGGGGAGTTGTGACTATGGTATGATATCTCTGCCACTGCCACTCCCCCACTGGGCTGCACTGCTAAAATCTCCGACCCAGGGAGACTATCTGCGCAAGTCCCTGGGAGTGCAGTACTGGGATTTCTCCCCTAGGGGCTGCAATTTGACTCACAGTTGTTGAGTGCACTGATGGAGCTGTAGTAAACTCAGTAGATTTGCTGCTGCCGCCACTGGCAATATGGCACCACTGCTACGCCCTCGGCCATGATGTGGTGTATTTCTTCTCTGGTTTTGAACTCCGCTCTGAGTCCTTTCCAGTTGTGCTGTGCCCAGCCATTGGGAGCTTTAGATGTTCCTTGCACCAACAAAATTGCTGACTGCCTCCTGGCTGTTCAGCACCTGCTCACCTTGGCTCGCTGTTCACCCCTCCTCTCAGGCGCCCGGTGGCTGGTTGAGTGGGTTGGTCTAGGGCCGTCCGGTGAAGTCACCGCTGCCACCAGCAGTAAGACGCTGCTTCTGCATCCTAGGCCGCGAGGCCAGAGTACCTCCTCTCTGGATTTGAGCTCTGTTTTGAGTCTCCCTCCTCTCTGGAGCCTGGTGCTGCTAGGGGAGATGTAGTCCGCTCCTCTCCGGCCGCTCTGCACCGTGGCTCTGGCTGCTCTGCACCGCGGGTCTGGCCACTCCGGCTTTTCCGCGACGTGGCTCTGGCTGCTCCGGCTGCTCTGGCCGCTCTGCTCGGCTGCTCTGGCCACTCTGCTCAGCTGTTCTGGCCACTCTGCTCCGGCTGCTCTAGCCGCTCCACTCCACGGCTCCGGCCACTCCGCGCCGCCGCTCCAGCCAATCCGCGCTGCAGCTGTGGCTGCTCCGGCTGTTCTGGCCGCTCCGCTCGGCTGCTCTGGCCACTCTGCTGGGGTGCTCTGAACCGCAGCTTCGGCTGCTCTGCACTGCGGGTCTGGCCACTCTGGCCACTCCGGCGGTTCCGCGATGTGGCTCTGGCTGCTCCGGCTGCTCAGGCTGCTCCGCTCCACGGCTCCCCCCCAATCTGCGCTACGGCTCTGGCCGCTCCGGCTGCTCTGGCCACTCCGCTCCGCGCTTCCCCAAATCTGCGCTGCGGTTTTGGCCGCTCCACGCCGCGCGGGCGAGGCACTTCGGGCTGGTTTTTTTTCTGGTGTCTTGATTTTCCAGCCTGTACTGGTATTGGGAAGGGAGTTTAAAAAGTATTAATGTGTCAATACTGGGAAAGATGTCCAGTCTTGAAATATGTCTTCTTTACTAAGAAAGCCAGGGTTAGCTAACATGTCCTTGCATTCCTAAGAACAATTTAACACATTTTGGGGGAGAAGACGAAAGGTAAAAGACTGTGTCTGGAGACAGAGATGCCTCCCCCTCCGGCCATAAATCTGGGCCTGTGTTTGGAGACAGAGATGTCTCCCCCTTTAGGCCATAAATTCGGCTGGGGAGATAACAGAAGCAGAGCCGGGGTTGGAGATAAGGGGTAACATGATCTCCAAAATCAGAGGGACCTGATGGACTTAGACAGGATAAAAATTCAGTAAACTGGAGTTCGTTTGCATTTTCGTTCAAATTGCCCCCCTGTGCCTGCTCCGGCACAGGGCTGTAACTATCTCTATATTCCTATCTTTTTAATAAACTTCTTTAAATCTGCAGCAGCTGTACAAGCGATGAATACTTATTCTTAGCTTAGGACAAGAATTCACGGTTTTTCTGTTTGTCTCTGTGTGTCTGGTGGTGGTGGGGGGATTATTTCACACCACACACCTCCCCCCCCCAACCTATCCCCTGCAACACAGCCCTTTTTCTCTGTCCCTTGTATTTACCGTTTTTATTTCTTTGCTGGTGGTGTTTTCTGGCTCTGAAAGGCGCTGGTTTTGTGGTAGTAGAGTTGGATTTTTAGCGGGACTTGTAAGTGCTGCTTTCCTCCATCGCTATCTTCCCGGAAGTCCTAAAATTTATTTATATATATATATATATATATATATATATATATATATATATATATATATATATTTGGTACTGAGGGCTTAATCCAGGTGCTTGCCACCTTTGGGCTACTCTCTCTGCCCTTTTTATTATTATTTTGAAATAAGGTTTTACTGAATTGCTGACATTGGTTTTGAACATGAAATCCTCTTATCTCAGCCTCCCAAGTACTGGGATGAAGGGTGTGCACAACTGTCCTTTAAATTCCTTGTCAGATGTAACTTGGAGTGAGATTGCTACATCACATAATAACTCTACTTTTAGATTATTAAAGAATGTCTATATTATTTTCAAAAATAGCCTTTTCTCTACATCTTTGCAAAAATTGTTATATTGTTTTTTGATAGAAACAAATTTTACTGGAGTGATGTGATATTTGATTAGGACTTCACTTCAGTTTCCCTGATGCTGAGTTATACTAAATAATTTCTTGTGAATCTGTAAAACTTTCCTTCCTTTTTATTTAAAAAAGTTTTATTGATGGGTTGTAGTCATACATCTTAATGAAATTCAAGGGCTAGAGGGTTACATGATCACATGACTCATCCAATTCCACCTCCATTTTCTTCCACCTTTCTCCTCATGTTTGGCTTATTAATTGACTTTGATATGCTTGTCAATGTACATCATGCACATTAGAGAATTTCCCTCTTTGCCCTATGTCACTACATGCTGGTATCAAATCTGTCATCTTTCTTCATCAGCCTCCCAATTATTGAGATTACAAGTGTGCAACATCATGTTCAGTGTGTCTTTATAATTTCCATTACCATTTATTTAATTTTATTTCCCTAGCTATCTATATGACAATCTCCAAGATGTTGTTTGTATCTGAACTTATATGTCACTTACTTGCATCACATATATCTAGTTAGAATGAAGAAGTGTGTAAACCAAAAAAAAAAAAATCAATGACTTTCAGCCTGACAATGAAAAAGTCCAGAAAAACAACCACATAATTTTTTAAATAAAAGAAACAAAATCAGGTAAATATACAAGCATAGCATCAGAAGGCTGAGAGGAAATGTTAATGAACTGAATTTCAGAAAAGGAAAATTCTTTAATGTGAGAAAAAAATATTCATTAATTTTTCCCCATGGCATAGGAGGAGGATAAAAAGCATTTTCTAGAAATTGAGGGAGGGGGAGAAACTAGATAAAATTTAAGGAGTTTTTAATTTTTTTCGGTGCATTGTAGTCATACATCTTAATGTGATAAAAGACTTGTGGAGACATACCCAAAAGAAAGGAAACAAAACTACCAAACTAATGCATGCATAGCTATGTTCATAGCTGCACAATTCACCATTGCAAAACTATGGAACCAGCCAAGAGGTGCATCAACAGATGAATGGATTACAAAACTGTGGAATAGCAGCCAGGCATGATGGTGCACATTTGTAATCCCAGCACTTGGGAGGCTGAGACAGGAGGATTGCACAGGTTTGAAGCCAGCCTCAGCTACTCAGTGAGGCTTTCAGCAACTTAGTGAGACCCTGTTTCCAAATAAAATATAAAATAGGTCTGGGAGTATAGCCTGGAGGTAGAAATCCCCTGGGTTCCACACACAGTAACACACACACACACACACACACACACACACACACAAATGTGGGATATGTACACAATGGAATTTACTCAGCAATAAAGTAAAATACAATTATTTTATTACAGGAGTTTTAATGTCTATACATTTTTTTAAGAAATACACTAATCTTTCAAGTAGATTCCACTACAGAACTAGCTTTCAATTATCTGTTGAATATTCTCCAACAGTTGGTATTGTTTATATCAAATATCCCTATAAAAAGTTAAGATTATAGTAGTAGAGCTGATAAAAATATCTTCCAGATAACCTAATTTCTTAAAAAAATTATAAGCAATTGCCTTCTAAAAACTGCTGGCCAGGCAGCATGATAGAAATTAGGATGAGATCTCTGTTATTGCATAAAGCCCGGAACTAGCATGAGAAACAAATAGAACTTTGTAGATACCCTAAATGTTGGAAGTCAACTTAATAGGTACATAAAAGTCTTCCACCATACTATAGCTGCAAAAAATAATCATACTCATGAATAAAAAGACTCAAAGTTATTGACATGTATAATTTCAATGAATTTATGCATTGCTAAAACACAATTTTAGTAGATATTTTAAAGACATTTTCAACTTAATTCAGCTCTTATTTAAAAATTAAAAAGACTTAAAATCACCAAAACAATTTTGGAGTAGAACAAGATTAGAGGAGTTACATACCTAGCTTCAAAACTACAGTGACCGAGACATTCTAATTTTGTAGTACAGATAGACAGATATATACGTGGAACATAATTCAGAGTACAGGAAGAGATAAACATCATAAATGCATTTACAATCAATGCACCTAATAATTTTTAGTGAGAATATGGAAATCTTTTTCTCAGGTTTATAAAAAAATCTTTATTTTTTTTAAAGTTAATGTATGCACTACAGAAATGACACAAAAAGCAAAGAACAATGCCATACAGTCACAAGTAGCTTAGTTGGCTGTGGCCTTCCCACTCCTGTGTGTACATACACAACATGTCATTTTTGTGATTAAGATCATAATATGTATCATGCTTTCCACACATCAATATTAAATTCAAAATCCCAAAGCTACAAGAGTATTTTCAACAACCAAGGATTTAGTGCACCAACTCAACCTGTTTAAAAAAATTATAATCCTGTCTTCCATTGGATGAAAATTTCACTGAAGATAGAAATAGCAACAGGCCTTTGGTTAGACATATTGGCAGAGTTGATTAAAATACTGCATTCCATTAATGCTCAGTTTAAAATGAGATATAAAGCAAGAATATACCAGCAGGTTTCTAAGAGTTATCAGATTTGTACTACTAAAATATTAGCTTGAAAGCATGTTCCCAGTGAATTAAGGTGTTACTATGAGACAGCAAAGAAAATGCACACACACCAATGGCTGACATCAAAATAAAAATGTAAATCTGATAAACACTTGCTTCCTGCTCTGTCTACTTCCTTCTGCCCTTCTGCAGCCAGCCACATGAAAAAGTCCTAATACACACTTCCCAGAGGTGTAACAATTCCATGCCCAAGATGCACCTTTTTTAACAATTATAACAAAAAGTTATCCAAGAAATAACTGCCAATTTCAATGTTGTGAGGTTTTATGAACCAGATTTTCTTCTAAAAGTTTATGGTATTAAGATTTGAAGTTCCGGGAAGATGGCGACAGAGGAAAGCGGGGCTTATAAGCCCCACAAACAACCAATCTCTATTACCACAAAATCAACACCTTTCATAGCCAGAAAACACCACCAGCAGAGAAACAAAAAATGTAATTACAAGGGACAGAGAAAAAGAGGGCTGGAAAAACGAGACACCAGAAACCAGACCGCAGTGCTGCAGCCGGAGCCACGGCATGAAGCAGAAACCAGACCGCAGTGCTGAAGCCGGAGCTGCGGCGTGGAATTGGCGTGGGCACCATCTTTTCTTGCAGCACCAGGCCCTAGAGAGGAGGGGCATTCAGAACGGAGCCCAGAGCCACAGAGGATATACGCCGGCCTCACGGCCGAGGATGCAGCAGCAGCACCATACTGCCGGTGGCAGCGGCGAGCTCACCAGACGGCTCCCGACCAATGCACTCAACAGCCCACCAGGAACCAGAGAGGAGTGGAGGACAGTGAGCCGAGGTGAGCCACTGCAGAACAGCCAGGCGGGATTCAGCAGATTTCTCAGCGCAGGGAGCATCTAAAGCTCCCAGAGGCTGGGCTCTGCACACCCTGCAGGGACTCAGAGCAGAGCTAAAAACCAGAGAAGAAATACGCCAGCCGCACGGCCGAGGGCATGGCAGGGGAGCCATATTGCCACTGGCGGCAGCAGCACCGAATTCACTAAGTCCACTACAGCTACATCTGCGCACTCAACAACAGTGAGTCAAATTGCGGGCCCTGGAGGAGAAATCCCAGTACTGCACTTCCAAGGACTTGACCCAGTGGGGGAGTGGTGGTGACAGAGATATCACACCATAGGAGAACACGCAACCTGGCACCCACCATGGTCTAAAGCAGCCTCAATTGACTCCCTGGGTCTGAGACTCTGCGATACAACCCAGTAAAGGAGTAGTAGGGACAGAGATACCACAGACTCGAGATCCAGAGTACCTTAAGTGAAGTCGTAGTGACCCATGGGAAGAACCCAGAGAAGGCACATACTTCCAAAATTATGGGAAAGAGGAATAACAATGGAGCAATGAATGCCCGCAACCCCACAACATCAGAACCTGATAAAAAAGAAATTCAGAGATTTCTAGAAGATCAATCAGAAAATTACTTTAGAAATAATAGAGGTTGCCAAGACATCCTGCTGCCTCGGCATCTATGTGTTGAGACCCCACTCCACATAGTTAATTCGGCAAAAAGCCCCGAGAAGGAGGTGTCGTCTCTGGCCAAAGTACCCCCCACTTTTACTATTATTCTTTTAACCCTCTACACGAATTGCTCCAATGATGTGAAATCAGGACTATGATGAAATTGAGTCCGTGGAAATAAATTCTCTAATAATTTGTCTAAACGTCCTTAGCTCTGCTCAATAGTAATGAAAAAACTGCCCAGAACTCAAATGCTGTAATAAGCATTCCAGCTCAGACCCTCACTTTATCACTAACTCAGGATTAAGCCATTAACTAGCTCAGTTCAAGGTAACCCTGTTTACCCTTGAGACCCTGCCTAGAAACTTTGGGTGTGACTTCAAAGCAATTTGACTGAAGGACAGCTTAATTGCCAAAATACAATAGAGCCAAGGAGAAAGATTGTTGACCATTATGCCCAGTAGGAGTGTCCCCGAGACAGGGAGAATGCCGCATGGCTAGAAATGAAAGTGACAAAATAAAGGACAGACGTTTTAAGTATATATGTAAGAAGGAAAGGAAATACCGTAAGAGTAAGAAAAGCATTTTTGCATGAAGAAGAGCTTATCATAAGAATGTCCCAACTGGGAAAGAAAGAAATTAGAAAGTTAGAAGCAGGTTGCAGAGGGTTTGTGATAAGGAAATGGATTATTAGAGACCAATAGGCCTTTAATAGGCTTTTTGTCTAAAAAAGAGTGTTCAGAAGTTAAGGAAATACATCTGACAACTAAATCCAAGAACTTCATGGTGTTGTTTGTGGTGTCTTATTTGCCAAGCTGTGTTGTGAGTTTTTGTAAGCTTTCAGACTTCAGAAGGCAAGGCGGATGAGATCTGAGAGACGCCCATCGCATCTCCCTGGACGCCATATCTCCCCATGCTTGTCATATGGATATAGATGGAAACCTCAAAAAAGAAAGCAAAAGAAGATTCCATGAGAAGGCGTATTCTCCAAGCCCTGGGCCTTGGGCGTGCCTGTATTGCCTTTGGAATTTGCCCTTGAACCTGCCCTGCTGCAATATCGGAAGAAAGATCTGGGAGTTAATCTCTTAAATGCTGGACTAATCATTTACTTTGTTTATATGTAATTCACTATTGTTTTGCTGTGGTTGCCCCCCTTCCCTTTCTTTTTTCTCCTATTATTAATCTCACTGGTGAAGGGTATAAATTTTTCGGGGTTTTTGTAATAAAGTGTCATTGGCTCAAGAAGCCTTTGTCCACCTCAGATTCTTTCCAAAGCGCCGTACCTAAAAACTTAAGGAATTCATAGAGGGGAAAGAATCGCTGCAGATAAGTTTCTGCAGAATTCCACCTGCCTTTTGCCCCAACTTTCTGAGAATTTGACCGGGAGCTGACAATAACGACCCAACTGAGATTAGTCGGCAACAAGAGGTGTTTCGAAAAGAATTCAGAGAGAGCCAAAAAGAGATAAAGGATGCAATTGATGAAGTAAAGGCCTCAATTCAAAGTACAAACAACCGACTAGACCACATGGAGAATAAAATCTTGATCTTAGAAGAAGATCATTCAAAAAATGAACGCATAGTTTCTAATTTAGAAAAAAAAACCTGACAGCAGGAATCTGACATTGAAGAAATATGGGCCCATTTTAAGAGAGTTAACCTAAGAATAATTGGAATAGAAAAGGGGAAAGAAGGTGAAATCAAAGGGATAAGTAATATCTTCAAAAAAATAATACCAGAAAATTTTCCAAACATAGAGCAAGAGGTCAATACACAGGTCCAGGAAACTTATAGAACTCCCTTTAGACAGGATCAGAGAAGAGGATCCCCATGCCACACAACTGTCAAAATGACCAATGTGGAAGCCAAGCAGAGAATCTTAAAGGCAACAAAAACAAAGGGCCAAGTGACATTCAGAGGCAAGCCAATTAGAATCACTCCAGACTTCCCAAACCAAGTCATGAGAGCCAGAAGGGCTTGGAGTAACATATTCCAAACTCTGAAAGAAAACAACTTCCAGCCAAAAATTTCCTACCAGCCAAAAATTTCCTACCCAGCAAAACTGTCTATCAAATTAGATGGGGAAATAAGAAGCTTCCACGACAAACAGAAAATGAAGGAATTTATGTCTTCAAAACCAGCTCTAGAGAAAATACTCAAAGAGATTAACTACAAAGAAGAAATAGGTAACTCACACCAGAACCAGAGAAACAATATTTTCCATCCAACAGACAACTAAGTTTGGTTATCTGTGGAGATTCATTATTTATGTTAGTCTATTACCTATCTCTAAATTGTATTGTTTGCTTTTATTGTTGCTAATTTTTAGGATTTCTAGTTGGAATACTAATATACCTTCAGTTATAGCATTTGGAAATATTTTATCCCATTCTATCAGTAACTTTTAACTCTATCAGTAAGTTTACATTGTCTTTGGATATATAATATGCTTTTATTTTTTAGGGAGTTTGTTTACCCTTTTGTTGCCTGTGCCATTGAAATCATATCCAAGAAATCACTGCCAATTTCAATGTTGTGAGGTATTATGACCCAGATTTTCTTCTAAAAGTTTATAGTCTTAAGATTTATATTTAGGTCTTTTGTCTATTTTGAGTTAATATATGTATATGGTGTTAGGTAATGGTCCGATTTTATTCTTTTTCATGTAATTATTATTTTTCAACAATATTTAATTAAAAGATAATTATTTCCTCCACCAAATGTTCGTGGAAACCTTGTCAAAAATAACTTGACAATATATGGAAGAATTTATCTTTAGGCTTTTATTTAACTCCAATGGTTTATATATCTGCCTTTATAACAGTACTACACTATTTCAATTATTGTAGCTTTATATGGTTTGAAATCAGAAAATATACAACTTCTTGTTTTGTTCTTTTTCGAGATCGTTTTGGGTATCTAGAATCCATATTCCATATTAGGATAGATTGTTTGTGAAAAATAAATAAATATATGATAGTTTCACCTTAAAAAAGAAAAAGAAAGAAATATTATCTGGTAAGAAAGAAAGCAAAAAGAAATATTGAAATGGTATCTCTAAGTCATCAAAAGCTTGGTATCAGACAAATGAAACTGTTATGTGAGATTATCAACATTAATACTGGATAAATTGCTATAATACTAGATGTCAACCACTAAGCCAAGCATGGGAAGGAGGGATTGGGAGGGAATGGGGTGGGGATTGGGTAGGGGCTAACTGGGCAAGGTATGCATATATGTCTACAAAAGTATTATTTTTATCCCATTATTATGTATGAATACAGTGCACCAATAAAATAAATCAATCAACAAATAAATAAAAAATAGATTTATATTTAGGTCTTTTATCTATTTTGAGTTAATATTTGTATATGTGTTAGGTAAGGGTCCAATTTTATTCTTTTTCATGTAATTATTATTTTTCAACAATATTTATTTAAAAAAATTAGTATTTCCTCTACCAAATGTTCATGGAAAACTTGTCAAAAACAACTTGACAATATATGGAAGAATTTAGCTCTAGGCTTTTATTTAACTCCAATGGTTTATATATATGCCTTTATAACAGTACTACACTGTTTCAATTATTGTAGCTTTATATGGTTTGAAATCAGAAAATATACATCTTCTAGCTTTGTTCTTCTTCGAGATTGTTTTGGATATCTAGAGTCCATATTCCATATCAGGATAGATTTTTTCTTAAAAATAAAGAAATAAATGTATGAGAGTTTCACCTAAAAAAAAAAGAAAAATATTTTCTGGTAAAAAAGAAAGCAAAAAGAAATATTGAAATGTTATCTTTAAGTCATCAAAAGCTTGGTATCAGACAAATGAAACTGTTATGTGAGATTATCATCATTAATATTGGATAAATTGCTATGATACTAGATGTCAACCACTAAGCCAAGCATGGGAAGGAGGGATGGGGAGGGAACGGGATGGAGATCAGGTAGAGGCTAACTGGGCGATTTGTGTATGTATGTCTACAAAAGTATTTTCTTTATACCTTTATGATGTATGAATACATTGCACCAATAAAAATAAATTAAAAAAAGTTATTTACAAGTTGGCTAATTTACTAAGCTCTACTTATTACCATATACTGTCACTTTGGGACATCTATGAAGTTAAGGTGTTAGTTCATAAATATGAACTTTGTGCACAATGAACACAAGTGCTTACCAAAAATACACACAGAAACTTATGGTAAGAATCTAAAACTGTCTTCTAGGTAAAGAGATACTAACAATGACCTCTTTCCCACATAACCCCTTCTCTCCTTCTTCCCCATTTCAGTAACTAGTGTTATGTAGTTAGTAAGTACAGGACCTCCCATAGCTCCAAGACATGAATTAACAAAGGTCATCCCAGAAGAGAGCTCTTTCTAAAAGCTAAAAAAGGACAATTATATAGGGCTTATTTTCCTACTTCTAACATGCTTTGGACATTAGAATTTGTCCTTCAGTATTCAGCAATTGTAATTAAAATGTACATATATAACAATTTCTAGACAATATGAACTAATCTATGGGGCACAAAAAGCTTCTGTTTACTACCTACTCACACATCAGCCAGAGTCAAACAGCATACTCTTCAAGACATCAGGTTTCCCCAAATTTAACCATTCCTATAAAGTAGCAACAAAAAAATACTTAAAGAGCATAACTTTAGCCCTCTACTTTTACCTTGTTCCATTCACTTTTAAAACATCCCAAAAGCCTAGATGTTTCCAAGAAGTACTTATTTCCCACTATCCATACTGTAGCAATGAATAAAACACACAAACACAATTAACAAAGGCTCTCATTTTAAAGTGTTTTTAAATAAAGACATTCAGGTCTAAAACCCTTCACCCATATTATAAACCCAAGGGTCAGATATATGTATCTACAATGCTTAGGACCTTAATAAGTTTATTTCCTAAGGGATTTTAGCCTTTCCTATGAATTTTAACAGAAAGTGTATTCAATGTATTAGTTTAGTAGTTTTATTATACACTGGCAACCCCAGATGTTATAAATTAGGACTCATTTTTCCTTTGAATATAGACTATATACACAGCAAAGTAAAATAAAACACACAGGTAAAGTACAACAATGTGCAATTTTGCTTCACCAAAAACACATTAGTATCATGCCCTTTGCATTCCTTCTCTCCTTCCTGGAGCCAGCATAAATAAAATAATGTTTACTGTTCAGAGAAGTGGTTTGATCATTCCATTTTCAAAGACAATTATTTTATGATAAATTGTAACAAAAGAAGATCTACAAAATATATCTACTACCTCTACTTTTAATGTAATTTGTGCACTTTTTTATAATTTTTTTTCATTTTAAGTGAAACATATTGAAAATGGCATACATTCAAAATGTGCTTGGTGGCCTCTCCCCTTCCACTTCCCCTTCCTCTGCTCCCAACAGTGAGCATCCAGGTTAACCATGCTATATTCATACTTTTACACATATTTGAAAGGAACTCCTCCATAAATCAATCTCAGCCTTCTTCTTTTTCTACCCTTCCATTTTAGCTTTGCTGATATTTCCCCTCCATTATCTGAATCCCACTGGTATTTCTAATACTCCCTAATTTGGGCATATTAGAGAAAACATATATCCCTTCTCTTTCTGTGCTTGGCTGATCTCACTTAACATAATGTTCTTCAAGTCTTTCCATCTTCTTGCAAATGTCATGATTTTGTTTTTCTTTATACTTAAGTAGAATTGCATTGTGTATATTTTCCATAATTTTGTAATCCATTCATCTGTTGATGGAGACATAGGTTGGTTCCATATTTTGACTATTACTAATTATTCTGCTAAAAACATAGTTATGCACATGTTACTGTAGTTCTCTAATTTCAACCCCCTTGGATACCCCCTGATACCCAGGAGAGGTATAGCGGGAACATATCGTGTATTCATTCTCAGTTTTCTAAGGAATTGCATACTGATCTCCATAGTGGCTGAACTAGTTTGCACTCCCACCAACATTATAAAAGAGTTCCTTTAATCCTGCATCCTTGGCAGCATTTGTTGTTATTGGAATTCTTTATGCTTGCCACTCTGATTGGCATTAGATGGAAATCTCAGTGTATTTTTTATTTGCATCTCCCTGATGGCTAATGATGTTGAACATCTTTTCATATATCTATTGGCCATTTGCATCTCTTCTTTTGTGAAGTTTCTATTTAGTTCAGTTGTCCATTTCTTGATTGGGTTATTTGTTTTGCTAGTGTACACTCCTTTGAGCTCTTTTTATATTCTTGACATTAGCCCTCTATCAGAATTATGACATAAATATCTTCTCCAATTCTGTAGGCTTTCTTTTTAGCTTCTTGATGGTTTCCTTTGATGAGAAGAAACTTTTTATAGTTTGATGTCATCTCACTTGTTAATACTTACTTTAACTTCCTGTGTTTTGGAGGTCTTGTTGAGAAAGTTACTGCCTGTGCCTATAAGTTGTAGTGTTGGGCTTATGCCCTCCTCTAATAACTTCACAGTCACTGGTCTAATTTTTAAGTGTTTGACTCATCTCGAGTTGATTTCTGTGCATGGTGAGAGTTAAGGATTTAGATTCATCTTTTCAGCACCATTGTTGAAAAGGCTGTCTTTCCTCCTGTGTATGAGTTTGACCCCTTTGTCAAAGATCAATTGACTATAGGTATGTGGGTTTGTTTCTGTATCTTTAATTCTATTCCACTTGTCAGTATAACTGTTGTGGTGCCAAGACCATGCTGATTTTACTACTATTGCTCTATAATATAATTTGAAGTCAGGGATTGTGATGCCTTCTGCCTGGTTCTTATTGATGAGGATTGCTTTAGCTATTCTGGGTCTTTTCTTTCTCCATATAAAATTAATGACTGAATTATCTAGGTCTATGAAGATTGTCATTACTATTTTGCTAGGAATTGCATTGAATCTGTAGATTATATTTGGCAAATATAATCAGTGAAAACCTAATCCAAATATTTCACAACTTGTTCTGGGAAATTGAAAGAGATGGAATTCTCCCAAATTTCTTCTATGACACTAGTATCACATTAATCCCCAAACCAATAAAGATATCTCAAGAAAGGAAAATTACAGACGAATATCCTTTATTAACAGAGATGCAAAAATTCTAAAGAAATTATAGCTCTATGTATTCAAAACCATATCAAGAGAATTGTACATCATGATCAAGTTGGTTTCATCCAAGAAAAGCAAGGCTGGTACAACATATACAAATCAATACACATTAGTCACCACATAAATAAAACTGAGAACAAAAAACATATGATAATATCAATAAATTCTGAAAAAGCACTTGCCAAAATCCAGCACCCATTATTTTAAAAACTCTGTACAAAATTGGAATAAAAAGAACATATTTCAACATCACTGTGACAATATACAATAAACCCAAAAGCCAACATCATACTGAATGGGGAAAAACTGCAATAAGTTCCTCTAAAGTCAGGAAAAAGACAAAGATGCCCACTATCACCACTTTTTTTCAATATAGTCCTTGAGCATCTTGCCACAGCCATAAGACAAGAAAAGGAAATCAAAGGAATTCACATAGAAAGAGAGGCATTAAAAGCATCATTATTTGCAAATGTCATGATCCTTTATCTAAAAGACCCATAGAACTCTCACTGAAAGAGTACTGGACCTGATTAATTAATTTAGCAATGTTACAGGATACAAAATAAATCTAAAAAAATTAGTTGCATTTCTATATGCCAACAATGAATACACAGTGAAAGAAATAAAGAAAACAATTCTATTCACTATAACCTCAAAATCAATAAAATGTTTAGGAATAGTAACCAAAGACATAAAAGACCTCTACAATGAAAACTATAAAACATTTTTTAAAACTAATTGAAGAAGACCTTGGAAGATTGAAAGATCCCCCTTGTATTTCTAAACATCTAGAAAGGCTAGATGTTTCAAATAAGGACTTAACTTTGTCCACTATATATATAGTAGTGTTGATAAACTACACACATGTCAACAATGGTTATATCTGAAAGTATTTTATGGCCTAGAATCCTTAATTTCTTCTGTTTCCTTCTCTCCTATATCACATTTGATATAGGCACATGTCACTTAGATGTGATGTTATAATTTCGCTTCCAAAGTCCTTTGCAGAAGACATTCTTTCTATGATTTTTAACACAAAGTATACAAAATGTGTTAGTTTACTAATTCTGCTTTTGTCATAAATTGGCAACATCTTTAATATCTAGAAAACATTTATTATAAAATTAGGACTCATATGTCCAATATATACGTAGTATATATAGTATAACAAAGTTAAATACATATAACATACAGGAAAATGAGTAAGCTGAAATTTTCTAGCACACAATAACACCTTTTGCAATTTCTTCCTGCCCACCTCCCCTAACCCAATGTACAAGTACAAACAATATACTGTCCACAGAGGTGGTGTAACAATTCCATTTCCAAATAATATTTCCCATTAGTTTTAAAAAGCTATTTACAAGAAGTTATATTCTACTACTTCTACTTTAAAATATATCAAGCTTCTTAATATTTATGACTCAATATTTCATAAGAATTTCCCACCATGTAAAGAGCCTTATTAAATAAAATTGCACAATAGCAATGGTTATAATCTGAGGTATTTTCTAATGTAACCATTCCTTCCTCATTTTCTTCTTTGCCTTTAGTCCAATGGACAAAACATATGCAATGCTTAGAGATTGTTGAAAAAATTCATAACCAAACATAATTTAGAGGACAAGCTTTCCTATGAATTTCAATATAAAGTATAAAAATGTGCTAATTTAACTACTTTGTCATACACTCACAACCTCTTTAATACATAGAGGCTAGATGTTGCAAAATTGTGACTCCTTTGTCCATTATATACACTATATACAGAGCAAAACAAAACATGAAATGTACAGAAACTGGTGTATGAAAATATCCAAATATAAATATACTAGCACATTACCTTTTGCAATTGCTTCTCTCCCACCTCTTCCAAATCACTGTACCAGTAGACAGTACTACCCTGTTCACAGAGGTGGTTTAAAAATCCCATTCCCCAAAGACAGTTTTTCATATGAATTTTATGGATAAATATTTACAAAGTGGTATTTTACTACCTCTACATTTAACATTAGGCACTTCTAAACATCTAGATTTATTTGATATTTCAAGGATTCAAATTTATCCACTATGTTCACAACAGTCTTAAATAAACTGCATACATGTAATAATAGTTACAAGTTGAAAGTGTCTTTGAAATATGAGCATTCCAGTCCCTCAGCAATGCAGTGGTTATAGTGCTGAAATTTTCAGAGGACAATCTTTCCTAGGAATTTTAACACAAAAGGTACAAAATTTATTAGTTTACTAACTACTTTTGTCATATACTGGCAACCTCTTTTAATATATAAAAAGACTAGCTGTAGATTAGGACTCATTTGTCTTATATATACTATGTACATGCCAAAGTAAGACACAGTGCACAGACATAGGAAATGATGGTTATTCTTGCTTCATTCCAAGCACACTGGCACAGTATTCTGCTGTACCAGTATTGGGAGACAGTTTCAAAATATTTTTGAAATTAGCTTTCGTATTAATGGGCCGGTATTGGGAAAAGTTTTCAAAATGTATTTGAAAATAACTTTGGTATTAGAAAACAGAGCTTCCAGACAGGGCAGGCAGGGAAAGACACTGCAGAGTTCCAGGCATCAAGAGTGATTACCAAGAGAATAGAGGAAGCCTAGGGTCTTTTATATTTCTAAAATAAGTTAAGTTTTCCCAAGGATGGGGCGGGGGGATGCCACAAGCCTTCAAGAGATCCCAGACTCTGATAATCAATTAACTCACTTTGGGGTGTAACAAAAGGCTTGTGGTCTGTACCTGAGACAGTAGCCCTACAGGAAGAAATCACATCAAAAGACCTGCCATGCGAAGGGGCAGATATAGTCAGGGACTATTGGCTTGGTATAAAAAGTTCTGTATTCAAAAGACTTCATTGACTTGTTTCCAAGTCACTCAACTACATTTCCACTTTGGGTTGTAGGGATTTACTATCAGTTTCTATCCTTCTATCTTTGTAATAATAAAATCTCTTAAGCTTACAGCATAAGAGTTTGAGCTATTGTTTTCTACAAATAGCTCAGAACAAGAACTTGCAGCTACATCTCACTGTAACAGTTCAGGAGTCCAACAGGGCCCCATAGCAGTCTCCCACCATAACATCTGCATTTTCTTCTCCCGAGAAGAGTGCACACACAGTATTTACTACTCAGGACAAAATTTGGCATTTTCTCCCCAAAATAACATTTCACATAAATTTTACCGAAAAAAATTTACAAAATGTGTTATATTTTACCACTTCATTTTTTAACATCAAGCACTTCAGAACATCTAGAAAATATTAGATATTTTAAAAAAGTATTTAGCATGTCAATGTATACAGTACTGAAGAATAAAATGCACATACAGAATAATGGTTACACTACAATACATGTTTTTTACATTTCTGACATAGGACCTTCTTCCCTTCCTCCACCTGGTCTTCAGCTCCATGGCCTCTGACCCACACTGAACAAACGTGGATTAGTGTTGCTCCTAGGATTGTTCTAACAACTCCATTTTAAAAAGTCACTTTCAGAAAACATTTCTGATTAAGAAAAAATAAATGGGCAATTACAATTTGTTATTTTCTAACTTTTTAACATATGCCCGCAACCTTTTTACATCTAGTATGTATGTAGTGGAAGTTTACTTTGGAAAATCTGGAGGAAGTTGAGAGCAGCTTTTTCATATTATATACACAGGTCTTCTACACAAGGCCAGTCATCTTCCTGAAGGGTCATGTGCATTTACGATGGCCAGCTGTGGTGGGTTACTTTACCCATCCTTTCTTTGGTAGAACACAGACCAACTGCCTGCAGCTGCTCATCGTCACTGAATCCTCCCTGGTGTTGCTCGCCTTCCAGGCCCGCTAAAGCCTTTGTTCCCAGTTGTCTATGGACGAAGTGTTTTTCTCCATGTGGGCACAGGCCTCCCAGGGCCAGGTGTGTGAAGCTCCACTCTGCACCATGGCCAAGCTTTCCCTACTTGGATTCTCCAAGCCCTCAGACCTCTGTGGGGTCAGCAGCCACCATTCTCCTCGCACTCCAAGCCCACCGCCACCCAAGGACTCCATGTCCTCTGCAGCTGGGGAAGATTTCCTGGGCCAGACAGGGATGGGACTGGACCTGCAGCCTGCAGGATGAGTCCGGGTTCTGACAGGTGGCTGTGGCCATTGGGCCACAAAGGTGGGGGGCGGGAGGTTCGCTGGCCTTTGGTAGCTAGCCCTGCTCCATATGCAGTGCAGAGAGTGCTCCAGTTCTGCAGGGGAGAGGCCGCGGGGGGGCCCAGGGCTCTCTAGCTTTCCCACTGGTCTGGGGCCAGACCTGAGTCTGGGAGCAGGCTGAGATTCTTTTCGCACCGCTCTCACCCGGAACTCGGGAAATCTATTTTTACCAATTGGTATTGGAACGCTTGGATTTCTATACAGAAAAAGAAAAATTATCTTTGACCTTATATCTTATATCACACAACTGTACATAAGTTCTAGGACTATACATAAGTTCAAGAACTATAATTGTTCTAGAAGAAAGCATAAAAAACAACTTAATGACTATAAATTAGAGGAAAGATTTCCTGACACGTTAAAAAGCACTAACTACAGAAATATTATTTAGATAAAATGGATTTAAATTAAAACTTTAAATTCAGCAAAATATACTATGAAAAAAAATAATAGGCAAACTTTAAACTGAGAAAAATGGCCCACATATCTGAAAAAACACTTAAAGCTTTCAAAAATAAAATAAAATTTTCCATAATTCAGCAATAAAAGCTAAATAACACAATAAAATAATTTATTGATTAGCAGATCCTTCCATAAAAAATTAACAACAGACATGTGGAGAAGCATTCTACTTTCCTAATTATAAAGAAAATAGGATTTTATTTTTATTTTTTAATTTTTTTTATTTTTTATTATTTATTTATTTTTTTATTGGTGCACTATATTCATACATCATAGTAGGATACATACTTTTGTAGACATACATGAACACTTTTCCCAGTCAGCCCCCACCCAATCCCCAACCAATTCTCTCCCTATCCCTCCCTCCCATGCTTGGTTTAGTAGTTGACATCTAGTATTATGGCAATTTATCTAAAATTAAAAATGATAATCTCACATAACAGTTTCATTTGTCTGATACCAAGCTTTTGATGACTTAAAGATAACATTTCAATATTTCTTTTTGCTTTCTTTCTTACCAGAGAATATTTTTTTCTATTTTTTAGGTGAAACTATCATATATTTATATATTTATTTTTCAGAAAAAAATCTATCCTAATATGGAATATGGAGTCTAGGTACCCAAAACGATCTTGAAAAAGAACAAAGCTAGAAGATATATATTTTCTGATTTCAAACCATATAAAGCTACAATAATTGAAACAGTGTAGTACTATTCTAAAGGCAGATATATAAACCATTGGAGTTAAATAAAAGCCTAGAGCTAAATTCTTCCCTATATTGTCAAGTTATTTTTGACAAGGTTTCCACGAACATTTGGTGGTGGAAATATTAATCTTTTAACTAAATATTGTTAAAAAATAATAATTACCTGGAAAAGATTAAAATTGGACCCTTACCTAACACCATATAAAAATATTAACTCAAAATAGATAATAGACCTAAATATAAATCTTAAGACTATAAACTTTTAGGAGAAAATCTGGGTCATTAAACATCACAACATTGAAATTGGCAGTGATTTCTTGGTTATGATTTCAATGGCACAGGCAACAGAGGAGTATACAAACTCCCTAAAAAAATAAAAAAAAAATGTATATCCAAAGACAATGTAAACAGAGTTAACAGTTACTAATAGAATGGGATAAAATATTTCCAAATGCTATATCTGAAGGTATATTAATATTCCCACTAGAAATCCTAGAAATTAACAACAATAAAGGCAAACAATACCCTTTAGAGATAGGTAAAAGACTAACATAAATAATGAATCTCCACAGATAACCAATCTTAGTTGTCTGTTGGATGGAAAATCTTGTTTCTCTAGTTCTGGAGTTTGTTACCTATTTCTTCTTTGTAGTTAATCTCTTTGAGTATTTTCTCTAGCACTGGTTTTGAAGACATAAATTCCTTCAGTTTCTGTTTGTCATGGAAGCTTCTTATTTCTCCATCTAATTTGATAGAAAGTTTTGCTGGGTAGGAAATTTTTGGCTGGAAGTTGTTTTCTTTCAGAGTTTGGAATATGTTACTCCAAGCCCTTCTGGCTCTCATAACTTGGTTTGGGAAGTCTGGAGTGATTCTAATTGGTTTGCCTCTGAATGTCACTTGGCCCTTTGTTTTTGTTGCCTTTAAGATTCTCTGCTTGGTTTCCACATTAGTCATTTTGACAATTATGTGGCGTGGGGATCCTCTTCTCTGATCCTTTCTAAAGGGAGTTCTATAAGTTTCCTGGACCTGTGTATCAACCTCTTGCTC